>NC_084950.1:28187028-28507978 GCF_949316205.1 Platichthys flesus | reverse complement strand
TTTTCAGCTTTAGTCCATGAAACCTCCAAACATCAACCAAAGGTGCTAAAACAGGCTTATCTCACCGTTTCCAGCGCCTTTGTGCACCTTAGGCTGATCTGGGATGAAAAAATGAAGATTTCAACCAAAGTTGCTAAAATAGGCTTCTCTCACCGTTTCCAGCGCTTTTCTGCACCTTAGGCTGATCTGTGATGAAAAAATGAAGATTTCAACCACAGTTGCTAAAATAGGCTTCTCTCACCGTTTCCAGCGCTTTTCTGCACCTTAGGCTGATCTGGGATGAAAAAATAAAGATTTCAACCAAATTTGCTAAAATAGGCTTCTCTCACAGTTTCCAGCGCTTTTCTGCACCTTGTGCCATTTAGACTGAAAAAACTGTTCAGTTGCAACTTTTTCATTGGGGATTCCAAAACTTCAAATCATTTGTTTAAAGAATTCCTTTAGAGTTGAAACCAAGATTTCAAATTACCCTTTTTCATTATAAACATCCACTGTTAGCATGGTGAGTATCAAGCAATATGACTGCAGACCTTTTGAGAAAATACGTTGATGAGTGACCCTATTTCATTATGGCAGTCAAACAGCACTGATTTTCAGCTTTAGTCCATGAAACCTCCAAACATCAACCAAAGGTGCTAAAACAGGCTTATCTCACCGTTTCCAGCGCCTTTGTGCACCTTAGGCTGATCTGGGATGAAAAAATGAAGATTTCAACCAAAGTTGCTAAAATAGGCTTCTCTCACCGTTTCCAGCGCTTTTCTGCACCTTAGGCTGATCTGTGATGAAAAAATGAAGATTTCAACCAAAGTTGCTAAAATAGGCTTCTCTCACCGTTTCCAGCGCTTTTCTGCACCTTAGGCTGATCTGGGATGAAAAAATAAAGATTTCAACCAAATTTGCTAAAATAGGCGTCTCTCACAGTTTCCAGCGCTTTTCTGCACCTTGTGCCATTTGGACTGAAAAAACTGTTCAGTTGCAACTTTTTCATTGGGGATTCCAAAACTTAAAATCATTTGTTTAAAGAATTCCTTTAGAGTTGAAACCAAGATTTCAAATTACCCTTTTTCATTATAAACATCCACTGTAAGCATGGTGAGTATCAAGCAATATGACTGCAGACCTTTTGAGAAAATACGTTGATGAGTGACCCTATTTCATTATGGCAGTCAAACAGCACTGATTTTCAGCTTTAGTCCATGAAACCTCCAAACATCAACCAAAGGTGCTAAAACAGGCTTATCTCACCGTTTCCAGCGCCTTTGTGCACCTTAGGCTGATCTGGGATGAAAAAATGAAGATTTCAACCAAAGTTGCTAAAATAGGCTTCTCTCACCGTTTCCAGCGCTTTTCTGCACCTTAGGCTGATCTGTGATGAAAAAATGAAGATTTCAACCACAGTTGCTAAAATAGGCTTCTCTCACCGTTTCCAGCGCTTTTCTGCACCTTAGGCTGATCTGGGATGAAAAAATAAAGATTTCAACCAAATTTGCTAAAATAGGCTTCTCTCACAGTTTCCAGCGCTTTTCTGCACCTTGTGCCATTTAGACTGAAAAAACTGTTCAGTTGCAACTTTTTCATTGGGGATTCCAAAACTTCAAATCATTTGTTTAAAGAATTCCTTTAGAGTTGAAACCAAGATTTCAAATTACCCTTTTTCATTATAAACATCCACTGTTAGCATGGTGAGTATCAAGCAATATGACTGCAGACCTTTTGAGAAAATACGTTGATGAGTGACCCTATTTCATTATGGCAGTCAAACAGCACTGATTTTCAGCTTTAGTCCATGAAACCTCCAAACATCAACCAAAGGTGCTAAAACAGGCTTATCTCACCGTTTCCAGCGCCTTTGTGCACCTTAGGCTGATCTGGGATGAAAAAATGAAGATTTCAACCAAAGTTGCTAAAATAGGCTTCTCTCACCGTTTCCAGCGCTTTTCTGCACCTTAGGCTGATCTGTGATGAAAAAATGAAGATTTCAACCAAAGTTGCTAAAATAGGCTTCTCTCACCGTTTCCAGCGCTTTTCTGCACCTTAGGCTGATCTGGGATGAAAAAATAAAGATTTCAACCAAATTTGCTAAAATAGGCGTCTCTCACAGTTTCCAGCGCTTTTCTGCACCTTGTGCCATTTGGACTGAAAAAACTGTTCAGTTGCAACTTTTTCATTGGGGATTCCAAAACTTAAAATCATTTGTTTAAAGAATTCCTTTAGAGTTGAAACCAAGATTTCAAATTACACTTTTTCATTATAGACATCCACTGTTAGCATGGTGAGTATCAAGCAATATGACTGCAGACCTTTTGAGAAAATACGTTGATGAGTGACCCTATTTCATTATGGCAGTCAAACAGCACTGATTTTCAGCTTTAGTCCATGAAACCTCCAAACATAAACCAAAGGTGCTAAAACAGGCTTATCTCACCGTTTCCAGCGCTTTTGTGCACCTTAGGCTGATCTGGGATGTAAAAATGAAGATTTCAACCAAAGTTGCTAAAATAGGCTTCTCTCACCGTTTCCAGCGCTTTTGTGCACCTTAGGCTGATCTGTGATGAAAAAATGAAGATTTCAACCAAAGTTGCTAAAATAGGCTTCTCTCACAGTTTCCAGCGCTTTTCTGCACCTTGTGCCATTTAGACTGAAAAAACTGTTCAGTTGCAACTTTTTCATTTGGGATTCCAAAACTTAAAATCATTTGTTTAAAGAATTCCTTTAGAGTTGAAACCAAGATTTCAAATTACCCTTTTTCATTATAAACATCCACTGTTAGCATGGTGAGTATCAAGCAATATGACTGCAGACCTTTTGAGAAAATACGTTGATGAGTGACCCTATTTCATTATGGCAGTCAAACAGCACTGATTTTCAGCTTTAGTCCATGAAACCTCCAAACATCAACCAAAGGTGCTAAAACAGGCTTATCTCACTGTTTCCAGCGCTTTTGTGCACCTTAGGCTGATCTGGGATGAAAAAATGAAGATTTCAACCAAAGTTTCTAAAATAGGCTTCTCTCACCGTTTCCAGCGCTTTTCTGCACCTTAGGCTGATCTGGGATGAAAAAATGAAGATTTCAACCAAAGTTGCTAAAATAGGCTTCTCTCACCGTTTCCAGCGCTTTTCTGCACCTTAGGCTGGTCTGGGATGAAAAAATGAAGATTTCAACCAAAGTTGCTAAAATAGGCTTCTCTCACCGTTTCCAGCGCTTTTCTGCACCTTAGGCTGATCTGTGATGAAAAAATAAAGATTTCAACCAAAGTTGCTAAAATAGGCTTCTCTCACCGTTTACAGCGCTTTTCTGCACCTTAGGCTGATCTGTGATGAAAAAATGAAGATTTCAACCAAAGTTGCTAAAATAGGCTTCTCTCACCGTTTCCAGCGCTTTTCTGCACCTTAGGCTGATCTGTGATGAAAAAATGAAGATTTCAACCAAAGTTGCTAAAATAGGCTTCTCTCACCGTTTCCAGCGCTTTTCTGCACCTTGTGCCATTTAGACTGAAAAAACTGTTCAGTTGCAACTTTTTCATTGGGGATTCCAAAACTTAAAATCATTTGTTTAAAGAATTCCTTTAGAGTTGAAACCAAGATTTCAAATTACCCTTTTTCATTATAAACATCCACTGTAAGCATGGTGAGTATCAAGCAATATGACTGCAGACCTTTTGAGAAAATACGTTGATGAGTGACCCTATTTCATTATGTCAGTCAAACAGCACTGATTTTCAGCTTTAGTCCATGAAACCTCCAAACATCAACCAAAGGTGCTAAAACAGGCTTATCTCACCGTTTCCAGCGCTTTTGTGCACCTTAGGCTGATCCGTGATGAAAAAAATGAAGATTTCAACTAAAGTTGCTAAAATAGGCTTCTCTCACCGTTTCCAGCGCTTTTGTGCACCTTAGGCTGATCTGTGATGAAAAAATGAAGATTTCAACCAAAGTTGCTAAAATAGGCTTCTCTCACCGTTTCCAGCGCTTTTCTGCACCTTAGGCTGACATGGGATGAAAAAATGAAGATTTCAACCAAAGTTGCTAAAATAGGCTTCTCTCACCGTTTCCAGCGCTTTTCTGCACCTTAGGCTGATCTGGGATGAAAAAATGAAGATTTCAACCAAAGTTGCTAAAATAGGCTTCTCTCACCGTTTCCAGCGCTTTTCTGCACCTTAGGCTGATCTGTGATGAAAAAATGAAGATTTCAACCAAAGTTGCTAAAATAGGCTTCTCTCACCGTTTCCAGCGCTTTTCTGCACCTTAGGCTGATCTGTGATGAAAAAATGAAGATTTCAACCAAAGTTGCTAAAATAGGCTTCTCTCACCGTTTCCAGCGCTTTTTGTGCATCTTAGGCTTATCTGTGATGAACAAATGAAGATTTCAACCAAAGTTACTAAAACAGGCTTATCTCACCGTTTCCAGCGCTTTTCTGCACCTTGTGCCATTTAGACTGAAAAAAACGTTCAGTTGCAACTTTTTCATTGGGGATTCCAAAACTTAAAATCATTTGTTTAAAGAATTCCTTTAGAGTTGAAACCAAGATTTCAAATTACCCTTTTTCATTATAAATATCCACTGTAAGCAAGTTAAGTATCAAGTAATTTGACTGCAGACCTTTTGAGAAAATACGTTGATGAGTGACCCTATTTTATTATGGCAGTCAAAAAGCACTGATTTTCAGCTTTAGTCCATGAAACCTCCAAACATTAACCAAAGTTGCAAAAATAGGCTTATCTCACCGTTTCCAGCGCTTTTTGTGCATCTTAGGCTTATCTGTGATGAAAAAATGAAGATTTCAACCAAAGTTTCTAAAAAAGGCTTATCTCACCGTTTCCAGCGCTTTTGTGCACCTTAGGCTTATCTGTGATGAAAAAATGAAGATTTCAACCAAAGTTGCTAAAATAGGCTTATCTCACTGTTTCCAGCGCTTTTTGTGCATCTTAGGCTTATCTCAATGATGAAAAAATGAAGATTTCAACCAAAGTTGCTAAAACAGGCTTATCTCACAGTTTCCAGCGCTTTTGTGCACCTTGTGCCATTTAGACTGAAAAAACCGTTCAGTTGCAACTTTTTCATTGGGGATTCCAAAACTTAAAATCATTTGTTTAAAGAATTCCTTTAGAGTTGAAACCAAGATTTCAAATTACCCTTTTTCATTATAAATATCCACTGTAAGCAAGTTAAGTATCAAGTAATTTGACTGCAGACCTTTTGAGAAAATACGTTGATGAGTGACCCTATTTTATTATGGCAGTCAAACAGCACTGATTTTCAGCTTTAGTCCATGAAACCTCCAAACATTAACCAAAGTTGCAATAATAGGCTTATCTCACCGTTTCCAGCGCTTTTTGTGCACCTTAGGCTTGTCTGTGATGAAAAAATGAAGATTTCAACCAAAGTTGCTAAAACAGGCTTATCTGACCGTTTCCAGCGCTTTTGTGCACCTTAGGCTTATCTGTGATGAAAAAATGAAGATTTCAACCAAAGTTGCTAAAATAGGCTTATCTCACCGTTTCCAGCGCTTTTGTGCATCTTTTTTCATCACAGATAAGCATCTGTGATGAAAAAATGAAGATTTCAACCAAAGTTGCTAAAACAGGCTTATCTCACCGTTTCCAGCGCTTTTGTGCACCTTGTGCCATTTAGACTGAAAAAACCGTTCAGTTGCAACTTTTTCATTAGGGATTCCAAAACTTAAAATCATTTGTTTAAAGAATTCCTTTAGAGTTGAAACCAAGATTTCAAATTACCCTTTTTCATTATAAACATCAACTGTAAGCATGGTAAGTATCAAGTAATATGACTGCAGACCTTTTGAGAAAATACGTTGATGAGTGACCCTATTTTATTATGGCAGTCAAACAGCACTGATTTTCAGCTTTAGTCCATGAAACCTCCAAACATTAACCAAAGTTGCAAAAAAAGGCTTATCTCACCGTTTCCAGCGCTTTTTGTGCATCTTAGGCTTATCTGTGATGAAAAAATGAAGATTTCAACCAAAGTTGCTAAAACAGGCTTATCTCACCGTTTCCAGCGCTTTTGTGCACCTTGGGCTTATCTGTGATGAAAAAATGAAGATTTCAACCAAAGTTGCTAAAACACGCTTATCTCACCGTTTCCAGCGCTTTTGTGCACCTTGTGCCATTTAGACTGAAAAAACCGTTCAGTTGCAACTTTTTCATTGGGGATTCCAAAACTTAAAATCATTTGTTTAAAGAATTCCTTTAGAGTTGAAACCAAGATTTCAAATTACCCTTTTTCATTATAAACATCCACTGTAAGCATGCTAAGTATCAAGTAATATGACTGCAGACCTTTTGAGAAAATACGTTGATGAGTGACCCTATTTTATAATGGCAGTCAATCAGCACTGATTTTCAGCTTTAGTCCATGAAACCTCCAAACATTAACTAAAGTTGCAAAAAAAGGCTTATCTCACCGTTTCAAGCGCTTTTTGTGCATCTTAGGCTTATCTGTGATGAAAAAATGAAGATTTCAACCAAAGTTGCTAAAACAGGCTTATTTCACCGTTTCCAGCGCTTTTGTGCACCTTGGGCTTATCTGTGATGAAAAAATGAAGATTTCAACCAAAGTTGCTAAAACAGGCTTATCTCACTTTCAGCGCTTTTTTGCACTTTGTGCCATTTAGACTGAAAAAACCGTTCAGTTGCAACTTTTTCATTGGGGATTCCAAAACTTAAAATCATTTTTTTAAAGAATTCCTTTAGAGTTGAAACCAAGATTTCAAATTACCCTTTTTCATTATAAACATCCTCTGTAAGCATGGTAAGTATCGAGTTATATGACTGCAGACCTTTTGAGAAAATACGTTGATGAGTGACCCTATTTTATTATGGCAGTCAAACAGCACTGATTTTCAGCTTTAGTCCATGAAACCTCCAAACATTAACCAAAGTTGCAAAAAAAGGCTTATGTCACAGTTTCCAGCGCTTTTTGTGCATCTTAGGCTTATCTGTGATGAAAAAATGAAGATTTCAACCAAAGTTGCTAAAACAGGCTTATCTCACCGTTTCCAGCGCTTTTGTGCACCTTGTGCCATTTAGAATGAAAAAACCGTTCAGTTGCAACTTTTTCATTGGGGATTCCAAAACTTAAAATCATTTGTTTAAAGAATTCCTTTAGAGTTGAAAGCAAGATTTCAAATTACCCTTTTCATTATAAACATCCACTGTAAGCATGGTAAGTATCAAGTAATATGACTGCAGACCTTTTGAGAAAATACGTTGATGAGTGACCCTATTTTATTATGGCAGTCAAACAGCACTGATTTTCAGCTTTAGTCCATGAAACCTCCAAACATTAACCAAAGTTGCAAAAAAAGGCTTATCTCACCGTTTCCAGCGCTTTTTGTGCACCTTAGGCTTGTCTGTGATGAAAAAATGAAGATTTCAACCAAAGTTGCTAAAAAAGGCTTATCTCACCGTTTCCAGCGCTTTTTGTGCATCTTAGGCTTATCTGTGATGAAAAAATGAAGATTTCAACCAAAGTTACTAAAACAGGCTTATCTCACCGTTTCCAGCGCTTTTCTGCACCTTGTGCCATTTAGACTGAAAAAACCGTTCAGTTGCAACTTTTTCATTGGGGATTCCAAAACTTAAAATCATTTGTTTAAAGAATTCCTTTAGAGTTGAAACCAAGATTTCAAATTACCCTTTTTCATTATAAATATCCACTGTAAGCAAGTTAAGTATCTAGTAATTTGACTGCAGACCTTTTGAGAAAATACGTTGATGAGTGACCCTATTTTATTATGGCAGTCAAAAAGCACTGATTTCAGCTTTAGTCCATGAAACCTCCAAACATTAACCACAGTTGCAAAAATAGGCTTGTCTCACCGTTTCCAGCGCTTTTTGTGCATCTTAGGCTTTTCTGTGATGAAAAAATGAAGATTTCAACCAAAGTTGCTAAAACAGGCTTATCTCACAGTTTCCAGCGCTTTTGTGCACCTTGTGCCATTTAGACTGAAAAAAACGTTCAGTTGCAACTTTTTCATTGGGGATTCCAAAACTTAAAATCATTTGTTTAAAGAATTCCTTTAGAGTTGAAACCAAGATTTCAAATTACCCTTTTTCATTATAAACATCCACTGTAAGCAAGTTAAGTATCAAGTAATTTGACTGCAGACCTTTTGAGAAAATACGTTGATGAGTGACCCTTTTTTATTATGGCAGTCAAACAGCACTGATTTTCAGTTTTAGTCCATGAAACCTCCAAACATTAACCAAAGTTGCAATAATAGGCTTATCTCACCGTTTCCAGCGCTTTTTTGCACCTTAGGCTTATCTGTGATGAAAAAATGAGGAGTTTGGTAACTAACGATAAGCAATTATCCTTTCATGGTGAAATATAAAACCTGAAGTATGTTTATAACAAACAATTTCATTTTATTTAAAAAAAATTCACTTGATACATTATCTCCAGGCGCTATACAGAGTACAAATACAAAGTAGTTTCTTCTGTGACGTTCTGTCATTTTAGTTTGTGGATTTCCGTCTCTTTGTGTTTTCTGTTTCCTGTTTTATTATGTAGTCTTGTTTTCCTTTAGTGTTTTCCAGCTTCTTGGCTGTGTCACTTCCTGTCTTGGTGATTGTCTTCCCAAGTCCTCATGTGTTGCACCTGTGTCTCTTTTTAAGCCTCTGTGTTCCCCTGTTTCCTTTGTCGTTCGTTACTCGTTTTACACGTTCTATTATGGGTTGTCGTGTCTTGCTGTCTCGTCTAGTTTTCCCATCCTGATGTTCCGTGTTCCCTGTGCGCCTTGCTGCTCAGCTTAGACTCTCCTTATATTCAAATTGTATTTTCTGTTCATCCTCTGCATCCTGGGTCCATCTCCATCCACATAACCTGACATCTTCCACGTCTCATGCTGGCTTCTTCCTGGCTGTCTCCACTCCTCTGTGCTCTCCTCTGGACCCCACACCTGAGCTCCAGGTTTAATGAGGGCGGAGGCATTGGCACCTCCCCCAGAAGTGCCTTCTGGGAGATTTAGTCCTCCCGGCAGCCATCTTGTGGCGTGGTGGCCACTCGCAGGGTGAGGAACCTTACTGCACTCTATCACACGCCCTCTTGTGATGCCACAACGCACATGTAGGCTAATCTGGCAGGCTCATGGAGTTTGATAATAATAATCCGACCAAGAAGTACCGTACATATTGCAGTATACATATAAATGGGTGGGTTGGGGAAAGAGGATTTGGGAAGTGGGGAGTTGGGGCTGGTTGGTTTGGATGTGGTGAGATTGGGGATGGGGGAGTTGAGTATATGGAAGTTGGTGCTGAATGGTCTGGATAGGATGATATTGGGGATGGGGGAGTTGGAAATGGATGGTTTGGATATGATGGGGTTGGGGATGGGGGAGTTGAGGATAGGGGAGTTGGGGCTGAATGGTCTGGATAGGATGATATTGGGGATAGGGGAGTTGGAGATGGGGGAGTTGGGGATGGATGGTTGGGATCTGGTGAGGTTTGGGATGGGGGAGTTGGGGCTGGGTTGGTTGGGAATGGGCTGGTATAGGGCTAACTAACCAGCGGTGCTGCTTCAGTTCCTCCAAAGTGGCCCGCTTCTTAGGGTCTAAAACCAGACACTTTTTCAAGAAGTCTTGGCAGTCTGTGAGGAGAGAGGACAAACGATAAGGAAACGATGAGGCTTGAATCTACAGTGATCGACTCTAACATGGAAGTACCATAATAACCGCACATTAAAAACCCGCATTGTCTCACCTTTGGATCCAAACCAGATTCGGAAATCAGGCCTGATAATGTCCCTGGTGTGGAACCACGCGTCTCCAGTCAGCATTTCAAATAGAATTGCTGCCATCTGCCAGACTGTCGTGGGGCCAGCCATGTATCTGCCTTTCATTGAGAACTCTGGAGGGGCGTATGCAAAGGTTCCTACAATATACCAGAGAGAAGGAGACAGAGAAAAACTAAGGATGATGAACAGGCAGAGATTTTACAATCAGATGAATGAAGAGCAGGATAACAAGACAGGTTGGCTGTACCAGAGAATTGGCTGTAGACGCAGTTTTCCCTTCTATTGCAGCCACATCCAAAATCAATGATTCGCACTCGTGGTCCATCGGAGCTGGGCTCAATGAGGATGTTCTCTAATTTTAAATCTCGGTGGAAGATGCCCTTTGCTTTCAAATCGATGGCAGCATCCAGCAGCTGCTTCATGATGATCTGAGAAAGAGGTAGAGTCACAAATGAGTTAGAGTGGTGAAGAAGGGACTCTGGGTGGGAGTGAAAAACACAGTCTATGTTGGAGCTGCTCTGGATCTTTCAATCAGAGCACACTTCACATGAACTTGTAGGGGTTCAAATATCCATCTACTTCTGAGCACTTTGAGGACTAAGCTGAGGTCAAAAGGCCTTTCTTATTTTCCGGGACCAGCAGTTGTAAAAACGACCTGGCACAAGGTCCTTCTAAAGGCTGTTGTGTAGCTATAGTTTTCTCAAGTTTTCAGCCACTAATATATCCCTTAATTACAACTCAAGTTCCCTCGATAAAAGTAAACGTATCTAAAGAGTGAATCTCCAATAACATATTTGACAAATATAAAATGTTAGTTGTGATTGGACCAACATGAAATATGGGTGTCATAGCAGCCAAACACTCTCCACTGAAAATGATGATATTCAAAATGATGACCTTTTCAGTTGTAGTCTTGGAATACAGTAAAACGCCAGTACCTTTGCATGGTTCTCAGCCAACGGACCACAGTTCTTTTTTACGAGGTGCAGCAGATCTGTAGAGTCGACTGGCCTCTCCATGACCAGAAGAACCTCTTGTTTCAGGTTGTACCAGTCCAGTAATGACACGGCTGCAGATCTTCCCACAGTCACTGGTTCGCCTGCAGCTCTCTGCATGAGCAGCACCTCCTTGGGAATCAAACGTGATCTCCCATTTATCATCTAAAGGAAAAATATTTGTTTGTATCTCTTCAACAACAAGGAAACAACAAAAGCATAAAAGTCACAGAATGATTTCAACAGTTGGTGCTGAGACAACAGATCACTCACCACTCTTTGACGGGGAACAGACGATTTGGGGATGTGTTTTATCGCCACCTACAGGAAAGATCACAAACACTTTGGTTAGTCCAAGGGATGAAGTCAGATTATGTTTGTGAGATGTGAGAATATTATATTAAATTATTTGTAATCACATCATATTTTGTACTTACTAGTAAATCATCAGACCTTCTGATGCCAGCGTAAACTGTGCCAAAGCCTCCTTTACCAAGTCGTTCACGCTCCACGTACTTGGCCTCAAAGTCAGCTGCACCAATGAACACAGACACAGACACATGGTTTAATATAATTGTGATTCTAATGTAACATTTTTTTTCCATGACTGACATTTTGATATAGTAACCCATCATCCACTTTTTCATATTTGTAAGGCTTTCAACGACCACATTTTAACATATGGAGTGTTTTCAGTGGAGAGAAATTATCAGATAGATTCATGAAAACTTAGTAAAATCCAACTGCCTGACAGGTGGCTGAAAGATAAATATTTGCCTGAATCATTTAATTTACATCTCATATCTAGTCTGTTTAATATGTGTAATCAATATTTACATGTAATCCTCAGGAAGACGGTCAATAATTAAATTCCTCAAAATGTAGAATTATTCATTTAAGTTGGACAAGAACGTTTTTAAAACAACCTTAACAACATCACTAAAAGAAAAACTGAAATTCCTCCGAACTTGAGTCAACACCAATCCCCATTTTAACATGATCATATTGCTTCCATGCAAACATCAACACAATTTACTAAAAAGAAAAGTCACCTCTGCTGGTGTGGCCTGACAACACCGTGCTCTTGTCAGTGGAGCTGTTGACTTTGGACACTGACTCTAAGGTTGATAGATCAGAGTTAGTGCTGGCATCAGGGCCCTCACCATCCCTCTGCTTCTGAAGTGGAGGTTCATTTTCAGTTGTGGCCTTCTGCTTGGTGATCCTCCTCTTGGCCTTAATCACAGGCTGATAACTCGCCAAGATGGGGCCGGGTGACTGCGGGGGGACAAACCTCTCTGCAAAAGAGGCAAGAAAACAGTGAGCATCAACCTGTTGACTATATATAGTCATGTTTGAATCGTATGACCACATAAGGTGGATGACATTGGATGACTCTGCAAAATTCTGTATCACAATCAACATTGTTTTGTAATTTTAAACAACAACATTTTAAAACTAAGTTCTTATTCCTTTAAGCTGGAAAAGCCAGTGTTTAAAACACCGTGAAAAACATCATGAGAGAAAACTGAAATACCTCTGAGCTGGAGTCAAAACAATCTCCATTTTAACGTGATCATATTGCTTCCATGCAAACAGCAGCACATTTTCTTTAAAAGTAAGTCACCTGTGCTGGTGTGGCCTGAGTCGGTGCAGGCATCAGGGACCTTTCGACCCCTCTTCCGTTGGAGCTTATTTTCCGTGGTGGCCTTCCTTTTGCGGTTCTTAGTCACAGACTGATAACTCGCCAAGATGGCGATGGGTGACTGCGGGGGGCCAATCCTCTCTGCAAAAGAGGCAAGAAAACAGTGAGCATCAACCTGTTGACTGCATGTAGAGAGGTTAGAATCCTATGACCACATAAGGTGGATGACATTGGATGACTCTGTATCACAATCAACATTGTTTTATAATTTCAAACAACAACATTTTAAAACTAAGGTCTTACATTATGTGAACATGGCAACTGCTGTTCGGTTAAGGTTAGTGAAAGTACTGTTTACTATTCACAATGACTGTGGCTATTATCCTCCACAGTGAACGAGTAAAGACATATTATCAAGAGCCTGCAAATGAAATCCAGGAGATCAAGTCTGTTGATCATTTATAATCTTGAAATCATGTTTTATTAATGCAAGTGAAAATAAAGTGACAGTGGAGCACGAATGATATCCACTTTTTCCTATAAAAGTGACTGTGTAGCAAGATTTGTCCTGAAACAAGTGTCTTTATCACGGCACAAGAATGAATGAGGCACGTTACTGCACTAAAGTAATCCTAAATTTAAAGAAATACTTGAAATAAAATCATTTATGCTGACATATTAAGAACGTCTTGTGAGACCTCAAACTTATTGACGGAAAAATAAGCTGAAGTCAAGAATTAGTCTGATACCCAAGTGCCAATAAAACTAAACATCATGTTGTATTCATACTTAAAGATTAGTGGTTGGTGTCAATATTTGTATCTAATCCTACGAAAGAAAGTCAATAATTATGTCTCTCAAATGTAGAATTATTATTTAAGCTGGACACGCCAGTTTTTAGAACAAAGTAAAAAACATCACGAGAGAAAACTGAAATACCTCTGAGCTGGAGTCAACACAATCTCAATTTTAACATGATCATATTGCTTCCATGCAAACAGCAGCATATTTTCTTTAAATATAAGTCACCTGTGCTGGTGTGGCCTGAGTCGGTGCAGGCATCAGGGACCTTTCGACCCCTCTTCCGTTGGGGCTTACTTTCCTTGGTGGCCTTCCTTTTGCGTGCCTTAGTCACAGACTGATAACTCGCCAAGATGGCGATGGGAGAGATTGGGGTTCCAAACATATCTACGAATGAGAAAAGACCTGTTGACTGCGCACAGTGAGGTTTGAATCCTATGACCACATAGGGTGGATGACATTGGATGACTCTGCAAAATTCTATATCACAATTAACATTGTTTTGTAATTTTAAACAACAACATTTTAAATCTAAATTGTTAAATTATGTGAACATGGCAACTACTGTTTGGTTAAGGGAATTTACAGTTGGGTAAATTACCTGAATATAGGTCGGTCGAGAGTCCGTAGCAAACTGGTTTGGTGTGAGTAAAGGTCCAGCAAGGAGATAGAACCAGTGATCACAAAGTCTGGGATGGGAGATACAAGTGCATAACAGTGACACAGTGATACATAAGTGATGGAGGCATATGCTTGAGAATACAGAACAACATAGGAAAAGGACTTTTATAACATAGCTCCTCACTCAGTAGCAAAAACCTGCCTTTAAACTTAAAGAGAGGTTTAATGACCAAATCTGCCTATGAACTTAAAAAAATAGCTGATGTGACATTTATTGTGATCATTCTTGATATATCAACCAGCCCTTGGAAAATGTTTAGAATTCCAAATTGTCAATAAGTGACAAATAAAACAGGTTTAAAAAAATAATTCCTGCATGAGTGAATACACTGACTCAGGTCTAGTTAGTCTTGCTCTCTTGATTGGAAGGAGTCGATCAATATTAAGTGTAATTAAATAAAGAATGTTGGAAAATATCATATTCATATACTTCTTACTAGGCTTGTTGCTTTGGGAGATTTTGCATCATCATCATGCTGATATGATGATGATGGTGAAAGAACAGAAGCAGGAGGGTATTTACATTTGGGTAAATTACCTGAATATAGGTCGGTCAAGAGCCTGTAGCAAACTGGTTTGGTGTGAGTAGAGGTCTAGCAAGGAGAGAGAACCAGTGATCACAAAGTGTGGCGAGAGGAAATATAACTGCATAACAGTGACACAGTGATACATAAGTGATGGAGGCAGATGCTTGAAAATACAGAACAACATAGGAAAAGGACTTTTGTATCATAGCTCCTCACTCAGGAGCAAAAATCTGCCTTTAAACTTAAAGAGAGGAGTATTGATCAAATCATGAATAAAAGTGCATAGCAGTGACACAGTGATCCATAAGTAATGGAGGCAGATGCTTGAAAAAACAGAACAACATAGGAAAATTACTTTTATAACATAGCTCCACACTCAATAGCAAAAATCTCCCTTTAAATGTAAAGAGTAATGACCAAAACTGCCTATAAACTTTAAAAAAAATCTGATGTGAAATTTATCATGATAATTCTTGATATATCAACCAGCCCTTGGACAATGTTTAGAATTCAAAATTGTCTTGCTCTCTTGATTGGAAGGAACCAATCAATATTAAGTGTAAACATATACATATGTTCCCTAAATAAGGTATTAAAATGCACATGGCCTACAATTACAGCTGGACAATTCAATGTTGATGAGCTGTTAATCATTTCATTTAAATACCTTAGCTATGATATATAACAAAGACACTACCAGCAAAATTCCATGAAAGTGTCACTGTGTTTTCATAGTGGGAACAGAGCCTGTTCTAACCTGCTTCCTTCATGAGCAAAACAAACACAACAAGTTTATTAAAAACATCAATAAATACAAACAAAAATGAAATCAGTTCATAGCTAAATTGAGACAATAATAAATAGATCAAACAATAAAAAAATCTTAACTTCTTGTCATAGAATCTTAAATTCATAATAAAAAAAATTATAATTGACAGCTTATGACCATTTTAATCACGACTGGTCCACTGGAGGCTTGAATTAAACAGGGCAGCTCTTTCAGCTTAAACTTGTGTGGTGTTCGTGCTTTGGTCACTCAGCCTGGTCTGATGGACCCACCACATTATTCGGTCTTTCAATCAATGCAGCTACATCAATATTTGTAAAAATACTTAACAGATGTTAACTTTATCCCAATTACAAGCAATATAAACAGTATATATGGTTAATATTTGTCATTTACCCCTGTTAAATCACATTTATGAATAAAAGTGCTTTACGTTTTTTGTGATAAAATAAAATTATACAAAGAAACATCAATTACAATCAAGATATGATTGGAAAAAACGAATATGAATCAAGGTTTTTCATCAGTGTTGAGGGATATTTCTTGAACTTTATTAGAAATGAAACACACTCATGTCAGTCTACATGAGAAATTATTTTTGAAGAGAGAAAATCTTTGGAAGACAATGAAGGGGAAGAGTTTAGAGAATATGAAGATCCTGTTTCTATCAAATCCGAGTCTGAGTGAGTTTGAAGAAGACGATGAGATTGACCATCGGCCAGCTACATAAAAAGTTCATCTGCAGCCAGTCCCAAATCCAGGCCAGACCATCAGCAGCATATGGATGACAAAAAATGATGAAATCGCATGGCTACCAATGTAATAACGTGCAACCAGGGCCGACACAGATGGCAGTAATCATGTGCAGGACATCAAGCCTTCTTACAAACTTTTCATTACGTAAATCATTCTGCACTTATTTGGAGGAACAGCATGTTTTCGTAGAAAGCTGGAATGAGATGGACCAAACCCATTTATTTGCATACTTTGGGGTTATTATCCGTGCTGGAGTTTTCAAATCCAAGGGGGAATCCACAAAATCCTTGTGAGATGCAGAAACTGGCAGAGAACTTTTACATAAAATGTGCAGGAATGTGGGAGCAGAGATGCTTGAAATGAACAATTTAACACTTTACGTAGTCCTGGGTCCAGTGGACCCGCACACCACATATGTAATATAAATGTGAAGGGGGGATGTACAGTGAACAGTCACTGAAAATATGTCATTGTATATGTTCATCACAGAAAATGAACCAAGGCAAATGAGTCTCAGGTTGAAAAAAATATTTATTGCATCATTTTTTCTTTTAGTAAACATTGAAAACGGGTCCCACAGACCTGAACACGATACAAGGGTTGAGTAACACACTGTGCTGGTCAAAGTTGAAACACTAATGAGTTCATGTTTGAAGATCAAATCCATCATTCTACCACGTTTTCAAGTCATGGCCCAATCAGTCCACACTGAGAGAGATTCCTCCTGACAGAGAGCACATGGGTCTGTTGCTGTTTATCCTGTTGCCTGATGGTGAGTTAATATATTAAAATGTCAGTTCTCGAAGAAAAAAAACTAAATATTAAGTTAGAGATAGTGATGCCATCTTTTTTTCACATCTATATTAAACCATGTGTCTGTGTCTGTGTTCATTGGAGCTCAAACAAATACTTATCTTTCAGCTCCCTGTCAAGTGGATGGATTTTACTTCGTGAAGCTATATGAGGATTTCTCGCCACTGAGCTATTTCCACGACATCTGAAAAGACTACATATGTTGAAATGTGGTGGTTGAAAGCCTTAGAAATATGAAAAGGTGGATGATGAGTTAATATATCAAACTGTCAGTCCTGGAAAAAATATTTTTTTTAAGTTAGAGGTAGTGATGCTTCTTTTTTTTCCCCCAAACTATATTAAACCATCTGTCTTTGTCTGTGTTCATTGGTGCAGTTGACTATGAGGTCAAGTACCTGGAGCTTGAAATACTTGGTAAAGGAAGCTTTGGCTCAGTTTATGCCGGCCATGGGAGGTCTGATGATTTACTAGTAAGTACATAATCTGATGTGATAAAATTATTTAATATAATATTCTCACATCACACATATGTGCTCTGACTTCATCCCTGGAACTAACCAAAGTGCTCATGATCTGTCATGTAGGTGGCGATAAAACACATCCCCTAATCGTCTGTTCCGCCTCAAAAAGTGGTGAGTGATCTGTTGTCTCAGCACCAACTGTTGAAATTAATTGTGTGACTTTTATGCTTTTTTTGTTTCCTTGTTGTTGATGATATACACACACATATTTTTCCTTTAGATGTTAAATGGGAGGCCACACAGTATTCCCAAGGAGGTGCTACTCATGCAGAAAGCTGCAGGCGAACCAATGACTGTGGGTTAATGGACTGGTACGATCTGGACCAAGTGTTTATACTGGTCATGGAGAGGTCTATGGAACTGCTGTGCTTCATTAAGGAGAACTGTGGTCCGATGGCCGAGGCTGTTGCAAAGGTACTGTTGTTTTATTCTTTGTGTGAGCTGTTTCTCAGACTACAACTGAAAAGGTCGTCATTTTAAATATCATCCCTTTCAGTGGAGAGTGTTTGGCTGCTATCACACCCATATTTAATTTGGGTCCAATCACAAATATGGCGACGCCTGCGATTTCTGGCAGGCAACTCGAGCTGCGCTGCGCCAATCATGTGACATACATCATGTGACATACATCATGTGACATACATCATGTGACATACATCATGTGACATACCTCAATCTCCACAGCCATCTATAATACACACCCACCGTATTAGGTGGTCTATTTAACCAGAGAGACATTACCAGTCAACCCCTCTTGATCGCACTGCTGCTGCAGTATTGCTACCTGTTGCTTCAGCTCCTCCATCACCCCAGCATCCACCTGTAGGCTCCAACGGGGGGTTTCAAGTATTTGGTCATCACTCCCATCATTCCTGTGTAATCATATGGGGGAGTGATTAAGTTGGAGCCTAGACGCCAAACACTAAATCTGTAATAAATATATTACATGATCGAACGTGAGTTGTCTGACTGAACTAACATTTTAAATATGTCTATTAAATTATTTGGGATTCACTCTCTAGAAACCTTCACCTTAAAGAGGGAACTTGAGTTGTAATTAATGGATATATCATTGACTGAAAAAAGATAAAACTTTTTCAGCACAAATACCTTTTTGACATTTTCAGTGTTACGGGTCCACAGATTGGGACCACAGCAGCAAAGTTAATCTGTAGAAAACAGGACGAATGCAGCAGCAAAAATGACACGATGCATTCATTTCCTTATCCAGACAGCATCTGGCATGTGGGCGGATGTTACCCCCAAAGAGACAGTACAGGGTGCAACTGCTCCCGTGCCAAATGTTCCACCTGGGTGCTGCGGTCATTCACTGATCTCAATACTGATATTATTAGGAATAACCTTAAATTAAAATGACTATTAAAGTTATTACATGAATTAAAATAACTATTAAAGTAATAAATAAAATATTTTGGGGCATACCAAATCAGCAGATCACATACTATGATTAAAAGCTACACAACAGCCATTAAAAAGACCTAGTGTCAGGCCTTTTTTACAAATGCTCCTCCAATGAATAAGAAAGGCCTTTGGACCTCAGCTTAGTCCTCAAAGTGTTTAGGAGTAGATGGATATTTGAACCCCTACGAGTTCATGTGAAGAGTGCTCTAGCTGAAAGATCCAGAGCAGCTCCAACATAGAATGTGTTTTTCAGTCCCACCCAGAGTCCCTTCTTCACCACACTAATTGAAGTTAATGACTCTTTATGTCTTTCTTAGATCATCATGAAGCAGCTGCTGGATGCTGCCATCGATTTGAAAGCAAAGGGCATCTTCCACCGAGATATAAAAGCAGAGAACATCCTCATTGAGTCCAGCTCCGATTGCCTGCGAGTGCGCATCATTGATTTTGGATGTGTCTGCATTTGGAAGAAAGACTAAATTTACAGCCAATTCACGGGTACAGCCAACCTGTCTTGTTATCCTGCTTTTCATTCATCTGACTGTAAAATCTCTGCCTGTTCCTCATCCTTTTCTTTTTTCTGTCTCATTCTATCTGACATATTGTATGAACTTTAGCATACGCTCCTCCAAAGTTTCAAATCAGCTGGCCTCGCAACAGTCTGGCAGTTGGCATTATTATTTGAAATGCTGGATTGATTCAGGCGGTTCCACACCACAGGGCTTCGCAGAAATAAACTCTGAATCAGCTCTGTGTGGTCCAAAGGTGAGACAACGCTGGTTACAATATGCAGTTATTATGTTCCTTTCCATGTTACAGTCGATCATCGTAGATTCAAGCCTCATCGTTTCTTTGTCGTCTGTCCTCTCTCCTCACTGACTGCCAAGACTTCTTGGGGAAGTGTTTGGCTTTAGAGCCTGAGGACCGTGCCACTCTGGAGGAAATGCCGAAGCACCCCTGGTTAAACAACACTGTACCTAACCCCATCCCATCCCATCCCCAACCACCCACTGTCATCCCGACCAAAAAACCCAATCCCCAAGTCCTCCATCCCCACCATCCCACATTGTTTGGGTCCCTGCCTTCCAGCCTCTGTTAATGCTTTCCTATGTTGAGGAACCTGTCTATGTTTATACACTATGTTGTTCTCCCTCATATTACCCATTTTATTTTCATTAAATATTTAAATATCCTCCTTGTCTCCACTTCATATGGTATTCTCTGTCTGAGGCTGTATCCTCCAAAGCAGAGGTCTTCAACAGGGGGTCCGCGGAGGTACTGCAGGGGGGTCGCGAAATGTTTGGTTGATTAGACAATTTTGTATATTTGTTAACATTTTTGATTTATTTTCTAACCATTTTTTTCCCCTCAAATTTAAATGTCTTCAAATACACATTAACATGCATCCTACATATTGTGAGGCTGATTTGACCCTCTGCCTGACCACCTCCATCCGTCCAAGGTTAGATTGTGTGCTGCCCATCAGGGTCCGACATCTCACTAACGTGGGAGTATGTGTGGCATCCACAGAGGGCTTGAGGATTCACTATCTCTTCTACATGTATGTTTAAAATAAAAACATGAATCTGTGAATTACTTTAATAGCTCAGTGTTGTATGCAAGATGTATGTTTATAAAAAGCAGTGGCGTGGCCACCCTCTACCTTGCACATGTTTGAATTAAAAACATGAATTGAGACACAGCTTTAACTCATGTACATACTTACTGTGACTCAAGGGACACTGATACTGATGGAGGATCATCTGGACTCTCCTACGAGTGATCACAGTTTGTTTTCTTTCACTTTGTGAGAAAACACACTAGATTACTAGTTGGTTCTATTACATGCAGTCAAACAGCTCATTCATTTTTTTCCATCACATCTTCATTGCAGCACACTGTCTGAAACTCTGGGCTATTGCGTTCATTTAAATGGGCTCACTCTGATATTATCCAGCTGTTGGCTTGTCGTTATTCACATAAAGCCCTGGCAGTCTGTTGCTTTATTAAGTTCTTCAGGGTGATCTCACAAAGGAACTCCATGTTGGTCTCTATCAGGTCCCTGAAGGCTAAAGATCAGAGAGAGACAGAGATAATGAGAGAGAGATACAAATAATACATGGGGGGGTCAGAGGTAGATAGACAGAGAGGAGGATTTTCATTTCAGTACATTTCAATACAGGCCTAGTTTGAAACAAAAAATACAGACTAAATGCAGTAATAAATGGTTATGCTATATTCATACTACTCTGGCATTTGTTTTGAGATTTCATTTCATCCCAGTCTCCTCTCCTTCCCCATCATTACCCGAGCTGCTCCTGTAAAAGTCCTGAAAAGAGAGTAGTTATATGAAAATGCACAGAGACAATCCTCTGCTGCTCATACCTGTTGTCACTTTGGAGAAAGTGTTATGTGCCCTGGAACAACGCTCTACTCCCTCTGCTGGCACACTCTGGTAACTACAACTCATAGTGCCGTTAGTCTTAGTCTGAAATTTTACACAAAATGCAAGATCAGATGGAACTGACTCTGAATCCTGACAACTGTAACATATACTGCTTTAAAATACTCAAATATTAGAATGTGAATAATACAGATTACAGGCCCACAAAACGTTGTTCTACTGCTTGATTTGACTTTCTGATAATTAAACTTATTCCACACACTTTCCACCAAGCACCCGCAGACTCGGTCCATGCCCATTGTTACACCTGCCGAGGTGTATTGCTGAAGAATGGCAAGTGTCATTGTGCCACAGTCCGGCGGGAAAGCGGTAAAACATGTTGTGAGCATTTGGGGATTTCTTTCACCTGCATTAGCATAGATGATACCAAACGTTTATCAATTTAGTAACCTCAAGCTATAGCATTGGTTTATCTAAGATCTCAACCATGTTGCATTTTTGTCGCGTCTATTTACAATGATGATTAATGAGGACGTACCGGGTTCTCGTAACAACTGCTGATGATGGTGAAGTTTCTCCCGACGGCTCCTTGAAGTTCTGCCCCACAAGTTGTTGGAGATTTCGACCACTAACCATTGCAGCTCTGTTTGAAGGGGCACTTCTTTCAGGCCTGACACTGTTCAGCTAAATCCAATACAATTGTAGTAACTGGCCATTTAAGACATCATTAATGTCATGTTTTAATCCTAAATATCCACTACCAGAGGGAGCGATGTTAGCAGAATTATCAATGCTAATGCCAACCCCACAGGTAGCCTGGATGCCAGACGAACTTAGCCCCGCCCACAACATTTGAGGTCGGGAAGTTCGGTCTGGCATTGCTCCATTGGGGAGAAACTATGGCCGAACAGAGCTGTTCAGACCAATCAAATTGTCAGGGCGGGCTTTATATGATGATGGACGGATGATCAACAGTGACGTAATCAACAACATCACCAAAGAGCGCTTGGGTTGAATTCGTTTTCATCTAACATACCTGCCGCTGAAGAGCTGAGATGTGTAGATGCTGCCATTGAGCCTGTTTTAGAAGACATCGACAGCTCATTCATTTTGAAAGAGGAACTGAGAAATACGATCAAGGCATTTGTAGATCGAATCCTGACTGCCCGGAATCCTGACTGCTGAACAAGAAGTGGAGGGACAAGCTAGGCTCCGATGTTTGTCAAGCCAACGTAATAGCTATCGTCGTGGATGAAGTTCATCTAACTGACAAATGGTAAGAGAAAGCCTTGACTGTCTGACTTAGTAAATAACTCACAATGTCGTGATATGAATCAAATGTTGTAAACATAGTATCATAGGTGTAAATGTAAGGCCTGAGCTTGTGTGTTAGACTATAAACGACAAGATGGTGTAAATGATGCAGTGTCGAGTTGAGTTTGAATGTCGGGGCTCGACACTTGGATAACACCACATGAGCAGGATGGAGGCTTGTTATGTCAAACTGATTGGTCCTATTAATTACGGTCCTGTGACAGGCCACAGACACCACCTTTTATATTTTTTAGACAACTATATTTATTGGTCATGGACATGAAAAGGATTTCAAAAAGTGATATAAAAAGTGCTTACGAAGCAAATTGCACTTTATTATAAACTTTATTTTCAACAGGGAGGAAACCTTTAACAGAACTACATTCAGTGTAGGATACCATCTGCCTCGACCAAGTGAGAGGCCAGGCCAGGCCATCAGCAGCCAACATATGGATTTAAAAAAATGATGAAATCGCATGGCTACCAATGTAATAACGTGCAACCAGGTCCGACACGGATGGCAGTAATCATGTGCAGGACATCAAGCCTTCTTACAAACTTTTCATTACTTAAAATAATTCTGCACTAATTTGGAGGAACAGCTTGTTTTCATAGAAAGCTGGAATGAGATGGACCAAACACATTTATTTGCACACTTTGCGGTTATTAACCTTGCTGGAGTTTTCAAATCCAAAGGGGAATCAACAGAATCCTTGTGAGATGCAGAAGCTGGCAGAGAACTTTTACATAAAATGTGCAGGAATGTGGGAGCAGAGGTGATTGAAATATACAATTTAACACTTTACGTAATCCTTGGTTCAGTGGACCCGAACACCACCTATGTAATATAAATGTGTAGGGGGGGTGTACAGTGTACAGTCACTGAAAATATGTCATTTTATATTTTCTATTTTTATCAAAGAAAATGAGCCAAGGCCAATGAGTCTCAGGTTGAAAAAAATATTTATTTTTCTTTTAGCAAAGAACAACATACTGTCACACCGCTGTGAGGTTTGTGTTGTCTTGGGTTTTTTGTCTCGTAACTTCCTGTTTTATTTTGAAATCCTAACTCTCCTCTCGTTTCAGGTCACTTGCCTTTCCTCATGTGTCACCGGTCTGATTGTCTCCCCTGATCCCGGATTGTTTCCAACTGTTCCCTTCACCCTCATGTGCTTATAGTCTGCGTCTCCCCTTTGTCTTGTGCCAAAGTGTTTCGTCCTTGTCCGTGCACCTAAGCCCTTTTCCACAATCATCGTCGTTTTTTTGCCTATGAGGTTTGCTATGCCACGTAAGTTGTTTTCTGTTTCCTCCCTTTTGGAGCGATTTAGGTTTAGAGAGTTTTAGTTTAGTTTTTTTTTTGAGCCTCCTGTTTATGTGAGCCTTTTCTTTTGTCATAATTCGGGAGCGATTTATGTTTTAAACCTATCTTTTTCTAGTGTTTTTTTTGAATTTATTAAGGGGTTTCTTTCCCCGAGTTATTCTAGCCAGGTCGTAGATATATTAAGTGAGTTTTTCATAGCCCAATCCTTTGTCACTCTTCATAGAGGATCAGAAGTCAATAAAGTGTGCTGGTACGTGTAATCCTCTGCATCTGAGTCCTCATTTCAGTCCAGGCCTGACACATACAAGGGTTAAAACAAGATTTCCTGCATGAGTGAATACACTGACTCAGGTCTGGCTAGTCTTGCTCTCTTGATTGGAAGGATCCAATCAATATTAAGTGTAAATATATGAAAATATCCCCAAATGTATTAAAATGCACACTATCTGCAATTACAGCTTGACAATTCAATGGATCTATTATTGACTGCCTTCTATCCCTCGGAGTGCAGGTCATATGGTTGAGTGCTAAAGGTCATCTTCATCTGCTTTCTTCTAACTTAGCCTGACTTTGTAAAACTTTTGATGAATAACAGAGCTGATGGCCGGTGTCTTTCAAAATTGACATCATTAGACGGTCATTGACACGTGGTATAAGGCTGCGGCCTGTGATCATCGTTTCCAGCGTTGCTGCAAATATGTATGTAGGTTGATGAGCTCCTAATCTTTTCATTTAAATACCTTAGCTATGATATATAACAAAGACACTACCAGCAAAACTCCATGAAAGTGTCACTGTGTTAACATAGTGAGAACAGAGCTTGTTCTAACCTGCTTCCTTCATGAGCAAAACAAACAAGTTAGGTGATTTCACACGAGACATTTACAGTAACAGTGGATCACATGACTAATGGTATATGAAAAGGGTGGTTTGTAGTGAAAAAATCCTGATAAATGGTCAATATTTAGAATTGAGGTCCTGCAGCTTTAATGCTTCGGTTCATTATGTGCTGCTACATGTTATGTGGCTAACAAGTTCCCAATATCAACTTGTAACATGTCAATGTGCTGCTTCCAGATTAGTTTTTCTTGATCCTGTGTGACAAACAAAATCAAGTATAACCTCGGCCAAGGAGGAAATAATAGATGTTTTGTTTGTTTGTTTGTTAGCAACATGACCGATAAGCGACTGAACGGATTACTATGGAACTTGGTAGATGGATGTGAAATGGGTTAGTAAAAACACAATGCATTTTAGATTTTATTTTTCTTCCAATATACCCACAATTCCACGCACTCTGCACTAGTCGCCGCTCTATTGCAGTCAGAGAGCAGCTGCTATCCAAACAAACAAAACAGGGATAAATCTGAAGAACCTGAGGTCCTTCTGGATGGGAAGTTCATGTTCCAAAAAAACAAACATGGAACAATCAATAAAACCAAGGTGATATGCACACTCTGCGGGAAGGCTTTATTGTTTCACCGTAGCAATACTAGCCTCAAGTACCACCTCAACGCGAAGCATGCGTTGGTCGGCGAGGGGCGTTCAAGTGGAATGCGCCAAACCACCCTCACAGAACAACGTAGGCCCCTCACTAAGTCTGCCTATGACAAGTTGACTGGCACAGTTGCCAAATGGATTGCAAAAAGCTGTAGACCGATTAATATTGTCGAGGATGAGGGGTTCACCAAAGTTTTGCGAGTGGCAATGGGGGACCCGAGCATCAAAGCACCACAAAGACGCACAGTAATGACAAAAATCCACGAGCTGTATGAAGCTGAAAAGAAAAAAAAGGAAGATGACTTGGCTGATACGAATTATGTGGCGCTGACAGTTGATCACTGGACCTCTGTGAGTAACACGAACTACCTGGGTGTAACTGCAGATCTAATCACAGACGAATGGAAGTTAAAGTCTGAAAATCTGCCAATGTGACAATTCTTCATGGCAACTGAGCAGCTGTGCTCTGCCTTTCTTCTTCTGCTTCCCAGTTATTTTTCATCAAACGGCTGATTTAGCCGTTTAATGGGACAAAGCTTGATTACATCCTTCTACTTTGTCTTTCCTCCTCTACTTGTTTGTCCATCCATCCATCATCAAAGTCTACCGACAGCCTAACCTTTGGAAGGTCTTGGGGGAGTTGGAGCCAGCAAATAACAGGGCCAATATACAGACACACAACCATTCAGTCTTACATTCACACCTACAGTCAATCAACAGACTCTAGGATTCACCGCAAGCGAGTGGTGCAGTTGTTCTAACACACAACAGATGCAACAAGAACAAAAACAAAAAGAAAATAAACCGGATGAAAAATCTGTGCCACATGAAGAAAACACCAACGAAGAAGTCGAGAGAGTTTGTGGTCATAAGAGCCGACGCTGCTGTTGTCAAGTGTTATAAATAGTGCTGTCAAACGATTAAAATATTTAATTGCGATTAATCGCATTTATGTCATAGTTAACTCAAAATTAATCGCGATTAATTGCAAATTTGTATCTATTCTTAATGTCCCTTCATTATTTTTTTCTCCATTTTTTGGGGTTTCAATGCTCTATCAACATGGAAAGTGGATTGGCTTGCTTTATGCAAATGTTTTATTTTATTGAAAAACAACATTTCCAAACAGGGCGGTACAAAACAAAATTATAAAGTGCACATTCCAGGTAAACAAGGACTATAGTGCAGTTAAACCATGGCTTAATATTTTCTTTTCTTCAAGTTTGCTGTGAACATAGCAGTCAGGCCTCTCAAACAGACAAGCAACAAAATAACAAACAAACAAAATACACAGGCAAGTGTCGGCCTACTTTGAAACAAATTAAACACAGAAATGTGTAGGGCTATTTGAGTCCTCCCCATATTTGTGGAAAATGTATGAAATAAGAAGTACCCTATTTTGAAATAAATAAAAACATATAGCTGCAGCCTAGTAGCTTAAAAATATATATATTTAGTTGGCGAAATATTCAAACAAAAAGTGAGAGCAGGTCAGACTGGAGGCAAACACAGATACTGAAACTCGATAGAAACCAACTGCAGCTACTGCTCTGAAGCTGAGGCGCTGATCTCTGATCAGCTGAGACCAGAGAAACTCTGTGTTTTCACTGTTTTCATAGTTAAGAAGCAGTGAGTCACTGAGCTCTGATCTCACTGTGTCTCTCTGAGCGAGTGCGCGGGGGCAGGGGGCGGAGCTACGGTGCGCTATCTTGAACCACACACACACACACACACACGTGCCCGCTCCTTGTACATCATCCTGATACGATGATGTTTTAAAAAATTATTGTGACTTAGTCAACCACAAACATGCAAAAGAGTGTGTCACACGGCGAAAGCGTGAGAGTTGGCAGCTCTGCGTTAATCTCGCGATAAAAAAATTGATGGCGTTAAAATGGGTTTGCGTTAACGCCGTTAATAACGCGTTAAACTGACAGCACTAGTTTTAAACAAAATCAGTTGATCTCTGCTGAGGAATAATATGTTGCATTCTGCCTCTGCCTGCTGCACCAGGCCTCCCCAGAATGCTGTTGAGAATTGAATGCTGTTGTAACCCCCTCCTGTGTTGTGCATGTGGAAGAGGCATTATGGTTGTGCATTATGGAGAACCAATTCTCCAGAGATCCTCTACAAGACATGTCTGAAAACGGTTTAACCAACCTGAGTCTAATCTGCACATCTTTTGACTGTGAGAAGAAGCTCCCTTGTGTGTAAAAGTATATTTCATGAACAAAACCAAAAACTGTTAAGGGAGAATGTGTCTTTCAAAAGTAATGGCAGTTGGCGTGTGTCACCGAGTCAAGAGACAGAGCGGGCTGCATTGATCGTACACAGCACTCCACCGCGAGACTCGCTGGCCTCTGTGGCAGACATGTCTCTTTAGATTAGAACCAGCGCACTCGTTCACACCGGCGAGGCTGATCCAAGGCCACTGGTATAAGCCGGGGCGGCTCCTCGCATAGGCGACATAGGCGGTTGCCTAGGGCGCAAAATGCAGAGAGGACCGGAGATAGAATCGCCACGAAAGCAGTCTGTGTGTGTGTGTGATCCAGCTAATACTCATGTTGTGGTGACCTAAATCTGGTTACACAGTTTCATAAAGGGAACAAAAAAGCACGTTCCCATTATGGAAATCAAATGAAGCAGCTGCTTCATGATGATCTAAGAAAGACATAAAGAGTCATTAACTTCAATTAGAGTGGTGAAGAAGGGACTCTGGGTGGGACTGAAAAACACATTCTATGTTGGAGCTGCTCTGGATCTTTCAACTAGAGCACTCTTCACATGAACTCGTAGGGGTTAAAATATCCATCTACTCCTAAACACTTTGAGGACTAAGCTGAGGTCCAAAGGCCTTTCTTATTTATTGGACGAGCATTTGTAAAAAAGGCCTGACACTAGGTCTTTTTAATGGCTGTTGTGTAGCTTTTAATCATAGTATGTGATCTGCTGATGTGGTATGCCCCAAAATATTTTATTTATTACTTTAATAGTTATTTTTAATTTATGTAATTACTTTAATAGTCATTTTAATTTAAGGTTATTCCTAATAATATCAGTTTGAGATCAGTGAATGACCGCAGCACCCAGGTGGAACATTTGGCACGGGAGCAGTTGCACCCTGTACTGTCTCTTTGGGGGTAACATCCGCCCACATGCCAGATGCTGTCTGGATAAGGAAATGAATGCATCGTGTCATTTTTGCTGCTGTATTCGTCCTGTTTTCTACAGATTAACTTTGCTGCTGTGGTCCCAATCTGTGGACCCGTAACACTGAAAATGTCAAAAAGGAATTTGTGCTGAAAAAGTTTTATCTTTTTTCAGTCAATGATATATCCATTATTTACAACTCAAGTTCCGTCTTTAAGGTGAAGGTTTCTAGAGAGTGAATCCCAAATAATTTAATAAACATATTTAAAATGTTAGTTCAGTCAGACAACTCACGTTCGATCATGTAATATATTTATTACAACAGATTTAGTGTTTGGCGTCTAGGCTCCAACTTAATCACTCCCCCATATGATTACACAGGAATGATGGGATTGATGACCAAATACTTGAAACCCCCCGTTGGAGCCTACAGGTGGATGCTGGGGTGATGGAGGAGCTGAAGCAACAGGTAGCAATACTGGAGCAGCAGTGCGATCAAGAGGGGTTGACTGGTAATGTCTCTAGTTAAATAGACCACCTGATACGGTGGGTGTGTATTATAGATGGCTGTGGAGATTGAGGTATGTCACATGATGTATGTCACATGATGTATGTCACATGATTGCCGCAGCGCAGCTCGAGTTGCCTGCCAGAAATCGCAGGCGTCGCCATATTTGTGATTGGACCCAAATTAAATATGGGTGTGATAGCAGCCAAACACTCTCCACTGAAAGGGATGATATTTAAAATGACGACCTTTTCAGTTGTAGTCTGAGAAACAGCTCACACAAAGAATAAAACAACAGTACCTTTGCAACAGCCTCGGCCATCGGACCACAGTTCTCCTTTATGAAGCACAGCAGTTCCATAGACCTCTCCATGAACACTTGGTCCAGATCGTACCAGTCCATTAACCCACAGTCATTGGTTTGCATGCAGCTTTCTGCATGAGCAGCACCTCCTTGGGAATACTGTGTGGCCTCCCATTTAACATCTAAAGGAAAAATATGTGTGTGTATATCATCAACAACAAGGAAACAACAAAAGATTAAAAGTCACACAATTAATTTCAACAGTTGGTGCTGAGACAACAGATCACTCACCACTCTTTGAGGCGGAACAGACGATTAGGGGATGTGTTTTATCGCCACCTACATGACAGATCATGAGCACTTTGGTTAGTTCCAGGGATGAAGTCAGAGCACATATGCGTGATGTGAGAATATTATATTAAATAATTTTATCACATCAGATTATGTACTTACTAGTAAATCATCATGACTTGAAAACGTGGTAGAATGATGGATTTGATCTTCAAACATGAACTCATTAGTGTTTCAACTTTGACCAGCACAGTGTGTTACTCAACCCTTGTATGGTGTTCGGGTCTGTGGGACCCGTTTTCAATGTTTACTAAAAGAAAAAATTATGCAATAAATATTTTTTCAACCTGAGACTCATTTGCCTTGGTTCATTTTCTGTGATGAACAATGACATATTTTCAGTGACTGTTCACTGTACATCCCCCCTTCACATTTATATTACATATGTGGTGTGCGGGTCTACTGGACCCAGGACTACGTAAAGTGTTAAATTGTTCATTTCAAGCATCTCTGCTCCCACATTCCTGCACATTTTATGTAAAAGTTCTCTGCCAGTTTCTGCATCTCACAAGGATTTTGTGGATTCCCCCTTGGATTTGAAAACTCAAGCACGGATAATAACCCCAAAGTATGCAAATAAATGGGTTTGGTCCATCTCATTCCAGCTTTCTACGAAAACATGCTGTTCCTCCAAATAAGTGCAGAATGATTTACGTAATGAAAAGTTTGTAAGAAGGCTTGATGTCCTGCACATGATTACTGCCATCCGTGTCGGCCCTGGTTGCACGTGATTACATTGGTAGCCATGCGATTTCATCATTTTTTGTCATCCATATGTTGGCTGCTGATGGTCTGCCCTGGATTTGGGACTGGCTGCAGATGAACTTTTTATGTAGCTGGCTGATGGTCAATCTCATCGTCTTCTTCAAACTCACTGTCAGACTCGGAATTGATAGAAACAGGATCTTCATATTCTCTAAACTCTTCCCCTTCAGTGTCTTCCAAAGATTTTCTCTCTTCAAAAATAATTTCTCATGTAGACTGACATGAGTGTGTTTCATTTCTAATAAAGTTCAAGAAATATCCCTCAACACTGATGAAAAACCTTGATTCATATTCGTTTTTTCCAATCATATCTTGATTGTAATTGATGTTTCTTTGTATAATTTTATTTTATCACAAAAAACGTAAAGCACTTTTATTCATAAATGTGATTTAACAGGGGTAAATGACAAATATTAACCATATATACTGTTTATATTGCTTGTAATTGGGATAAAGTTAACATCTGTTAAGTATTTTTACAAATATTGATGTAGCTGCATTGATTGAAAGACCGAATAATGTGGTGGGTCCATCAGACCAGGCTGAGTGACCAAAACACGAACACCACACAAGTTTAAGCTGAAAGAGCTGCCCTGTTTAATTCAAGCCTCCAGTGGACTAGTCGTGATTAAAATGGTCATAAAAAAAATTATAATTGACAGCTTATGACCATTTTAACCATTTTATCATAGTGGGAACAGGCTCTGTTCCCACTATGATAACACAGTGACACTTTCACGGAATTTTACTGGTAGTGTCTTTGTTATATATCATAGCTATGGTATTTAAATGAAATGATTAACAGCTCATCAACATTGAATTGTCAAGCTGTAATTGCAGGCCATGTGCATTTTAATACCTTATTTAGGGAACATATGTATATGTTTACACTTAATATTGATTGGTTCCTTCCAATCAAGAGAGCAAGACAATTTTGAATTCTAAACATTGTCCAAGGGCTGGTTGATATATCAAGAATTATCATGATAAATTTCACATCAGATTTTTTTTAAAGTTTATAGGCAGTTTTGGTCATTACTCTTTACATTTAAAGGGAGATTTTTGCCACTGAGTTTGGAGCTATGTTATAAAAGTAATTTTCCTATGTTGTTCTGTTTTTTCAAGCATCTGCCTCCATTACTTATGGATCACTGTGTCACTGCTATGCACTTTTATTCATGATTTGATCAATACTCCTCTCTTTAAGTTTAAAGGCAGATTTTCGCTCCTGAGTGAGGAGCTATGATACAAAAGTCCTTTTCCTATGTTGTTCTGTATTTTCAAGCATCTGCCTCCATCACTTATGTATCACTGTGTCACTGTTATGCAGTTATATTTCCCCTCGCCACACTTTGTGATCACTGGATCTCTCTCCTTGCTAGACCTCTACTCACACCAAACCAGTTTGCTACAGGCTCTTGACCGACCTATATTCAGGTAATTTACCCAAATGTAAATACCCTCCTGCTTCTGTTCTTTCACCATCATCATCATATCAGCATGATGATGATGCAAAATCTCCCAAAGCAACAAGCCTAGTAAGAAGTATATAAATATGATATTTTCCAACATTCTTTATTTAATTACACTTAATATTGATTGACTCCTTCCAATCAAGAGAGCAAGACTAACTAGACCTGAGTCAGTGTATTCACTCATGCAGGAATTATTTTTTTAAACCTGTTTTATTTTTCACTTATTGACAATTTGGAATTCTAAACATTGTCCAAGGGCTGGTTGATATATCAAGAATGATCACAATAAATGTCACATCAGCTATTTTTTTAAGTTCATAGGCAGATTTGGTCATTAAACCTCTCTTTAAGTTTAAAGGCAGGTTTTTGCTACTGAGTGAGGAGCTATGTTATAAAAGTCCTTTTCCTATGTTGTTCTGTATTCTCAAGCATATGCCTCCATCACTTATGTATCACTGTGTCACTGTTATGCACTTGTATCTCCCATCCCAGACTTTGTGATCACTGGTTCTATCTCCTTGCTGGACCTTTACTCACACCAAACCAGTTTGCTACGGACTCTCGACCGACCCTATATTCAGGTAATTTACCCAACTGTAAATTCCCTTAACCAAACAGTAGTTGCCATGTTCACATAATTTAACAATTTAGATTTAAAATGTTGTTGTTTAAAATTACAAAACAATGTTAATTGTGATATAGAATTTTGCAGAGTCATCCAATGTCATCCACCCTATGTGGTCATAGGATTCAAACCTCACTTTACGAAGTCAACAGGTCTTTTCTCATTCGTAGATATGTTTGGAACCCCAATCTCTCCCATCGCCATCTTGGCGAGTTATCAGTCTGTGACTAAGGCCCGCAAAAGGAAGGCCACCAAGGAAAGTAAGCCCCAACGGAAGAGGGGTCGAAAGGTCCCTGATGCCTGCACCGACTCAGGCCACACCAGCACAGGTGACTTATATTTAAAGAAAATATGCTGCTGTTTGCATGGAAGCAATATGATCATGTTAAAATTGAGATTGTGTTGACTCCAGCTCAGAGGTATTTCAGTTTTCTCTCGTGATGTTTTTTACTTTGTTCTAAAAACTGGCGTGTCCAGCTTAAATAATAATTCTACATTTGAGAGACATAATTATTGACTTTCTTTCGTAGGATTAGATACAAATATTGACACCAACCACTAATCTTTAAGTATGAATACAACATGATGTTTAGTTTTATTGGCACTTGGGTATCAGACTAATTCTTGCCTTCAGCTTATTTTTCCGTCAATAATTTTGAGGTCTCACAAGACGTTCTTAATATGTCAACCTACTTCCAGCATAAATGATTTTATTTCAAGTATTTCTTTAAATTTAGGATTACTTTAGTGCAGTAACGTGCCTCATTCATTCTTGTGCCGTGATAAAGACACTTGTTTCAGGACAAATCTTGCTACACAGTCACTTTTATAGGAAAAAGTGGATATCATTCGTGCTCCACTGTCACTTTATTTTCACTTGCATTAATAAAACATGATTTCAAGATTATAAATGATCAACAGACTTGATCTCCTGGATTTCATTTGCAGGCTCTTGATAATATGTCTTTACTCGTTCACTGTGGAGGATAATAGCCACAGTCATTGTGAATAGTAAACAGTACTTTCACTAACCTTAACCAAACAGCAGTTGCCATGTTCACATAATGTAAGACCTTAGTTTTAAAATGTTGTTGTTTAAAATTATAAAACAATGTTGATTGTGATACAGAGTCATCCAATGTCATCCACCTTATGTGGTCATAGGACTCAAACCTCACTACATGCAGTCAACAGGTTGATGCTCACTGTTTTCTTGCCTCTTTTGCAGAGAGGATTGCCCCCCCGCAGTCACCCATCGCCATCTTGGCGAGTTATCAGTCTGTGACTAAGAACCGCAAAAGGAAGGCCACCACGGAAAATAAGCTCCAATGGAAGAGGGGTCGAAAGGTCCCTGATGCCTGCACCGACTCAGGCCACACCAGCACAGGTGACATACTTTTAAAGAAAATGTGCTGCTGTTTGCATGGAAAGCAATATGATCACGTTAAAATGGAGATTGTTTTGACTCCAGCTCAGAGGTATTTCAGTTTTCTCTCATGATGTTTTTCACGGTGTTTTAAACACTGGCTTTTCCAGCTTAAAGGAATAAGAACTTAGTTTTAAAATGTTGTTGTTTAAAATTACAAAACAATGTTGATTGTGATACAGAATTTTGCAGAGTCATCCAATGTCATCCACCTTATGTGTTCATACGATTCAAACATGACTATATATAGTCAACAGGTTGATGCTCACTGTTTTCTTGCCTCTTTTGCAGAGAGGTTTGTCCCCCCGCAGTCACCCGGCCCCATCTTGGCAAGTAATCAGCCTGTGATTAAGGCCAAGAGGAGGATCACCAAGCAGAAGGCCACAGCTGAAAATGAACCTCCACTGCAGAAGCAGAGGGATGGTGAGGGCCCTGATGCCAGCACTAAATCTGATCTATCAACCCTAGAGTCAGTGTCCAAAGTCAACAGCTCCACTGACAAGAGCACGGTGTTGTCAGGCCACACCAGCAGAGATGACTTTTCTTTTTAATAAATTGTGTTGATGTTTGCATGGAAGCAATATGATCATGTTAAAATGGGGATTGGTGTTGACTCAAGTTCGGAGGAATTTCAGTTTTTCTTTTAGTGATGTTGTTAAGGTTGTTTTAAAAACGTTCTTGTCCAACTTAATGAATAATTCTACATTTTGAGGAATTTAATTATTGACCGTCTTCCTGAGGATTACATGTAAATATTGATTACACAGATTAAACAGACTAGATATGAGATGTAAATTAAATGATTCAGGCAAATATTTATCTTTCAGCCACCTGTCAGGCAGTTGGATTTTACTAAATTTTCATGAATCTATCTGATAATTTCTCTCCACTGAGTTGTTTCCACAACATCTGAAAACACTCCATATGTTAAAATGTGGTCGTTGAAAGCCTTACAAATATGAAAAAGTGGATGATGGGTTACTATATCAAAATGTCAGTCATGGAAAAAAAATGTTACATTAGAATCACAATTATATTAAACCATGTGTCTGTGTCTGTGTTCATTGGTGCAGCTGACTTTGAGGCCAAGTACGTGGAGCGTGAACGACTTGGTAAAGGAGGCTTTGGCACAGTTTACGCTGGCATCAGAAGGTCTGATGATTTACTAGTAAGTACATAATATGATGTGATAACAAATAATTTAATATAATATTCTCACATCTCACGAACATAATCTGACTTCATCCCTTGGACTAACCAAAGTGTTTGTGATCTTTCCTGTAGGTGGTGATAAAACACATCCCCAAATCGTCTGTTCCCCTTCAAAGAGTGGTGAGTGATCTGTTGTCTCAGCACCAACTGTTGAAATCATTCTGTGACTTTTATGCTTTTGTTGTTTCCTTGTTGTTGAAGAGATACAAACAAATATTTTTCCTTTAGATGATAAATGGGAGATCACGTTTGATTCCCAAGGAGGTGCTGCTCATGCAGAGAGCTGCAGGCGAACCAGTGACTGTGGGAAGATCTGCAGCCGTGTCATTACTGGACTGGTACGACCTGAAACAAGAGGTTCTTCTGGTCATGGAGAGGCCAGTCGACTCTACAGATCTGCTGCACCTCGTAAAAAAGAACTGTGGTCCGTTGGCTGAGAACCATGCAAAGGTACTGGCGTTTTACTGTATTCCCAGACTACAACTGAAAAGGTCATCATTTTGAATATCATCATTTTCAGTGGAGAGTGTTTGGCTGCTATGACACCCATATTTCATGTTGGTCCAATCACAACTAACATTTTAAATTTGTCAAATATGTTATTGGAGATTCACTCTTTAGATACGTTTACTTTTATTGAGGGAACTTGAGTTGTAATTAAGGGATATATTAGTGGCTGAAAAGTTGAGAAAACTATAGCTACACAACAGCCTTTAGAAGGACCTTGTGCCAGGTCGTTTTTACAACTGCTGGTCCCGGAAAATAAGAAAGGCCTTTGGACCTCAGCTTAGTCCTCAAAGTGCTCAGAAGTAGATGGATATTTGAACCCCTACAAGTTCATGTGAAGTGTGCTCTGATTGAAAGATCCAGAGCAGCTCCAACATAGACTGTGTTTTTCACTCCCACCCAGAGTCCCTTCTTCACCACTCTAACTCATTTGTGACTCTACCTCTTTCTCAGATCATCATGAAGTAGCTGCTGGATGCTGCCATCGATTTGAAAGCAAAGGGCATCTTCCACCGAGATTTAAAATTAGAGAACATCCTCATTGAGCCCAGCTCCGATGGACCGCGAGTGCGAATCATTGATTTTGGATGTGGCTGCAATAGAAGGGAAAACTGCGTCTACAGCCAATTCTCTGGTACAGCCAACCTGTCTTGTTATCCTGCTCTTCATTCATCTGATTGTAAAATCTCTGCCTGTTCCTCATCCTTAGTTTTTTTCTGTCTCCTTCTCTCTGGTATATTGTAGGAACCTTTGCATACGCCCCTCCAGAGTTCTCAATGAAAGGCAGATACATGGCTGGCCCCACGACAGTCTGGCAGATGGCAGCAATTCTATTTGAAATGCTGACTGAAGACGCGTGGTTCCACACCAGGGACATTATCAGGCCTGATTTCCAAATCTGGTTTGGATCCAAAGGTGAGACAACGCGGGTTTTTAATGTGCGGTTATTATGGTACTTCCATGTTAGAGTCGATCACTGTAGATTCAAGCCTCATCGTTTCCTTATCGTTTGTCCTCTCTCCTCACAGACTGCCAAGACTTCTTGAAAAAGTGTCTGGTTTTAGACCCTAAGAAGCGGGCCACTTTGGAGGAACTGAAGCAGCACCGCTGGTTAGTTAGCCCTATACCAGCCCATTCCCAACCAACCCAGCCCCAACTCCCCCATCCCAAACCTCACCAGATCCCAACCATCCATCCCCAACTCCCCCATCTCCAACTCCCCTATCCCCAATATCATCCTATCCAGACCATTCAGCCCCAACTCCCCTATCCTCAACTCCCCCATCCCCAACCCCATCATATCCAAACTTTCCATCTCCAACTCCCCCATCCCCAATATCATCCTATCCAGACCATTCAGCACCAACTTCCATATACTCACCTCCCCCATCCCCAATCTCACCACATCCAAACCAACCAGCCCCAACTCCCCACTTCCCAAATCCTCTTTCCCCAACCCACCCATTTATATTTATACTGCAATATGTACGGTACTTCTTGGTCGGATTATTATCAGACTCCATGAGCCTGCCGGAATAGCCTCCATGTGCGTTGTGGCATCACAAGAGGGCGTGTGATAGAGTGCAGTAAGGTTCCTCACCCTGGGAGTGGCCACCACGCCACAAGATGGCTGCCGGGAGGACTAAATCTCCCAGAAGGCACTTCTGGGGGAGGTGCCAATGCCTCCGCCCTCATTAAACCTGGAGCTCAGGTGTGGGGTCCAGAGGAGAGCACAGAGGAGTGGAGACAGCCAGGAAGAAGCCAGCATGAGACGTGGAAGATGTCAGGTTATGTGGATGGAGATGGACCCAGGATGCAGAGGATGAACAGAAAATACAATTTGAATATAAGGAGAGTCTAAGCTGAGCAGCAAGGCGCACAGGGAACACGGAACATCAGGATGGGAAAACTAGACGAGACAGCAAGACACGACAACCCATAAGAGAACGTGTAAAACGAGTAACGAACGACAAAGGAAACAGGGGAACACAGAGGCTTAAAAAGAGACACAGGTGCAACACATGAGGACTTGGGAAGACAATCACCAAGACAGGAAGTGACACACCCAAGAAGCTGGAAAACACTAAAGGAAAACAAGACTACAAAATAAAACAGGAAACAGAAAACACAAAGAGACGGAAATCCTAAAAAAAACTAAAATGACAGAACGTCACAGAAGAAACTACTTTGTATTTGTACTCTGTATAGCGCCTGGAGATAATGTATCAAGTGAATTTTTTTTAAATAAAATGAAATTGTTTGTTATAAACATACTTCAGGTTTTATATTTCACCATGAAAGGATAATTGCTTATCGTTAGTTACCAAACTCCTCATTTAGTGAGGTTACAGATTAATAAAGATCTTTTTCACAAAATGTAATTTTCACAATGGGGGGGACAGGAGGCTCACCGGCTTGTGAAGCTGTGCAAGCAGCAAAAGCTGCTGAAGTGTTCCAATCTGTGCAGCCCAGTGTTTATCAGGAGCTGACCCAGGATTATTACACAGGTCAAACTAATTTTGATTTGATCCAGCAATCTGCTCATGTTCAGGCCTCATATTTATACACGTGACATGTGCAGTAATAGGTTTTTTAATCTGATGGATTTAAGAGGACAAAACACACATGAGCAGCAGCAGATTCAAGGGAACATAACTCAGGGTCACCATCTCGTGGCCAGAGAAGGAACTGTACTCTGTTATGTTCTGATTAAATTGCATTTCTCTCCATCATCATGTTTCTAGATGTATAATTGCAGTTAAGACATCTTTTAAATGCATAATTCAACATAATATTCAGTCAAGATATTCAGCTCACACACCCACACTGTTACAGGCTGATCCTACAGTTAATAAATGTAAAGAAGAATACGTGGTATATTTTATTCTCATATTTTATGGAATACAAAGCCCCCAACATCCACGCCTACCCCAAAAAGTGTGCACATCAGATCTGGTTGAAACTATTTTTAAGGACAATGAAAAACAATAGCCAAGAGACCAAGGGAATCTGCTTTATGTGTGCTTAAGTGTCAGACTGAAGTTTAATGTGATGTCATCATATAAAAAGGGAGAGCGAAGCTTGAGATTCCTTGTTTAAAAAAATAAAACATCTTTCCATCCATCTTTGCCGTTATGACTACGAGGACGTAATCAATCATGTGCAACAATAATTTAGTTTTACATCATGTAAATTCAGTCACTTCTCTATTGCTTTACACAATCTTTGCTTGGCTTAGAAAAATCTGGATGTGTTTGACATAACTAACCACAGCCTCTCTGTGTATTGGTTATTCCTGAAAGCAAGATCTGGTCAGGGGTCTTCGCTGATCTCATGTCACGACATGTAAGACAAACCAGCTTGAGGACAAGATGGTAAAACCACCTACGATCACGGTGGAATAAAAAATAAAGAACATTAGTAACATCACTGCAATTGAATCCGTACATTTTAATACATGACTTAGTCCATTTCATACAGTTGGGGAGTGAATTACGTTTGTTCTCCCCCACCCCCCGAAGATTTTGTTACACCAATTATTATTATTATGAGATGATTTATTTTAGATCAGTTTTCCAAGAGCGAATCTCTTCCTGACTACTACACATCAAATAAACATACCAGAAAAACAAGGTAACCCAATACAATACACACAAGCCAACGTTCACAGTCCGAAAAGGTGCTGTTTGAAAAGAGCCTCAGGTCCTCCATGTCCAACTCAGTTTCACCTTTCAGCAAGGGCGATCCATGAGGTGGACATAGGAACAATTAAAAATAAAAAAAAAGAATGAAAAGATGACAATCAGGATGGTGAAGCTTCACCAAGTCTGCTGCTGCTTTTACAGGGAAGAAGAAGAAACCGGCTGCAGCAACTCTCTGTCCATGTCTACTCCTCTTTTTTATCAATATTTGAATCCGTCCATCCAAGTCCTTTCTTCTCCTACACCATGTAGGAGTTCTGGTTTTTCAGCTTGTCCAGCTCTTTGCTCTGCTGCCTCAGAAACAGGATTCTTTGGTTGACGGGGTGGGGGGGGGGGGGAGAGAAAAGTATTATTGATTGCAGGCACGTGCACAGATAGACCCCTAGTGGTGCCTAAGCACCTGCCCTTTTGCCCTGGATGAGAAAAGAGCCCCTTTCGCTGGAGCCCAATTTTTTCTTCATTCATCAATATTAAAGAATAAAAATTACTCTCTCTGTCATCAATTTACCCAAATGTGTTTTGATATCTGACGGGTATTATTTGAGTTCTTGTAATGCCTAACCTTACGCTCATTCTAACCCTCACACCAAGTCTTAACCGTCAAACCAGCCTTTGAGAACGCGAGAAAATGTTCTCCCTTTGCAAAAATGTCCTCACTCTGTATGGTCTATGCTCAAAATGGTCTTTAAAAAGTGCCTAACTCTAACCGTAATGCAAACTTAAACTTAACCATAACCTAACATGAACCATTCAAATGGGTGTGTCTATACCTTAAAATGTAATGATTTCCATAATGGGAACTTGCTTTTATGTTCCCTTAATGAAACTGTGTAAACAGATTTAGGTCACCACAACATGAGTATTACCTGAACCACACACACACACACACACACACACACATACGGACACGACACAAGAAGCAAACTTGAGATGTGTACTTAGCTCTTTTCTCATTTCTTCCACCCAGGGTCGGCCCTGGCAATGTTTGTGCCCTATAGGCGAGATTTCAGAATGGCGCATAAACACGCAAATTGTCATGCATCCCCAAGAACTTTTGGACTGTATACAGATGCACACACAGGCAGACAAAATAGTAAGCTATAAAAAATAATACAAATATAAAATACAAATATAAAAAGAGTCAGTAATGATGCCCACAATCGGGATGATTCTTACCTCTATATGGTTATTTATTCTCCTTCTCTACTATGATGCGCTTTCTGAATCGTGCACCTTATAATTTAATGCTATTTTTTTATTATCTATGACTCTAACCGCAGTCTAACATCGCAGCGTGTACGTCAAGGACACACTTGAGGCTGAAGCGCAAATTCTGTGAAAGCAGCCGCCTGGCTGCTCACACAGGAAGCGCATTTCCCCGTGCTGGTTCAGGGGTAAATGATGACGGTCTTCACAGGTGACTGACTACGCAAGCCTGTAGCCCTCAGCCCCCCACAAGAGAGTATGTGCTTGTGTGTGTCTGTCTGTTAAATTAAGACACAACTGACAAATGTGTGGCTTAATCCTTGTGTGGTGTTCATGTTTTGGTCACCCAGCCAATGTTCGTGGGTCTGGTGGACCCACCGCATTATTCGGTCTTTCAATCAATACAGCTACAACAATATTTGTAAAAATACTTAACAGGTGTTAAATTTATCCAAATTACAAGCAATGTAAACAGCATATATGGTTAATATTTGTCATTTACCCCTGTTAAATCACATTCATGAATAAAAGTGCTTTTCGTTTTTTGTGATAAAATGCAATTAAACAAAGAAACATCAATTATAATCAAGATATGATTGGAAAAAACGAATATGAAACAAGGTTTTTCATCAGTATTTATTGAACTTAATTAGAAATTGAACACACTCATATCAGTATACACACGAGCCCTAATGAACAGATACAGTATCTAGAAATTATTTTTGAGGAGAGAAAATCTTTGGAAGACAATGAAGGGGAAGAGTTTAGAGAATATGAAGATCATGTTTCTGTCAATTCAGAGTCTTACAGTGAGTTTGGGTTAGAAGAGGATGAGATTGACCATGAGCCAGCTACGTAAAACGTTATCCTGTAGCCAGTCCCAAATCCAGGCCAGGCCATCAGCAGCCAACATATGGATGATAAAAAATGGTGACAATTGAATGGTCTTTTTGCACTTTAGCCACCCCGCATGGCTACCAATGTAATAAGGTGCAATCAGTGCTGACACGTATGGCAGTGTGCAGGACATCAAGCCTTCTTACGAATTTTTGTGGATTGCACTAATTTGGAGGGACAGCATGTTTAAGAGATTAAGAGATTAATGGAGAGGCGGTGGTCTAGTGGCAGAAACTTGGACTATGGGCAGAGAAGGTCAACCTGGATTGATCTGTTCAAAAATCCAAGAGTCTCCCTACCCTGTCTAGTGCCCCTGAGCAAGGCACCTTACTCCCTCAACATCTGCTCCCCGAGCGCCATACATGGTCGCTCACTGCTCTGTGTGTCCTGCACCAGATGGGTCAAAAGCAGAGATTAAATTTCCTACCTGCATGAGTGTGCCTTTGCATGTCTGTGCATGTGATTGGGACTAATAATGTATCTTAATCTTAATCTTAATCTTTTCGTAGAAAGCTAGAATGAGATGGACCAAACCCATTTATTTGCTTTGGGGTTATTATCCGTGCTGGAGTTTTTAAATCCAAAGGGGAATCAACAGAATCCTTGTGGGATGCAGTCCCACAAGGCAGAGAACTTTTACGTAAATGTGCAGGAATGTGGGAGCAGAGGTGATTAAAATATACAATTTAACACTTTCTGTAGTCCTGGGTCCAGTGGACCCGAACATCACATATGTAATATGTGTAGGGGTTAGGGCTGCTCGATTATGGAAAAAATCCTAATCACGATTATTTTGGACAATATCAAAATCACGATTATTTAAACGATTATTAATATGTGTCCTTATTCTGAAGTCTATGCTTTATTTTTTAATCACTTCAGGTTCCGGTAAACACCGATGACGGCTGCTTGTCTTATTCTTCCGTGAAACCAGGATATCGGTGCCCGGTTATTCAAACCCTTAATGAAGGCAACCCTAACACTCTATGACCGACTGACCGGCGCGGAGAAATGCGAGTCCGGTCTGACCGGTCTGAACAGCAGGGCGAGACCGCGCTTGAGAATAGCGGTGTGCGGCAGCTACATGGTCTGCTGCTGCCCTCCCTGCTTTTCCACTCGCGTTGTTTTTTTCACCGCCGGTCACCACACACACAACTCGCCTCTTTCACTTTACTGCTGCTTGAGAGTGAGTGCCAGTCAGCTGGGCCGCCGAATGCTTCGGAGGAAGGACTGAATTGCGCATGCGCGGTTCTTTCGTAAAAAATCCAAACAATCGTATCAACTTGATTATAGTAGTTTGGAGATCGTTTGACCCCATAATCGTAATCACGATTAAATTTCGATTAATCGAGCAGCCCTAGTAGGGGTGCTGTAAAGTGTAGTCACTGAATATATGTTCCTTTATATGTTTATCACAGAAAATGAGCCAAGGCCAATGAGTCTCAGGTTGAACAAAATATCTTTCTTTTTAGTTCAGGCAAAGTAGCGTTGAGGAAATATGTTTAATTCTCATCAATCCGAGATGTGTGCCAATAAGGCGATGCAACAATACATCCCAATGGGGCTGTTTTTTTCCTTTACTCCTATCAAAATTAAACTTTACACAATGAAAGTACCCATGACAAGTAACATTTTTTGTATTACAAGTTTCTTTGAACATTAATTAGAATAGGCAAATGAGCCATACACAAATCGTATATGCCCAAAATACACTCAAATAGGCTTCATTTTTTCCTTTACTCCTACAACAATAAAACTTTACATGTTAAAAGTGTACATGAAAAGAAACTTTTTTTGCATTACAAGTTTATTTTGAAATTAATTTGAATATGCACATGAGCTACACACTTATTGAATATGTCCTAATTTGCAAAGGCAGAAACATCATTCATATGTATGACAAATAATCTTCATCCAATCATCCTACTGCCAATGGGTGATGTCAAAGCTGCTTTTAGACTGGCCTCTAACCTGAAAACTGCCTAGCTTGGTAGTACCTGCCAGGGGTATAACCCCTGCCGGTATAGTCTTCAGGGTCACGGAGGCACACAAGCCTCCCCACCACGAAAGGTTGATGAAAATCTAACATATTTCCTCAATGAGGATTTCTAAGGACTTTTAGTATGTTTTTCTGGACACCCCCTATATCAGTTCCTGGTTTGTTCTTTACTTAGTTCTTTCCCTCTGGGTCATATTCATCTGATAAATCAGGCAACTGTGAGTTTGTGCAGCTAGTACCACGACATTCTCCGCAAATGGCAGTGCAAGGGAGTCCATGTTTTTTGCATGTGTATTTCTTTGTGCTGCCGTCTTTCTTGCAACTTCAGCAGACTACATCTAGTATTTCTGGTGATGCCGCAGGCTGATCGGTCATTTTTGGCATAAATCTCACATCCAAAACATGCCCCTGTCTTTTGGGTCCATACATTCACCTCCCCCTTTCCACTGCATCATTTGGTAAAAGACCTGAAGACTATGGAACTTTGCAGCTGTTGTCGTTGGAGGAAGAGTTTGAGGTTCCACTGGAGATGATTTCTGAGTTACTTTATCACAGAATCGCCTGTATCTCAGCATATCCAGTGATTCATCTTTTTCGCCCCCATACGGTGATACTAAAGCTTTTTCACCTGCTGAAATGATGATGGCTTTTCCCACATTTTCCTGTGACTGGCTGAACACCTTAGCTTGTTCGAGAAAGCTAGTGTCATTTTTTACTTCTTTTGAGACGTAGAATCAGAGCCTAAAATGGCATGGATAAAGAGGATATTGTCACACACCTTGGGACCAAGTAACTCCTTCGTCTGCTTTATGCCCCATATCCGTCTTGTTTTTGTTGCTTTCTTCGGTTCTGGAGCCAGAAACAGCTCCCACTGCATTCAGATCAGCATGATGCAGCAAGAGTACTAACAAGTCTATCTCATCACCTACTAAGACTGTGTCTTTTGTTCTGGCAGAGGCAATGGCAGTTTGGACAATGAGCACATCTGCATCGTGCTTTGCATGGTCTGTGATACACTCAGCCCTCTCAAGTTTATCACTGATATAAACCAAGAACTGTTGTTTGTTTTCCTTATTGTTTAGGAAGTGGTTTTTTTTGGATTGGATGATCATGTCACCAGAGAAGTGTACAGTCATAACGGGAGTAACACCTGTTCGACGCAGTTGTTGAGTGGTGTCTTTTATTGTTGGTTCTTCTTTGTAGCCATCAAAGACTATGACAGTAGTCGTACCATATTTCTGTGTGACATATCTGACATACATTTCACAAACACTGTCATAAGATGTCCACAAGGTTCTGGACACCTCATAGAAATTATCTATGCTGGAAACAAATTTTACGATACTTTTGCTTCCTAAGTAGCGTTTTACAGCCGACTAATTGTAAAAAAAAAAAAATAATTCAGCATAGATCATTTCTATGAGGTGTCCAGAAAAACATACCAAAAGTCCTAAGAAATCCTCGTTGAGGAAATATGTTAAATTTTCCTCAACCTTTCGTGGTGGGGAGGCTTGTGTGCCTCCGTGTCCCTGAAGACTATACCGGCGGGGGTTATACCCCTGGCAGGTACTACTACCAAGCCAGGCAGTTTTCAGGTTAGAGACCAGTCTAAAAGCAACTTTGCCATCACCCATTGGCAGTAGGATGATTGGATGAAGATTATTTGTCATACATATGAATGGTGTTTCTACCTATGCAAATTAGGACATATTCAATAAGTGTGTAGCTCATGTGCATATTCAAATTCATTTAAAAAGAAACTTGTAATACAAAAAAAAAATATTTTCATGTACACTTTTACCATGTTAAGTTTTATTGTGGTAGGAGTAAAGGAAAAAATTAAGCCTATTTGAGTGTATTTTGGGCATATTCGATTTGTGTATGGCTCATTTGCATATTCTAATTAATTTTCAAAGAAACTTGTAATACAAAAAATGTTACTTGTCATGGGTACTTTCATTGTGTAAAGTTACATTTTGATAGGAGTAAAGGAAAAAAATAGCCCCATTGGGATGTATTGTTGCATCGCCTTATTGGCACACATCTCGGATTGATGAGAATTTAACATATTTCCTCAACTAGGATTTCTTAGGACTTTTAGTATGTTGTTCTGGACACCTCATAGAAATGATCTATGCTGAAAAAAGGGTTACTTCTATTTTTGGCTCCAAAATGGGTTACTTTGCCTGGACTATTTAGCAAACATTGAAAACGGGTCCCCCAGACCCGAACAACATACAAGGGTTAAGTACATAATGGAAGATGATGAAATGTCATCATGCGGTGGCAAAAATCAGGCAAATGAAACTCCAGGAGAACAGCGGAGAACTCTAAAGTATGGGATGCATATTTAATCCCGTATATAATATTTCACTTATATCGTTTAAAATCATTTTTTTAGTGTTTTGCCGCCTACATTTGCAAAAAAAAAATTTAACAGACCCCTTAAACCATCGCTGCAGTTCGCGAGCCAGCCGCTGCGCTTTCCGTAGCTTACCGGCACTACGCTGCCGGTGCGAACCATAGATATATCTATGGTGCGAACAGTCCAATTATTTATAATGGTCGCGGAAAGGAGGCGGACTGCTTTTGTGGCGATTCTATCTCCGGTGCTGATGATGTTGTGACGTAAATATATTGGTTTATACTGCAAGTGTCACATCATAATAAATCAGTCTCTTGTGCCGCCCTCTCTGCATTTTGCGCCCTAGGCAACCGCCTATGTCACCTATGCGAGGAGCCGTCCCTGCTTCCACCCGTGGCCTCGGATCAGCCTCGCCGGTGTGAACGAGTGCGCTGGTTCTAATCTAAAGAGACATGTCTGCCACAGAGGCCAGCGAGTCTCGCGGTGGAGTGCTGTGTACGATCAATGCAGCCCGCTCTGTCTCCTGACTCGGTGACACACGCCAACTGCTATTACTTTTGAAAGACACATTCTCCCTTAACAGTTTTTTGTTTTGTTCATGAAATATACTTTTACACACAGGGGGGCTTCTTCTCACAGTCTAAAGACGTGCTGATTAGGCTCAGGTTGATTAAACCGTTGTTCTGTGGAGGATCTCTGAAGAATTGGTTCTCCATAGGTTGCCTCTTCCACATGCACAACGCAGGAGGGGGTTCTCTGCTTGGACGCGTTACAACCATAGACATATATATATAAAGACTAGATGTCTCATCCGCGTTTCCGGTCAACGGAGTCGAACGTCCGCACATGGCGGCCAGTTGCCACAGGCAGCTCGCCCACCTATAATATTGTGTTGGTAGTGGTACATGTACTTTTTAAATATAAAAATAAAATATTGATGTATATTTGTAAAGGGAAATCTTGTACCTATATAGAACATTATTCTATTTTTTTGAAAATAACATAATTATTCATAAGTATGCAGTGTCATAACTACATCTCTGACGTTTGTAACAAACCGAACTATTTAAAAATCTGTTGAGAATTTAGCAAGTTATGGTTAATTAAAAAGTACGTACCACTACAACACAATGTTATGGGAGGGCGAGCTGCCGGTGGCAAGATGGCCGCCATGTGCGGACGTTCGACTCCGTTGGCCAGGACATCTAGACTTCATATATATCTATGGTTACAAAAGCATCCAATTCTCAGCAGCATTCTGGCGAGGCCTGGTGCAGCAGGCAGAGGCAGAATGCAACATATTATTCCTCGGCAGAGATCAACTGATTTTGTTTAAAACACTTCGACAACAGCAGCGTCGGCTTTTATGACCACAAACTCTCTTGACTTCTTCGTTGGTGTTTTATTCGTTTGGCACAGATTTTTGATCCGGACATGTTTATTTTGTTATTGTTTTTGTTCTTGTTGCATCTGTTGTGTGTTATAACAACTGCACCACTCACTCACAGTGAATCCTAGAGTCTGTTGATTGACTGTATGTGTGAATGTAAGACTGAATGGTTGTGTGTGTCTGTATATTGGCCCTGTTATTTGTTGGCTCCAACTCCCCCAAGACCCTCCAAAGGTTAGGCTGTCGGTGGACTTTGGATGTATATGGATGGAAAAACAAGGAGCGGAGGAAAGACAAAGTAGAAGGATGTAATCAAGCTTTGTCCCATTAAACTGCTAAATCAGCCGTTTGATGACCAAATAACTGGGAAGCAGAAGAGGAAGAAAGGCAGAGCACAGCTGCTCAGTTGCCATGCAGAATTGTCACATTGGCAGATTTTTCTGATTGAGGCTAAAATTCCAGTTGTAAAATCTCTGCTGCAGCTGAAAGAAACAACAGGTTAATGGTCGGCTGTTTGACTTCAATCAATGTACACTGGTGGAAATCAAACCAGCGGAAAATGGGAGGGAATCTGCTGATTGGAAGGCACACTGCACAGTTCATGGGTCTATGATGATTGATTAATTTATGTGATGACATAATATCACATCTTCACTCTCCTGCCCTGCAGATGCAGCGTCTGCAGAGCAGCAGAGTCTTGAGGGTTCATCAGGGTCCTTGCAAACAGATGAGGGAAAGCTATTTACTCTAGAGATAAAAACCCTCCTGAACCAAAACATCACAGACGTAAAACTAAAGTGTGACATATCTGCATTGCACTATTATTTCTCCTAAAATTCCTCCTTTTTTAGATCCAGATTTATATTTGGATCTGCACTAAATTGAATACTCTCCTAAATATCAGTCCCTTACACATGCCTGATGTTTTATTTTTGTCGAGATCCATGTTGAAAAAGTCAACGTTGAAGAAAAATAAAATCTAAAATGCATTGTCTTGTAACTAACCCATTTCACATCCATCTACCAAGTTTCATAGTAATATTATTTCCTCCTTTGCCGAGTTTATACTCTTTTTTGTCACACAGGATCAAGAAAAACAAATCTGGAAGTAGAACATTGATATGTTACAAGTTGATATTGGGAACTTGTTAGCCACATACAGCATGTATTAGCACATAATGAACCGAAGCATTAAAGCTGCAGGACCTCAAATCTAAATATTGACCATTAATCAGGATTTTTTTCGCTACAAACCACCCTTTTCATATACCATTAGTCATGTGATCCACTGTTACTGTAAATGTCTCTTGTGTGAAATCACCTAACTTGTTGTGTTTGTTTTGCTCATGAAGGAAGCAGGTTAGAACAGGCTTTATTCCCACTATGATAACACAGTGACACTTTCATGGAGTTTTGCTGGTAGTGTCTTTGTTATATATCATAGCTATGGTATTCAAATGAAATGATTAGCAGCTCATCAACCTACATACATATTTGCCACAACGCAGGAATCGATGATCACAGGCCGCAGCTAATGGCACGTGTCAATGACCGTCTAATGATGTCGGGCGGTGTGGCCTAGTGGTTAGAGTGATGGTTCTCCAACAAGAAGGTTGCTGGTTCAAACCCCACTCTCTCCCATCTGCATGCCTAGGTGTCCTTGGCAAGATACTGAACCCCTAAATGGCCCCTCATGAATGTTGAGTGTACTAATTGTAAGTCGCTTTGGACAAAAAAGCGTCAGCCAAAATGTAATGTCAATTTTGAATGGCAACGGCCATCAGCCCTGTTATTCATCAAAAGTTTTACAAAGTCAGGCTAAGTCCCCCCCACACACACCCCTTCCCCTAACTTCAGTTTGAGGGTAGATTGCTCACTTTAATTTATCCCCTCTGGCTGTGATGATGGGAGAGGAGTTATAGGGAGCCAGTGATGTCGGGGGTTGAAATGGTTAATGGACGGGTGAGGCGGATGACAAGGACAGAGGGAAAGGAACAGTCAATGGAGGAAAAAGAGGGATAAAATGGGTGAGATGAGGAGAAAAGACAGGGGGTAATGAGAGAAGGAAGCAAAGGTGGGGTGGAGAGGGAGCGGGGGACTTAAGGAGCAGAGGGGAGGAGAAACCGGGCTAATGGCTGAACCCACAGCTGGCTCACCTGAATGGAAGGAGGAGCCATAAATAAACCGTTGGACAGCAATAAATATAGTATGACAGGTAATCAACACAGTAACCCAAGTCCCCCAATTTGAATTTTGAATCTGAATTTCCCTCGGGATTAATAAAGTATCCATCTATCTATCTATCCAAGGACACTGCTGGCTAAAGAGGCCGTGGACAGTCCGGTGTGGCACACGCACCCTGACTGATAAGCGGCTGATTGAGGCTCAGCGTGTGAGGAGATGTTACAAAAAGTCCAGACAAGAGAACGAGCCGAGCGCAGAGGAGGAGAGAGCAGATGAAGATGACCTTTAGCCATCAAACGTATGGCGCGCTCGCCGAGGGATCGAAGGCAGTCAATAATAGATACATTGAATTGTCAAGCTGTAATTGATCCATTAAATTGTCCAGCTGTAATTGTTGACTGTGTGCATTTTAATACATTATTTGGGGAACATATGTATATGTTTACACTTAATATTGATTGGTTCCTTCCAATCAAGAGAGCAAGACAATTTTGAATTCTAAACATTGTCCAAAGGCTGGGTGATATATCAAGAATTATCGCAATAAATGTCACATCAGCTTTTTTTTTAAGTTTATAGGCAGATTTGGTCATTACTCTGTAAATGTAAAGGCAGATTTTTGCTACTGAGTGAGGGGCTATGTTATAAAAGTAATTTTCCTATGTTGTTCTGTATTTTCAAGCATCTGCCTCCATCACTTATGTATCACTGTGTCACTGCTATGCCCTTTTATTCATGATTTGATCAATACTCCTCTCTTTAAGTTTAAAGGCAGATTTTTGCTCCCTAGTGAGGAGCTATGTTATAAAAGTCCTTTTCCTATGTTGTTCTGTATTTTCAAGCATCTGCCTCCATCACTTATGTACCACTGTGTCACTGTTATGCACTTTTATTTCCTCTCGCCACACTTTGTGATCACTGGTTCTATCTCCTTGCTGGACCTCTACTCACACCAAACCAGTTTGCTACGAACTCTCGACCAACCTATATTCAGGTAATTTACTCAACTGTAAATTCCCTTAAACCAAACAGTAGTTGCCATGTTCACATAATTTAACAATTTAGATTTAAAATGTTGTTGTTTAAAATTACAAAACAATGTTAATTGTGATATAGAATTTTGCAGAGTCATCCAATGTCATCCATCTTATGTGGTCATAGGATTCAAACCTCACTACACGCAGTCAACAGTTTTTTTCTCATTCGTAGATATGTTTGGCACCCCAGTCTCACCCATCGCCATCTTGGCGAGTTATCAGTCTGTGACTAAGGCCCGCAAAAGGAAGACCACCAGGGGAAGTAAGCCCCAACGGAAGAGGGCTGGAAAGGTCCCTGATGCCTGCACCGACTCAGGCCACATCAGCACAGGTGACTTATATTTAAAGAAAATGTGCTGCTGTTTGCATGGAGGCAATATGATCATGTTAAAATGGAGATTGTGTTGACTCCAGCTCAGAGGTATTTCAGTTTTCTTTTTGTGATGTTTTTCACGGTGTTTTAAACACTGGCTTTTCCAGCTTAAAGGAATAAGAACTTAGTTTTAAAATGTTGTTTAAAATTACAAAACAATGTTGATTGTGATACAGAATTTTGCAGAGTCACCTTATGTGGTCATGCGATTCAAACATGACTATATGCAGTCAACAGGTTGATGCTCACTGTTTTCTTGCCTCTTTTGTAGAGAGGATTGGCCCCACTCAGTCACCCAGCCCCATCTTGGCGAGTAATCGGCCTGTGATTAAGGCCAAGAGGAGGATCACCAAGCAGAAGGCCACAACTGAAAACGAAACTCCACTGCAGAAGCAGAGGGATGGTGAGGGCCCTGATGCCAGCACCAACTCTGGTCAATCAACCCAAGAGTCAGTGATCAAGGTCAACAGCTCCACTGACAAGAGCACGGTGTTGTCAGGCCACAACAGCAGAGGTGACTTTTCTTTTTAAGAAAATGTGTACTTGTTTGCATGGAAGCAATATGATCATGTTAAAATGGGGATTGGTGTTGACTCCAGTTCGGAGGAATTTCTGTTTTTCTTTTGGTGATTTTGTTCAGGTTGTTTTAAAAACGTTCTTGTCCAACTTAAATGAATAATTCTACATTTTGAGGAATTTAATTATTGACCTTCTTCCTGAGGATTACATGTAAATATTGATAACACAGATTAAACAGACTAGATATGAGATGTAAATTAAATGATTCAAGCAAATATTTATCTTTCAGCCACCTGTCAGGCAGATGGATTTTAGTTAGTTTTGATGGAGCTATGATAATTTCTCTCCACTGAGCTATTTCCACAACATCTGAAAACACTCCATATGTTGAAATGTGGTGGTTGAAAGCCTTAGAAATATGAAAAAGTGGATGATGCAAGAGGTAGTGATGCTTCTTTTTTTCACATTTGTATTAAACCATGTGTCTGTGTTCATTGGTGCAGCTGACTTTGAGGCCAAGTACGTGGAGCTTGAACCACTTGGTAAAGGAGGCTTTGGCACAGTTTACGCTGGCATCAGAAGGTCTGATGATTTACTAGTAAGTACATAATATGATGTGATTACAAATCATTTAATATAATATTCTCACATCTCACATACATAATCTGACTTCATCCCTTGGACTAAAGCCTGAAACATGCTTCTGCGTTTTCACGGGCCCGTAAGCGCAAGAGCCCTTCCGGGTCCCTTACGTGCTTATGTATCCCTCCTTACGTGCTGACGGGTGTCGACCCCCTTTTCTAAAATTTACGGCAAAGCTCCGCAAGCTCACTCAGCCCGCAAGGCTGTGATTGGTCTGCTCTACATCCCTTCTGGAGCTGCATTTCCGGTTTCATGCCCCATAATACCGGCAGAAATCACGGAAGATTTAGAAGAACGAATATGGACCAAACAGAAGAGCACTTGGCAGAAGATATCCGATGGTATGATCACTTGTAAAACTTGTCACTGACTGGCGGATTTGTCCGCCAGAAAAAGGCTACGAGGAGCCGCAGTGGCTATGTAAATAAACAATCGACGAAGAAGAAAGAAGGCGTCTCTAAGGTCGTCTCGACAAAAAGCATTACTCCGCCTAGTGTTCTGGCGCGGAATTGCTTTGTAAGACACGCAACGGTTGGGGAAGCATGAATGAAAACGAGTCTTGCGCCACAGCGGCGTGAAAAGACGCAGACGCAGTCGCAGAAGCATGTTTCAGGCTTAACCCAGCGGTCGGCAACCTGTGGCTCCGGAGCCGCATGCGGCTCTTCAGCCCCTCTGCAGTGGCTCCCTGTGCAGAGCATGTTGCGCAATGCGCATATTTTTCGCGAACGGTGAACTTAACGAATCAGTTCTTTCATATGATGAGCGTGAGTGAACGTCACATTCACATACATTTTTTAAATAATCATCGTAACAGGCCATCATTAAATAGGAGCGGGTGAATGTGTGTGTGTGTGTGTGGGTGTGTGTCCGCGCTCCCAGATAGCCGACACACACACAGAGCCGGGCCTCCGCCCCCCACCCTGAGCTCCGCTCACTCGCTCAGAGACACAGTGAGATCGGAGCTCGTTCACGTGGAGCAGCCTCTCAGTGACTGACCGGCTGCTTCTCAACAGTGGAAACAGTGAAAACAACGAGTTTCTCTGGTGTCAGCTGATCAGAGATCCGCGCCTAAGCTTCTTGATCAGAGCAGAAGCTGCAGGTGGTTTGTACCGATCTGCAGTTTCTGTGTCCGCCTCCAGTCTGACCTGCTCTCACGTTTTGTTTTAATATTTCAGCAACTAAAATATGCGTCACATCCTGTTACGTCCCGGCGCTCTTCCCTGCAGGTCGCTAATCTATAGTTCCGACCCCCGGCCTAGGTAAACTAATCATGGATAATTCCCAGAAAAGAAAAGTCTGGGAGGAAAATAGAGTTTTAGAGTAATTCTGCGTGGACAGATTAATTTGTTTTCACTGCCACCGATGCTGTCTTACATGTATGTTTGATATGTGGCGAGGAATTAGCGAACAATAAGAAATGTAATGTTGAAGATATTTCCAGAGCAAGCACACAGCATCTGCTGAAAAGTACCAAGCTGGAGATGAGCAAAAAAAGCTGAGCTCTGTGTTTAATTTATTCCAAAGTAGGCCCACACATGTATTTTGTTCTCCAATTCATAAGAGTTTGGTGTTTTCCTATTTTGTAACAGGTAAAAATAGCAGTTAAATGTCGTTCTATTATTAAATAAATGCAACAAACTATAGTTTTTATTTATATTGTATAACTATATATATATATATATATATATAACTTTATAACCTGTATTATCAAATATGTTGTGCGGCTCCAGGCAGATTTAATTTGGGGGAAGAGGGGGCGAAATGGCTCTTTCGATAGTAAAGGTTGCCTACCCCTGGACTAACCAAAGTGTTTGTGATCTGTCCTGTACGTGGCGATAAAACACATACCCAAAATGTCTGTTCTCCGTCAAAGAGTGGTGAGTGATCTGATGTCTCAGCACCAACTGTTGAAATCATTCGGTGACTTTTATGCTTTTGTTGTTTCCTTGTTGTTGAAGAGATACAAATGCATATATTTCCTTTAGATGATAAATGGGAGGTCACGTTTGATTCCCAAGGAGGTGCTGCTCATGCAGAGAGCTGCAGGCGAACCAGTGACTGTGGGAAGATCTGCAGCCGTGTCATTACTGGACTGGTACGACCTGAAACAAGAGGTTCTTCTGGTCATGGAGAGGCCAGTCGACTCTACAGATCTGCAGCTCCTCATAAAAAAGAACTGTGGTCCGTTGGCTGAGAACCATGTAAAGGTACTGGCGTTTTACTGTATTCCCAGACTACAACTGAAAAGGTCATCATTTTGAATATCATCATTTTCAGTGCAGAGTGTTTGGCTGCTATGACACCCATATTTCATGTTGGTCCAATCACAACTAACATTTTTAATTTGTCAAATATGTTATTGGAGATTCACTCTTTAGATACGTTTACTTTTATCGAGGAAACTTGAGTTGTAATTAAGGGATATATTAGTGGCTGAAAAGTTGAGAAAACTATAGCTACACAACAGCCTTTAGAAGGACCTTGTGCCAGGTCGTTTTTACAACTGCTGGTCCCGGAAAATAAGAAAGGCCCTTGGACCTCAGCTTAGTCCTCAAAGTGCTCAGAAGTAGATGGATATTTGAACCCCTACAAGTTCATGTGAAGTGTGCTCTGATTGAAAGATCCATTTGTGACTCTACCTCTTTCTCAGATCTTCATGAAGCAGCTGCTGGATGCTGCCATCGATTTGAAAGCAAAGGGCATCTTCCACCGAGATTTAAAATTAGAGAACATCCTCATTGAGCCAAGCTCTGATGGACCGCGAGTGCGAATCATTGATTTTGGATGTGGCTGCAATCTGTCTTGTTATCCTTCTCTTCATTCATCTGACTGTAAAATCTCTGCCTGTTCCTCATCTTTTGTTTTTTTCAGTTTCCTTCTCTCTGGTCAATTGTAGGAACCTTTGCATACGCCCCTCCAGAGTTCACAATGAAAGGCAGATACATGGCTGGCCCAACGACAGTCTGGCAGTTGGCAGCAATTCTATTTGAAATGCTGACTGGAGACGCGTGGTTCCACACCAGGGACATTATGGCCTGATTTCCAAATCTGGTTTGGATCCAAAGGTGAGACAACGCGGGTTTTTAATGTGCGGTTATTATGGTGCTTCCATGTTACAGTCGATCACTGTAGATTCAAGCCTCATCGTTTCCTTATCGTTTGTCCTCTCTCCTCACAGACTGCCAAGACTTCTTGAAAATGTGTCTGGTTTTAGACCCTAAGAAGCGTGCCACTTTGGAGGAACTGAGGCAGCACCGCTGGTTAGATAGGCCTATACCAGCCCATTCCAAACCAACCCAGCCCCAACTCCCCCATCCCCAATCTCATCATATCCCAACCATTCATCCCCAACTCCCCCATCTACAACTCCTCCATCCCCAAACTCACCATTTCCAAACCTTCCATCCCTAACTCCTCCATCCCCAACTCCCCCATCCCCAACTCCCCTATCCTCAACTCCTCCATCCCCAACCCCATCATTTCCAAACCATCCATCCCCAACTCCCCTATCCTCAACTCCCCAATCACCAATCCTACCAGATCCAATCCAACCAGCCCCAATTCCCCACTTTCCAAATCCTCGTTCCCCAACCCACCCATTTAAATGTATACTGCAATAGGTAAGGTACGTCCTGGTCGGATTTTTATCAGACTCCATGAGCCAGCCGGAATAACCTCCATGTGCGCTGTGGCATCACAAGAGGGCGTTTGATGCAGTGGCATTATGTTCCTCACCCTGGGAGTGGCCACCACGCCACAAGATGGCTGCCGGGAGGACTTCATCTCCCAAAAGGCACTACTGGGGGAGTTGCCAATGCCTCCGCCCTCATTAAAGCTGGAGCTCAGGTGAGGAGAGCACAGAGGATTGAAGACAGACAGGAAGCAGCCAGCATGAGACGTGGAAGATGTCAGGTTATGTGGAAGGAGATGGACCCAGGATGCAGAGGATGAACAGGATGGGAAAACTGGACGAGACAGCAAGTAACGACAACCCATATGAGAACGTGTAAAACACGTAACGAACGGACAAAGCACACAGGGGAACACAGAGGCTTAAAAAGAGACACAGGGAAGGCTGGGGTAATTAGCCACAGGTGCAACACATGAGGACTTGGGAAGACAATCACCAAGACAGGAAGTGACACACCCGAGAAGCTGGAAAACACCAAAGGAAAACAAGACTACAAAATAAAACAGGAAACGGAAAACACAAAGAGACGGAAATCCACAAACTAAAATGACAGAATGTCACAGAAGAAACTACTTTGTATTTGTACTCTGTATAGTGCCTGGAGACAATGTATCAAGTGATTTTTTTTTTAAATAAAATGATAATGTTTGTTATAAACATGCTTCAGGATTTATATTTCACCATGAAAGGATAATTGCTTATCGTCAGTTAACAAACTCCTCATTTACTGAGGTTACAGATTAATAAAGATCTTTTTCACAAAATGTTTTCACAATGGGGGGGACAGGAGGCTCACCGGCTTGTGAAGCTGTGCAAGCAGGAAAAGCTGCTGAAGTGTTCCAATCTGTGCAACCCAGTGTGTATCAGGAGCTGACCCAGGATTATTACACAGGTCCAACTAATTCTCATTTGATCCAGCAGTCTGCTCTTGTTCAGGCCTCATATTTTTTACCTGTGACATGTGCAGTGATAGGTTTTTAATCTGATGGACTCAAAAGGACAAAACAAACACGAGCAGCAGCAGATTCACGGGAACATAGCTCAGGGTCACCATCTCGTGGCCAGAGAAGGAACTGTACTCTGTTACATTCTGATTAAATTCTCTACATCCTCATGTTTCTAGATGTATAATTGCAGTTAAGACATTTTTAAATGCATAATTCAACACAATATATTCAGTTAAGATATTCAGGTCACACACCCACACTGTTACAGGCTGATCCTAAAGTAAATAAATGTAAAGCAGAATACGTGGTATAATATTTTATTCTCATATTTTATGGAATTAGCCCCCATCCCCACACCCACCCCAAAAAGTGTGCACATCAGATCTATTTTTAAGGACAATGAAAAACAATATCCAAGAGACAAAGGGAAACTGATTAATGGGTGCATAAGTGTCAGACTGCAGTTTAATGTGATGTCTTCATATAAAAAGGAAACCCTCTCATCATGAATCAATAAACTCTTTAAAAAAAGTAGCCTGGTTGAAGAGTCAGTTGACAAAAGGTGCGGCAGCGGAACATAAAGCGAAGCGTGAGATTCCTTGTTGAAAAAAATAAAACATCTTTCCATCCATCTTTGTCGTTATGACTACGAGGACGTAATCAATCATGTGCAACAATAATAATAATCATGTAAATTCAGTCACTTCTTTATTGTTTTACACAATCTTTGCTAAGTTGCACTTAAGGAATGAAATATTTCCCCCAAATCAGACCTGGGGGAGAAACAAAATTCAGATCATTATACCAAAGAAACAAAAAAGAAGTGATAAGAAAATGGAAAGCAAGGCTTCAAATGAATACAACTCATGTACTAGCAGCCAACTTAGGTCCAATAATGTAGGCTTTTTCAAAATGGTTTCGAAACATCTGGATATGTTTGACATAACTAACCATAGCCTCTCCTTGAATTTGTTATTCCTGAAAGCAAGATCTGGTCAGGGGTCTTCGTTGATCTCATGTCACGACATGTAAGACAAACCAGCTTGAGGACAGGATGGTAAAACCACCAACGATTACGGTGGAATAAAAATAAAGAACATTAGTTACATCACTGCTATTGTATCCGTACATTTAATCCATGACTATGTCCATTTCATACATTTGGGGAATGCATTTGTTCCATCTGTGGATGGCACACATACTCCAACATTAGTGAGATGGCGGACCCTGATGGATAGCAAACAACTTATCTAACCTTGGACGGATGGATGTTGTCAGGCAGAGGGTCAAATCAGCCTCACAATATGTTGGATGCATGTTAATGTGTATTTAAAGACATTTCAATTTGTGGGAAAAAGATTGGTTCGAAGATAATAAAAAATTGTCTGATCAACTAAAAAATTTGCGACCCCCCTGCAGTACCTCCGCGGACCCCCTAGGGGTCACGGACCCCTGTTGAAGACCTCTGCCCTAGCCCCTTACCCACCTTCACTATCACAACTAAATGCGTAACCTTACGCTCATTCTAACCCTCACACCAAGTCTTAACCGTCAAACCAGACTTTGAAAACGCGAGGACCGGACAAAATGTTATCCCTTTGCAAAAATGTCCTCACTCTGTATGGTTTATGCTCAAAATAGTCTTTATAAAGTACAAAGTACAACTACACAAACACACAGACAGAGACACACAGAGACAGACACAGACACACACACACACACACACACACACACACACACACACACACACACACACACACACACACAGTTGTGTCTCCATTACTTTATTGGACATTACATTGACTTACATAAATTTCCCTTACACTTATTTTAACTTTAACAATAGTTACTAAGTGCCTAACTCTAATCCTAATGTTAACTTAAACTTAACCATAACCTAACATGAACAATTCAAATGGGTGTGTCTATACCTTAAAAATGTAATGATTTCCATAATGGGAACTTGCATTTTTGTTCCCTTAATGAAACTGTGTAAACAGATTGAGGTCACCACAACATGAGTATTACCTGGACCACACACACACACGGACATGACACACAAAGCAAACTTGAGATATGACTTAGCTCTTTTCTCATTTCTTCCACCCAGGGCCGGCCCTGGCAATGTTTGCACCCGAGGCGAGATTTCAGAATGGCTCCCCCCAGCATACACATGCAAATTGTCATGCATCCCCAAGAACTTTTGGACTTTATACAGATGCACACACAGGCAGACAAAATAGTAAGCTATAAAAAACAATACAAATATATAATACAAATATAAAAAGAGTCTGAAATCAGCTGTACAGACACTATATCATGTCATGTTGACAAAAATAACCATTCATGATGTCCACAATCGGGATGATTCTTACCTCTATATTGTTCTTTCTTCTCTTTCTCTACTATGCTGCACTTTCTGAAGCGTGCACCTGATCATTTTATGACTCTAACCGCAGTCTAACATCGCAGCGTGTACGTCAGGGACACACCTTAGGCGGCCGCCTGACTGCCCACACAGGACGCGCATTTCACCGTGCTGGTTCAGGGTGAAATGATGACGGCCTTCACAGGTGACTGACTACGCAAGCCTGTAGCCCTCAGCCCCCCACAAGAGAGTATGTGCTTATGTGTGTCTGTCTGTTAAGACACAACTGACAAATGTGTGGCTTAACCCTTGTGTGGTGTTCATGTTTTTGTCACCCAGCCAATGTTTGTGGGTCTGGTGGAGCCACCGCATTATTCAGTCTTTCAATCAATACAGCTACAACAATATATGTAAAAAATGCTTAACAGGTGTTAACTTTATCCCAATTACAAGCAATAAAAACAGTATATATGGTTAATATTTGTCTTTTACCCCTGTTAAATCACATTCATGAATAAAAGTGCTTTTCTTTTTTGTGATAAAATACAATTAAACAAAGAAACATCAATTACAATCAAGATATGATTGGAAAAAACGAATATAAAACAAGGTTTTTCATCAGTATTGACGTTTATTTATTGAACTTAATTAAAAATTGAACACACTCATGTCAGTCTACACACAAGCCCCAATGAACAGATACAGTATCTAGAAATGATTTTTGAAGAGAGAAAATCTTTGGAAGACAATAAAGGAGAAGAGTTTAGAGAATATGAAGATCATGTTTCTGTCAATTCAGAGTCTGACAGTGAGTTTGGGTTAGAAGAGGATGAGCTTGACCATCAGCCAGCTACGTAAAAAGTTAATCTGCAGCCAGTCTCAAATCCAGGGCAGGCCATAAGCAGCCAACATATGGATGACAAAAAATTATGACAATTTAATGATCTTTTTGCACTTTAGCCACCCCGCATGGCTACCAATGTAATAACGTGCAATCAGGGCCGACACGGATAGCAGTGTGCAGGACATCAAGCCTTCTTACGAACTTTTCATTACGAAAATCATTGTGGATTGCACAAATTTTAAGGGACGGCAAGTTTTCGTAGAAAGCTCGAATGAGATGGACCAAACCCATGTATTTGCATACTTTGGGGTTATTATCCGTGCTGGAGTTTTCAAATCCAAAGGGGAATCAACAGAATCCTTGTGGGGTGCTGTAACTGGCAGAGAACTTTTACGTAAATGTGCAGGAATGTGGGAGCAGAGGTGATTGAAATATACAATTTAACACTTTTTGTTGTCCTTGGTCCAGTGCACCCGAACATCAAATATGTAATATAAATGTGTAGGGGTGCTGTAAAGTGTAAAGTCACTGAATATATGTTCCTTTATATGTTCATCACAGAAAATGAGCCAAGGCCAATGAGTCTCAGGTTGAAAAAAATATTTATTGCATCATTTCTTTTTTTTTAGCAAACATTGAAAACGGGTTCCACAGACCCGAACATCATACAAGGGTTAAGTACATAATGGAAGATGAGGAAATGTCATCATGCGGGGGCAAAATAAGGCAAATGAAACTCCAGGAGAACAGCGGAGAACTGTAAAGTATGTGATGCATATTTAATCACGTATATAATATTTCACTTATATCGTTTAAAATCGTCTTTCGTTTTTCAGTGTGTTTGCCGCCTACATTGCTCGCGGCGAGCGAAAAAAATTTAACAGACCCCTAAACCATCACTGCAGATCGCGAGCCAGCCGCGGTGCTTCCCGTAGCTTCCCGGCACTACGCTGCCGGTGCGAACCATAGATATATCTATGGTGCGAACAGTCCAATTATTTAACATGGTCGCGGAAAGAAGGCGGACTGCTTTCGTGGCGCTTATATCTCCGGTGCTGATGATGTTGTGACGTAAATATATTGGTTTACACTGCATGTGTCACGTCATTATAAATCAGTCTCTTGTGCTGCCCTCTCTGCATTTTGCGCCCTAACCAACCGCCTATGTCGCCTATGCGAGGAGCCGCCCCTGCTTCCACCAGTGGCCTCGGATCAGCCTCGCCGGTGTGAACGAGTGCGCTGGTTCTAATCTAAAGAGACATGTCTGCCACAGAGGTCAGTGAGCCTCGCGGTCAGGGGCGGTTCTGGCTACTTGGAGGCCCTGGGCAAAGAACAATTTTGAGGCCCCCCCCCCCCCCCCCCCCCCAAAAAAAAAAAACACCAATCCCCTCCAACCCCACACCCACCCAGAAACACACACACTTTATGAGCCATTTTATGGGATAATGACATTTATTGTGAATAGAAACAACTAAACAATTATTTACTGATTAACTTTACAGCAAAACGGCTGACTTTAACATCTATTTTGACTATGTGTGTGTGTGAGAGAGAGAAAGAGCGAGAGAGAAAGTGAGTAAATGAGTGTATGTGAAATGGAGACGTGTGTGAGAGAGAGAGAGTTTCAGTGAGTGTGTGAGTGAGAGAAAGGGAGACATGTGAGTGAGTGAGTTAGTGTTTGTGTGGGTGTGTCTGCACAGGAGGCGAGCAAATACCTGAAAAAGCAGACAAAAAGAGAGAAGGGGCATATAAGTTAGCATTCAGTATAGCATTTGAATGAAAATGGCATGAATTGAAAGGAGCTATAACTGCCACTTACTGTGTGTGAGTGTTGAGTGTAGGATTAAATCCTGATTCTTCGTGCTTTAGCATTGGCAAATGCAGTGATGACATCTTCCATGTCTAGCTTTCTCCTCACATCTTGCTCAATGGATATTACTGCCAGATCTGACAGTCGCTCCTGAGCCATAGTGGACCTCAGATATGTCTTGATTAGTTTCAAGGCAGAAAAACTCCTTTCCCCAGAAGCAACAGTGACAGGCAGTGTGAGAAGTAATCGGAGTGCAATGCTTAGGTTGGGGTAACAATCCAGTAAGTTCTCCTTGTATATAATATCAAGCATTTCTGAAGGGGAGGAGATGCAGTCTGGAAAGGCTTTAACTTCAGCACTTATCTCCAGTTCCAAATCAGCACCATCAACATCCTCTGTTTCCGCCTCCAACTTCTGGCAGCTAATGCCCAGTGTTCTTTCATGCACTGCTTTTTTCATGTTCTCCACTGAATAAAGAAACCCATAAAGCTCAAAATATGTCTCTGTCTTAGCAAATCGATTTCTGATGCTACAAAGGGCTGTATCAATGAGAGGTAAAAAGAACTCCATGTTAAAACGCTCTTCAGGGGTGAACTTTGTCTCCTCTCTTCCTTCATACAGGCATCTTCGAGTAGTTGTTCGCTGTCTCTGTTCAGGGAGTGTCATCTCAATTTGTAATTCCTCTGCCATCTCCCTGGCATCGGTCTGCACTGATTTAAGCCCACTTTCTCTGTACTCTTGCAGACTTTCTACAAGTCCATCCGTCTCTCTTTTCAGGGTCTCTATTGAGATTTTTGGACTCTGAAAGAGTTTGCTGATGTAATTTATTTGGTACAGAATGTTATACCAAACAATAACACTCACAAGGAAACTCCAGGTCTGTATGTCTTTCAAAAGTGCTTCACACTTGGACACAGTCTCAGAATCTTTAGGTCTTTTGGCCATGGCATGGTCAATGAGTGCCTCCAACGCTGCCACAAACTGAGGCATTTGGTACCGGAGAGCTTTTACACTGTCCACTCTGCACTCCCATCTGGTTGAAGACAAACTTTTGACAGTCATCATCACTACATGTTCCTGCATAATCTCCCACCGTTGCACAGAGGAACTGAACAAGTTGTACAATCTCTGGAGGACACCAAAGAAGTTCACAGACTGTCTAGAGGACTGTGCCGCATCACAAATAACCAAATTTAAACTATGACTCCCACATGGCACATAGAGGGCCTTCTTGTTTGTGTCTAGCACTCTCCTCTGTACACCCTGGTGCTTACTCTGCATGTTGCTCCCATTGTCGTATGCCTGCCCACGACAGTCACCGATGTCAAGATCAAATTTGGTCAGTTGGTCCGTGAAAGATTTGTACAGTCCTTTCCCAGTTGTGTCATGGACATCAACAAAGCCAAGAAAATGCTCCTCAATGGAAATACCCACATTTTCTGCACAGTTAACAATTCGCATTACAAGGGTAAGCTGTTCAGTATGGCTGTTGTCTGGAGTACAGTCCATTATGACAGCAAAGTACTTGGCTCTCTTTATCAGAGATACAACAGCATCTGTGGTCTTTTTTGCAATTAGAGATATTATCTCATTCTGTATCTGTTTGCTGAGGTAATGATCTCTGTATTCCTTGTTTTGGATTCTCCTCAAGTGTTCATTCATCACTGGGTCGAATTGCGCCATTAATTCAACCTGACCCAGGAAGTTCCCATTTCTGGGTTGGTACAGGTGTTTAGTGTGGCCTCGAAATGCTAAATTCCGTTCAGCCAAATGGCATACAATGGCAAAGACTCTCCTCAGCACCATTTTCCAGTGGGCAATTTCCTTATTTATCAGCTCTTGGTTCAATTGTGGTGTTAAGTTTCAATCTTGCCAAAAGTTGGCGCCAATTATCCATATTATCTATGTGCTCCCTGCTGCACTCATGAGTTCTGAGATGTTGTCCGACATGTTTCCATGCACGAAATCCATTGGTGCTGAGTGAGATTTTGGTTTTCCCGAAGATGCGACATGCAAAACAATAAACTGCATCAGCACTGGTCGAGTAGACTAGCCACTTCCTTGTAATTTTTTCCCCATTTTTCATTTTCATTTCAAAGTTTTCAATCGTGAATCTCCTTGGCGGGTTATCTGTGTTTTGGGGGTAATTAAAGTTTTAAATTTGTACTGGTCCTCTTCTAACAATTTCAATTCTCTCACTATCTGTAATTATTTCACGCCATAATGCTGGGTCTTCACTGATCACTGTATCATTGGGGTTACTCACATTGCTGACATCACTGCTCTCCCTATCATCCAGCTGTGCTTGAGCAGGGATGATGACCATGGCAGTATCCTGTGCATCCTCAGTGCAGGTGTCAGTGTCAGGGATATGGGCAGCTGTGGTACAAGATGATGGCTCATTGTTTTTAGAAGCAAGGCAGGCAGGGCTAGTTGGTGGTGAAGTGGCTGTGTGTCTGCTGCTGCTAGCAATAGCTAAACTTGACCCAGCATCACTTGAAACATTATCAGATATGTCATTTTCCACGGACAAATTCTTTGATTGGAAAAACTGTGTTAGCTTAGGTAATTTGTCCCTTAACTTCTCCTCCTCCCTTTTCTTCTTTCTTTTGTCACTGCCACTTTGAAATCGTTTCATGTTTACTGCGATCAGTACACTCCTCCACCACAAGACAAATTCAGACCCGGCGCTATGGGCGGGCTTTGGGGTGCTGGGCCCGCCCTTGATGAACAAGCCAGTCAGTCACATAATACACGTAAAAAAAAAAGGGGCGGCACGATCACGTCATCTGGCCAGCCGCCAGCGAAGCGGTTTTCTATTATCTATCATATCACTGTGTGATGAATTGGCAAATGCATCGCCCCTGCTTGATGCTGTGTGAGAAGGGGGAAGGGGAGGGGACATGGGGGACAGTTCACCTCTGGGTCCCAAATGCAGTGATTCTTAAACTGTGTCGCGCGCCCACAGGTGGAGCGCGCTTAGGCTCAGGTTGATTAAACCGTTGTCCTGCGGAGGATCTCTGAAGAATTGGTTCTCCATAGGTTTCCTCTTCCACATGCACAACGCAGGAGGGGGTTCTCTGCTTGGACGCGTTACAACCATAGATATATATATATAAAGGCTAGATGTCTCATCCGCGTTTCCGGTCAAAGGAGTCGAACGTCCGCACATGGCGGCCATCTTGCCACAGGCAGCTCGCCCACCTATAATATTGTGTTGGTAGTGGTACATGTACTTTTTAAATATAAAAATAAAATATTGATGTATATTTGTAAAGGGAAATCTTGTACCTATATAGAACATTATTCTATTTTTTTGAAAATAACATAATTATTCATAAGTATGCAGTGTCATAACTACATCTCTGACGTTTGTAACAAACCGAACTATTTAAAAATCTGTTGAGAATTTAGCAAGTTATGGTTAATTAAAAAGTACGTACCACTACAACACAATGTTATGGGGGGGCGAGCTGCCTGTGGCAAGATGGCCGCCATGTGCGGACGTTCGACTCTGTTGGCCGAGACATCTAGACTTCATAGGAGGCTTCTTCTCACAGTCCAAAGATGTGCAGATTAGGCTCAGGTTGATTAAACCGTTTTCAGACAGGTTGCCTCTTCCATACATGCAAAACGCAGGAGGGGGTTCTCTGCTTGGACACATTACAACAGCATCCAATTCTCAGCAGCATTCTGGGGAGGCCTGGTGCAGCAGGCAGAGGCAGAATGCAACATATTATTCCTCTGCAGAGATAAACTGATTTAGTTTAAACCACTTCGACAACAGCAAAGTCTCTTGACTTCTTCGTTGGTGTTTTCTTCATGTGGCACCGATTTTTCATCCGGACATGTTTATTTTCTTTTTGTTTTTGTTCTTGTTGCATCTGTTGTGGGTTAGAACAACTGCACCACTCGCTCGCGGTGAATCCTAGAGTCTGTTGATTGACTGTAGGTGTGAGTGTAAGACTGAATGTTTATGTGTCTCGGTATATTGGCCCTGTGATTTGCTGACTCCCCCAAGACCCTCCAAAGGTTATTCTGTCGGTGGACTTTGGATGATGGATGGATGGAAAAACAAGTAGTGGAGGAAAGACAAAGTAGAAGGATGTAATCAAGCTTTGTCCCATTAAACTGCTAAATCAGCCGTTTGATGACAAAATAACTGGGAAGCAGAAGAGGAAGAAAGGCAGAGCACAGCTGCTCAGTTGCCATGAAGAATTGTCACATTGGCAGATTTTTCTGATTGAGGCTAAAATTCCAGTTGTAAAATCTCTGCTGCAGGTGAAAGAAACAACAGGTTAATGGTCGACTGTTTGACTTCAATCATTGTACACTGGTGGAAATCAAACCAGCCGACAGTGGGAGGGAATCTGCTTTTCTTTGAAGGCACACTGCACAGTTCATGGGTCTATGATGATTGATTTATTTATGTGATGACATAATATCACATCTTCACTCTCCTGCCCTGCAGTTGTAGCGTCTGCAGAGCAGGCAAGTCCTGAGGGTTCATCAGGGTCCTTGCAGATAGATGAGGGAAAGCTATTTACTCTAGAGATAAAAACCCTCCTAAACCAAAACATCACAGACATAAAAAACTAAAAGTATGACATATCTGCATTGCACTGATATTTCTCCTGAAATTTGTCTCCGCTAATGACTATTTACTGACCTTAAGTCTTAAGACACCCAAGACTATGAACCAGGAAACACACATTACACATAATCCATTTATTCCATAAATACCTATTATCCTCTGTATCTTTTTTTTAATCTTATAATTATATTTGATATTTATTTTGTATAGCATGGTGCAGAACATTGAATCTAATTTGACATGTTTGGCAAATGTTTTCTATTTACTATATTGCTCTATTATTGCATTTATTCTAACATAAAGTCTGATTTGATTGATTTTGAATACAATGAGAGGTTTTAAAATCATATCATTTGCTATGACTGAAAGCTTAACTTAAGCTGGATATTACTAAAACCTTCACAGCTGAGTCAGTATTGTGACTTTCTGGCTCTGTTATACTTTTATACTTTTATATATACATCCGTTGATGTTACACTATGTTTTAGCGACTGTCATGATCCTGTAACGTCCTCCTGTAGCCACAGTGCTCCCTTTTCAAGTAAAACCTTCCCCAGTAACACTGAGCATCTCTGAGCCCATGAGCTGTACGAACATCCTGTAACTATTTGCAACAATAACAGTTTTGCCCCGCAATTATCTGCCAGCTTATTGGCCATTGTTCTCAGAAGACCAAATTTGTGCGGTCTAATAGTCCTCCAAGCTCTCTGAGGATTTCTCAGTTATTTAGCGTTATTAAGTATTAACATTTGAAGTTCAGCTATGGGTAGGGTTGCCAACCGTCCCTTGAAAAACGGAATCGTCCCGTATTTAGAAACAAAAGCACCCGTCCCGTATTGAGCTGAAACGGGACGCACTTTGTCCCGTATTATTGTGAGATTAAAAAAATGGTCAGTAAAATGTCAATGGAAAATGAATAACAACGCGCTTTATATGAAGTTTTACGGTAAACGTGTTCCCAGGCAATGTCCTGCCCTGGGACCAATGAACTGACAGCATATTCACACACCTGTACGATGACACAGAATACGCTCATCCCATTGGCCGAGGAGGTACTGTTGCTCGCGCAGAAGATAGTAGACGTAAACAGAGCAGCATGGCCGACCGTGACTCAGACGCCGACACTGCTCTACGCGGTGGTCCAGCTTCAAACAGCGCTTCAACTCGTACTCCTCCGAAAAAAAAAATGAAAAGGATGCAAAAATACCGGGAGGAATGGGAGAAAGCTAACACCTGGGTGGAAAATGTGCGCGACAACGTCTATAAAGCGCACTGCACGGTGTGTCGCCGCACTTTTTCTGTAGCCCATGGTGGGCTGAATGATCTCAAACAACATGCTTCCAGTGGTGGGCACATGCGCAGCATAAGAGACAACAGAACTAGGGGAACCCTAGACCAATTTGTTGTCCACCAGGCAACGCCAGAGGCAGATATGGTAAGAACGATTTTTGTTTTTTTATATGGGAAAGTAGCAGGTAGTATGGATGTCAGTAGTATATGGACAAAGATATTATAATATTATTCAAACACTATAAATATATGTATATATGTGTGTGTATAAATTATGAATACACATATACAACCTTACACATTTCTTACAAGTTCAAACCGATAGATATAACGTGCATAATTTGTACTGTAGAGGCAGTTGCTATACTACACAAACTCTACATATATACAGTAACATTTCTTCTTTTTTCTAATTTACAGGTGACTGCTGCAGAGGTAGCACATATCTACCAAACTGTAAAGCATTGTTTGAGCTATAACTCAGCTGAATGTGCTATGAAGCTGACGCTCAGGACACTGAATGACTCCAGCATTGCCAAGAAGATTTCCTGTGGGAGGACAAAAGCTGAGGCAATTGTCACAGATGTCCTGTCTCCAAAGGCTATAGAGGAGGTGGTCAAAAAATTGAAAAGTGGTGGAAATCCACTACCATTCTCTCTTCACACTGATGCCTCGAATAAGGGAAATCGGAAGATGTTTCCCTTGGCCGTGCAGTTTTTCACGCCAGAGGATGGGGTAGTCAACAAGGTGATAGATTTCTTTGAAAATCCAGATGAGTCTGCACAGGGAATACTGGAAAAAATACAAAGCTCTCTTGAAAACTTGGGTCTATCCCTAGATCATGTTTCTGCATTGAGTGCTGACAACGCAAATGTCAATTATGGCAGCCACAATTCGGTCTTTACAAAATTGAGAGAGGCCAACTGTGAGATCCTTAGTGGCAACTGCCATGCACATATTGTCCATAACACAGTGAAAAAGGCCCTGGACAAGCTCTCAGTGGATGTGGAAAATATTGTCCTCAAGATATATAGTTTCTTTTCCAACTCTGCCAAAAGGAGAGAGTCCCTAAAGGAGTTTTGTGAATTCTGTGATGTGGAATTCCATGAAATCCTGCATGCTGCAGAACTGGGTCCCGCTGAAGTCTTATCTCATCAGCATTGGTGAAGAAGGGCAGTTGCTGACCGTCAGAACAAAATGGCTGACGGTCAGCAGCGCCGGTGTGATGAGGGAATGTTTTATCACACCACGGATGGAGAAATAATAGTTGAAGATGAACTGCTGAATTTTCTACTGATTAAGTCGAGAACAATTGATCAAGATAATATCATAAAGATAGTTAAGTCCAGTTTCAGTTCTCAAAGGATCGAAGCCTCCAAAGCTGTAATGGCAGAGCTGTTTCCTGATAGCAAACGCTGGTCCTCTCACAGGGGAGAGAAGAAAGACGAAATACACATAAAATGTGTTTGGCTGTGTTCAAGGAGAAAGGGGAACTACCAAGATTTGTGTCTCATTACATTGATGAACTGCCTCCCGTTTCATTCAAACATGTGGATGTTTCAGCGTTACTCGGAAGAATTCAGCAGATTAATATTGACGTGGATCTTCTGAAGATTTCTCTTACCTCGCAGGCAACCGCCTGTGAGGGACTTCTGGAGGTGTCTGGCTCCCTTAATGAGCGACTGTTGGTGGTGGAAAACCCCAGTGTTGCTGGTCCCACATCGGGTGGTGGCGGCTCCTCCGTGGCAGCAGCACATGCTCCTCTTCGGCCAGACATGCACGGAAAAAGACAGGGATTACTGGAACTGCGGTGATTAATAACGAGGAACTGTCCACTGTAAAAACGAAGATGGTCAGTGTGTTCGCCACGAAATTCAAGTTGAACCTTGATGCCGACACTCTCCGTCTCTTCCTGCAAGGAAAGATGAACCGCGAGGTGAAGTGCAGGAAAATTGAGACGCGACATAGCAGATTCAGCTCCTTCTGTGTTACTGCTGAATGGAACGAGTGGAAGGAGATGTACGATCCCCAGTTCTGGCCAGCTGGGTCAGTCATCAGACAATACTTCGAGCCTCACCGATCAAGAGGAGCAACAAGTGGGGTGATTCTGCCTTGGAGAGCGGCGGGAGGGATTTCTTGCCGTGAGGAGGATGGGGGTCTGTCGTGCCCTGGTGCTGGCTTCGCGGGGGTGTCAGCGGAGATGTCCGAGGAAACTGACAGCCCCAACGGGAATGACACAGAATCATACAATTCTCGTGGCCTCAGAGTGGGTCACACTGCTGCTGACAAGGCAAGGAGGCTGGTTGTGGATACACTGTTAGTCAATAGTGACGTACTGTGAATTAAGGAGACCTGGATGGCCAAACAGGATTTGGAAAAATTTAACTCCCTCCACCCTGACTTCCATGGTGCGGGTGAATCCACTACGGACCTCAGCACAAGAATCGTCCGATAAAGGATTGCTGGAGGGGTGGCTATTCTATGGAATACAAAATATGATTCCATGGTTAAAGTTTTACATTTAAATGTGGACTGGGCCATTGGGCTAGAGTTTAATTTTAATGGAAATCATTTTATTATTCTTAATATTTATACTCCATATGAATCTTATGATCATGCTGATGAATTTTTGAGCAGGCTTGCATTAGTACAATCCTTTATCGAAGATAATGACTCATCTTGCATTATGTTTTGGGTGATTATAATGCTGACCTATCAGATAATGTCTCTGTTTGCTAAACACCTGTTAAGATTCACTAGCGACACAAAACTAGTAATATCAAGTGAAGTGTTCTTGCCTCACACAAGTTACACTTATGTTAGTGAAGCATGGAATACGACCTCGTGGCTAGATCACATTGTGTCCACTGTTGATGCTTATGCTTCATTGGAAAATATTGAGATTTGTTATGGGTTAGCCACCTCTGACCATATCCCCATTGCCATGATATTAAATGTGGACAACGATCCCAAGCTGGCTAAGTATGAGGGCAACAGCGTAGAAAAGATAGATTGGGAAAAACTATCTAATGATGATGTCCTCAAATATTGCTTCAGGTCCGATGAATTTTTGAGTAAAGTACATCTGCCCATGAATGCCATATGTTGCACTAATGTAAACTGTGATGACCCCTCTCATGGTGCAAGTGTGTGTGATTTGTATAAAAATATAGTTGGAGCTCTTCTTGAGGCTAGCAGGTGTTTATTCACTCATTCCAGGAAGGCCAAGAACATCAAACCAGGGTGGAATAAATTTGTAGCTAGCCATCATGCTGAGTCCAATGCAGCCCATAGGGCTTGGGTAATAGCTGGAAGGCCCAGGCAGGGACCTGACCTTGATAATAAAAAGAAAATGAATGCAAAGTATAAATATGCCCTGCGCTACATAAACAAACAAGAGCAGGTGCTGAGTGCTCAATCTATGGCTAATAAATTGCTTAAAAATGACATCACTAGCTTCTGGAAAGAGGTAAAAACCCTTAATAGGGCGAAAGCAGCTCTTCCTTGCAGTATAGAAGGGGTAACGGATGTAGTGGCAATAGCTGACCTTTGGAGGCAGCATTATGCAGAGCTGTTCAATAGTATTAAATATAATCCTTTTCATGTTGGCAAAATTGATGAGGAAAGTATTTGTTTTCACCCCAATGATGTTCTCAGTGCTATAGGGCAACTTGCAGACAAGAAAGCTAGTGGACTGGACAACATCACAGCAGAGCACCTTAAGTTAGCTGGCCCCAGCTTGGCTGTGCTACTATCTCTCCGCATCACCGGGATGGTGACGCATGGCATATTGCCAGACTCCATGTCGTCAGTAGTTCTTGTCCCAGTTATCAAAGACAAGGCTGGTAAGATTGGAAGTATTGATAACTATAGACCCATTGCAGCTGCTAGTATTCTCTCCAAAGTGCTAGAAAGATGAATTCTTGACAGGATAAGTGAATACATAACCACCACTGACAATCAGTTTGGCTTTAAGCCCAAGCATAGTACCGACCTATGTATTTACACTCTGAAAGAGGCTATAGACACATATAGAAGGCAGGGCTCTACTATGCTTATAGGGTTTATTGATGCATCCAAAGCATTTGACCGCGTCAACCACTTTAAGCTGTTTAATAAGCTCAAGCTTAGGGGTGTGCCCAGTAGCTTAGTATGTATCCTAGCTTACTGGTATGTGAACCAGACTATGATTGTAAGATGGGGGAGCATCTTATCTACCCCTTTTAAAGTTGGTAACGGGGTCCGGCAGGGGGGTATATTATCCCCAGCCCTTTTCAATCTCTATATGGACGACCTTTCTATGCAGCTGGGAGAATGCAGAACAGGTTGTATGTTAGGTGATTCTCTGGTCAATCACTTTATGTATGCAGACGACCTAGCATTAATATCCCCTAGTAGCAGTGGGTTTCAACAGCTGCTTAACATCTGCACTAATTATGGGGTTGATTTTGATGTGAAATATAATGCCAAAAAGAGCCTGGTAATGGTCTGTAGGACTAAGGATGACATGGATATTAAGTTTCCTGCCTTTCATCTCTCTGGGCAAACTCTGGGGGTGTCCAATAGTACCAAATACTTAGGGCACATTATTACAGACACGTTAGAGGATGATGCCGACATGTTCAGACAGAGGAGATTGCTCTATGTCCAAGCTAACATGTTGGTTAGAAAATTCCACCACTGTACAGTTGATGTAAAGATTCATTTGTTTAGAGCCTACTGCACCCCTCTCTATACTGCTCCACTCTGGGTGAATTACAAGAAGGAGAGCTTGCGTAAGCTTAAAGTAGCCTATAATGACTGTCTTATTTTACTCCTGCATAAACCCAGGAGTACTAGAGCCAGTGAGCTGTTCTGTAATATGGGTCTAACCACCTTCATGGCCTTGCTGAGGAACCTTATTTTTAAGTTTATGAGTCGGCTGGACCGCTCAACAAATTCTATAATTGATCTGATGACAGACCCTGTCCGCAGCTCTGTTAAGTACACATCTAAGATCTGGGAACACTGGCATGAGTGCCTTTTTTAGCCCTTCTTTCCTTGTATATTTCTGTGTAATGTATTGATTGTATGTTTTGTCTTTTTATACTGTGGGCCTTGAGCCTGTATAAAGTTTAATAATAATGTCCAAAGCGCCTGAAAGATTTGCTGAGGTTGACAGAAGATGCTGCTGGAGTTGAGGAAGAGGCAGACATTGTCGAAGTTTACCTCCTCTTCTGTAATAATGTTCTGTCCCTGTTTGAAGAGGTGGTGAAAAAGCTGGAGAAGAATGTTTCCACGTCTGTTGACCTCTTCTCCATCATGGACTCTTTCCGGAGAAGACTAATTCAGAGAAGAGATGATGGGTTCTATGGGTACCTAACCAAACAAAAGCTCCAGCGTCTCTCACCATCTGATGCTGATGTTGCCAGGCAGGAATTTACAGCCTTCTTAAACCATGCCATCAGTTATATTGAGAAGTGGTTTGACTTCTCAGAGGAAAACTGGCTCTTCCACCTGCAGCCCCTCTCTCTAGCATCTGGGAAGATCTCCTTTGATGACATGGAGAACATAACCAACCGGCTTTGCCTGGTTGGCAGGTAAGAATGAAACAATTGCTAGTGTAGTGATAGACCATGTTTAATATTATTGATGGTTATAAACAAATACAATTGATAGATAATATACATATAAATACATAAACTTAGTTTACAGTATACACACATATGCAATCTTTTATACCACATCTTACAAATTCAAACAGTTCATATACTTGATAGATAGATGGATAAATAAATAAAGAATACTAAACAAATTAAACTATAGGTAGTTAAAGTAGTATGCAAAATTATGAATATATACAATTAGATTTCCCCCCATTATACCACTGTAAATGACAACTTTTCAACTCTTCTGGTAGGCTGAACATCTCCATGGATGATCTGTATGAAGAATGTGTATCTGCAAACAGTCTTCTGGAGCACCTCACTCAGGAGAAGGAAGCCTGGCAGTCTAAAGGAACAGCAGAGAGGTGGATGGAGGTTCTTCAGACAGCTGACCTTCCCAACATCCAAGCTGCTGTATCCTTTTTCCTCAGCATCCAATCTTCCACTGGGTTTGTGGAGAGGATTTTCTCTTTTATGAAGAACAAATGGACTGATGTGCGGAACAAATGTTCCGTGGAATTAATTAAAGGTGAGCTCATTGTAAGCCTCAATTATGAACTGTCTTGCTCAGAGTTCTACTCTGCTGCACTCAAAGACAAACAACTTCTCACTGCAGCAAGATCACAGAAGAAGTACAAGTGGAAAAAGTAGGCTATCTCCACATAATGTGGCACTGAGCTGTTGAGTTCATGAGTTTTTTTTCTTTCTGTTTTACTACAACTGTAGCCTAGTGTCATGGCCTTTAAGGCACAAATATGTTTACAATTTTTCTACAGTACTGTTTGCACTTTTGTTATTGCACTAAACAAATGCACTATTTCAGTATGGATGTTCTGCTTTCTATTGTTTTATATTAATGTATACAGTTTATTGTTAAGCCAGACAGGTTTCTGTTTAAGAAAGATTCTCATTTCATTCAGTTGATTTTGTTTATTATTTAAGTGAATTGCTGGATAATAATTTGTTTTCCATTTGTTCATGTCACTCAAAAATATGCATCTAACTCAATTCATGGTCAAATAGTTAAAAAATCGTTTCACTCTCAAAAAAAGGGCAAAGAAAATTCGCAGAGCAGGGAAGGGGGAAGGGTAATCGGGTCGGCCGGCCCTGCCAATGAGGTGTCCCTTATTTATTTTTCAGAGAGTTGGCAACCCTAGCTATGGGGTACAGTGTCGTGCCATTTTCAGTTCCATTTGCATTCCTCTGCTGAATACTGTCAGCGCAGAGCTTTTCCGGATGACATGAATACGTTCTCAGGCTCTGGGGTTTTATGAGCTTATCGGTCCTCACTGGGTATTGAAGGGGACAGTTTCTATTGAAAAGAGGTCTTACACTACATCTAATGTTTCCATCCCAGATCTGAGGGAACTAGAGTAGGAATTACAATGACATTACCACCGGCGGAGAGGAGACATGGAGTAGCTGCTGTAAGAGCCCACAGGTAAGGCAGCCGGCGAAGAAGCTAGTTCACGAGGATCAAGAGCTACCTGGCCTGAAGATGAGCCCTGCAACACTAAACAGTCTTTCACAGGCTGCTGAGGCACTGCCCTTTGTAACACTGCCCGTCGCTACTACCGATTGGATGGTTTAGTGAGGTCCCCTGTGGGGTAAAGTGGGACAAATGCTGTGGGGTAAAGTGAAGCACAAGTTAAGTTTAGTTTTAAACATATTTAAGTGTTACATTACATTATATATGATTTATTTTTAATGTCATAAACATTGTAGAAAAGCAATCATGCCAAGAAACTATACACCATCTTCATGCTCTGCTTGTCATTCTCCAAGGGGACTTCCTGAAAAGACGGAGACAATATGAGTTTAACTCTTTTTCTTTTTCAAAGTCTAAACCTCAAAACAAACCTACGATCCATAAGATTCAAATCACAATGAGCTGATGGAAATTACTTAAAGCCCAATGGGCAGCTGGATCAGGGGACGTATTTCATCCTCCTGCTTGCTTTCCCTCTTGTGGGACAGCTCCTGCTCGTTGGACGAATTCTCCTCTGACTGGCTGGCCCCATTAAGGAGGACCCTGAACTCCGGCTGCCCCTCACGGCTCTCCTGTAGAGATTCAAATTTCTCCTTCTGCTCAATTTGGATTTCCTCTGTCTCAACCAGCTCTTCCTCCTTGTTCATCTCTCCTAGCTCCTTCTCTAGCTCCTTCTCTTTGGCCTTTGCAGACTCCACATGTTGAGTCAAGGGGATCAACTCCATATGGCACTAAATCAGAAGTGAGGCAGGAGACTCCATCTGCTCCACCATCTTTCCCTCTGTTTCCCAAGTGAGGTTGTTTGTGGCGGACTGCTCCTTCAGGGTGGAGTATTCACCATCCAGCTCCGTCAGGGCAAAGGTTTCATCCACTTGCGTCCTCAGATGAGGGTTCTCATCCATCTGCTCATTCAGCTGAGGGATTGCAGCTTTCAGCTCCCCAGAGCGGAGTTATCAAGATGGGGGTTTTCATCCACCAGCTCCTTCATGGCAGGGAATTGGGCAATCAGCTCCCTCAGGAGGAAGATGTCTTGAGCCTCTGGGTCCTTCAGGGCATAGTATTCATTCACAAGCTCCCTCTGACGGGGGTTCTTATCCATCAGCTCCGTCGGGGTGAAGCTTTCATCCATCAGCTCATTCAGGGTGAGGTTTATATCATCTAGCTCCTCCAGGGCCTCCAGCGTCCGAGGTGAAGCAGGAGACTCCATCTGCTCCAACATCTTTCCCTCTGTTTCCCAGGTGAGGTTGTTGGTGGCGGTCTGCTCCTTTAGGGTGAAGTATTCACCATCCAGCTCCATCAGGGCGAAGTTTTCATCCACTTGCGTCCTCAGATGGGGGTTGATCGACAGATCTGTGAATCGTGGCAGCTCAACGATCACATATCCTTAAAATGAAAGTAATTAATAAAATATATAATTTCCGCTGCACGATGTCCTTATTTTGTGTTTATGATGACAGATTTATAATTTTGGTCTTTTCTGTAAACACAACAGAGAATTAAGGTGTAGCTTCCGATCTGAATCATGATACCGTAAATACGAAATAAAAGATGAAATTTTTCCAAGTCTCCACACGTTTCCTCTAAAGTGTCTGGTACTTTTTATAATAAGAATTTTATTTATTTGATTATGTCGATTGCCTCGACACACCCTCATTGTCTTGTTTGTGTGTTCAATAATGTATTTGTTGAGCGATAGAAGGTCCATCAGTGAAAAGCCTGCACACAGTTGGCTCTCTCTCCCTCCTCCTCCCGGTTTCTGTCCTTTCCTCACCTTCTCTGCTCATCCTTCAGCCCCCCCCCCCTTTCCAATGCATCCCATCTCTCGCTTATTCATTGAAGAGGAGAGCTAAGTTTAACTTTATTTGGGAAGCGTGAATTGTGTTCTGTCAGATGGCCAAGCACAGAGATGCACAGTCCTGACCGAGAGGCCACATTGGTATTGAACGACCTCCTCAGATTGCCGCTTGCCCAGAAAATACACCGGAGTAGGCCTTTCATTTCATGCATTTGCACATTGGTCTATACAAAAGGGCCTCTCAACAAAGGAAGTAACGGCAGCAATGTGGTGATCATATAAGAGGAAAGCAGCATCCGTAAATATCCTTCCCTATAAGGAATCAATTTGTTTCGACACAACAGTTGATTAAGTTCAAAGCAAGCACTTTTACATGCAAAAAACACATTTTTGTGATAAAACATACTTTCCACAGCACAGCCCCAACTTCTACTTCATGGCAAGGGGCGAAAGGGAGGGGCTTGAAAACAAAATAATCAAAGGACCACAAATGTGTTCCGTTGTCTAGATAGAGGGGGTGTCTCACATTACCCGATGTCCCACATTACCCCGCTCTCCCCTACCGGTAATGATCCTTCCGCAGGTTCACCTACGGAAACTTTGTTACGACTTTTACTTCCTCTAGATAGTAAAGATTGAATGTCTTCTCGGCGCTCCGCCAGGGCCGTTACCGACTCAGGCGGGGCCGATCCGAGGACCTCACTAAACCATCCAATCAGTAGTAGTGACGGGCGGTGTTACAAAGGGCAGGGCCTCAGCAGCCTGTGAAAGACTGTTTAGTGTGGCAGGGCTCAGCTTCAGGCCAGGAAGAGCATGCATAGGCTCAAATAACTTTGATAACCTGCTGCTTTTGTGGCTGAACAAAGCCTATTGGTAGTGTTGTTGTACATACAGGATTTAGTCCAAAGGTCTCAAGGTCTCTTCTAATAAAGGTTCCACTGAAGTTTGACTTTTTACACTATTACAATACTTATTGGCAACTAGTTATTATGTCTTCCGCTCCATAAAACGCATGTTAATGCTCAGTAGTACACATATGGTACTTTAATGTATTTACATTAAAAAAATCCCCTTACATTACTTTTACTTTTATACTTTAAGTAGTTTTGAAACCAGTAGTTTTACACTTTTACTTAAGTAAAAAGATTAAGTTGATATTTCAAGTATTTTTAAACCCTAGTATCTATACTTCTACTTGAGTAATGAATGGGAATACTTTTGACAGCTCTGGACATAATCACGTACTGGCTGCAGGACTTTGTGCTGACACACTACTCTTTTTGCTGCAACAGACCCACTGGCACCAGTGAAACGCTGCTCCAGGTCAAAATGGGTGAGGTAAATCAGGAATGTGGATCCAGGTGGTAAATACAGTTTTATCCACTTTGCATGGACATGGGGGGAAGGAGGAAGCTGGAGAAAACGAAAGAGAGGACACAGCACTACAACTGTAACACTTTACATATATATTCTATAAAAAGGAAGAGAAGAGAACAGGTTTTGCCCGTTGTGAGAGAAGCAAGCTTTAAGGCTCCATAGAGTCCGGCTGTGTGACCCAGGTCAACAGGATGATGAGCCAGAGCCAGGGGATCACAGCCGCATACATTACATCCCATCACAGCAACACGATCATTCACAGATATGAGAGCACTTAAACCAATTAGCATCCCGACAAGGCGAGCAGTCCAAGTGTTATCAACCTTCTATTTACCTGAAGCCACCAGAGAGTTAGACAGCCGGTTCTTATCGGTTCAGCATCATGATAATTGGCTCAGGTTCAAGTTTCTCATCCCATTGAAAATAAGTCATTATTTAATTGTGAATAGCCTGGAAGAGGTTTCTATGAAACCAGTTTAAAGACTTAACCCTAACCCTAAGTCTTAACGATAAGTCAAAGGATGAAACTAATAAACAGAGGTGGGACCTAGTAATTTTTTTGCAAGTCCCAAGTAAGTCTCAAGTCTTTGCCCTCAAGTCCCGAGTCAAGTCCCAAGTCAAGACAGGCAAGTCCCGAGTCAAGTCCCAAGTCAAGACTGACAAGTCTCAAGTCAAGTCCAAGTCCTGCAGTTTGAGTTTCGAGTCTTTTCGAGTCCTTTTGATCACTGATTAATAATATATTTACACAGATCATGTATGCTTTTAAAATCTGTATTTATTTATTAAAACAAGTGCAATTGAAATTGCAGAAAAAAAATTGTGCCAACATTGCACTTCCCTATTGCACTAATAACCAGTCATTTTTAACATTTAACTCATATTTTGCAAGAATATTCTTCATTTTAAACCACTCCTACAGAATGAACACATTTGAAAAAACAAGTGCAACTGTAATTATTTGTACAAAAGTGCTAACGTTGTATTTTGCATTTTAACTAGTTCCACAGCAGTTTCTGTCCTGTCCTGTGTTGATCTCATCTCATTTATCTCACCTCATATTGTCTGTGTCTGTGTGTACATGTGAGAAACATAACAAATACATGAACATGAATATTTCTGTCCTGTCCTGTGTTTATCTCATCTCATTTATCTCACCTCATATTGTCTCTGTGTGTGTGTACATGTGAGAAACATAACAAATACTTGAACATAATAATGAACAGGGTTGTGCTTTTTATATGTCAGGGCCCTATGCTGCATTGCATTTGCAAAAGACCAAATTGGCCAAAGGTCTGTCAGTCATTTGTGCACGATGGGGACGTAGTATGATTCCTCCAAGTGCCGCTGCGAGCCATTTTGGTGCCCTAAGCATAACTCCTCTATGATTACGTTAAATAATCATCAATAATAGTCAATCTTCTTTAACTTTTTTTGAGCAATTTAATATATCTCTTGTTCTGCCTTTTTTGTGATATACATGGCTAAAAGGTACCTAATATTTCTATATTGAAATAATATCGGCATTATAATTGTAAGCTAATTTATTTAATGACGTTATTGTTGAGGGTTGATTTGTATTTCCGGTTTTAAGTGGGTTGTTGTTAGTGACTCTTATTTTGAAAGGGGGGTTTAAAGGAAGTGGGTGCTGTGAATAGTGAAGTTGTAAAATGAACGGAGAATAAACGGGTGTGCTGTCCCGAGCGCATGACCTGCTCTCGTGTCCTTTGTCGGCTGAAGCCGGACTTATGATACAACCAAACGCTCGGCTACATAATTATTATAACTATGATGATTTTTCAGTTGCCTATTTTTTGGTGCCCCATCAGGACTTGGTGCCCAACGCACAGCGCGTAGTGCGCGTTTTGGAGCGGCGGCGCTGCACACACACACAGACGCACACGAACACGATGAAAGATTCAGAGCGTTCCTTAATAACATACTTTTTAATCATGTGTTTTGGGGACAGGAGCAAGTCTTATCAAGTCAAAAGGCTCAAGTCCAAGTAAAGTCACGAGTCATTGATGTTGAAGTCCAAGTCGAGTCGCAAGTCTATTTACATTTTGTCAAGTCGAGTCTAAAGTCATCAAATTCATGACTCGAGTCTGACTCAAGTCCAAGTCATGTGACTCGAGTCCACACCTCTGCTAATAAACCAAATATACAATTAAAGGACCTGGGTTAGTATTCGACCTACCTGTGCGGCCTCATCAGTGACACGCCATTACACTGTGCACGGTTCATTTCTCCAGCAGTCAATGGGGCACAGAGAGACAGTTAAATCTACTCAATGTGAACATGACCCCCTCGGTCCCAGGCTATGCATTTAAATGATATTCTACAAGCAAACAACATCTCCATGTTGACTTTGATGGAAGGTGTGCCGGCATGGGATTGGCTCAGAAGGTTCATTTTGTACGATGGGCCTGTTAATCAATCAGACTCGGCTCTTCAGGACTGCTTCAGCACAACGGAGTGGTGCGTGTTCCAGGATGAACGCATCTGTTCATCTGTAGCAGATGAACACGTACACAGACGCGGTCATCTGCTACATTAGCAAATGCATCGATGACGTCGTACCCAGGATTACAGTAAAAACATTTCCCAACCAGAAGCCCTGGATAAATGGTGACGTCCAGGCTAAACTCAAAGCACGGACTGCTGCCTTCACCTCGGGGGATCTGGAGGAATACAAGAAATCCAGGTACGCGCCCCTCCATCTACAGGGATAAAGTGGAGTCCCTTTACAAGGTCTCCAACTCTAGGAACATGTGGGCCGGACTGAGAACCATCACAGACTACAAAGCCAAGACCAGCAGTGCTGATGTGGTGTTTGCATCTCTCCCAGAGGATCTGAACACTTTTTATGCACGCTTTGAGAGTAACTCTCCGGCTGCGGAGATAAAGAGGCCTAGGAGGACCGCTGCCCCTCAGTCATATCCAGGGCAGATTTGTGGAAATCCCTCAACCGGATCAACACACGCAAGGCACAGACATCCTCAACCTGTCACTGCTCCAGTCTGAGGTCCCCGCATGCTTCAAGAAGACCATCATTGTCCCTGTTCCCAAAGAAACAAAAATCCTCTGCCTAAACGACTACCGCCCAGTAGCACTCACTTCCATCATCATGAAGTGCTTCGAGCGGCTAGTCCAACCATTCATCCACCTCCTCCCTCCCTGACTCTCTGGACCCTCTTCAGTTTGCCTACAGGTCAAATAGGTCGACTGCAGATGCCATCTCCCTCACCCTCCACACTGCCCTCTCCCACCTGGACCAGAGGGACACATATGTGAGAATGCTGTTCGTCGACTATAGTTCAGCATTCAACACCATCGTGCCCCTGAAGCTCGTCACCAAGCTCAGAGACCTTGGGCTCAACATCGCCCTCCGTGATTGGATCCTGAACTTCCTGACGGGCAGACCACAGGCGGTGCGGATCGGCAGCACCACATCCTCCACCCTGACTCTCAACACCGGGGCTGCGTGCTCAGTCCTCTTCTGTACTCCCTGTTCACGCATGACTGCGTGGCCACCCACAGCTCCAACACCATCGTTAAGTTTGCTGATGACACCACTGTCATAGGCCTGATCACCGGCAACGATGAGAAGGCCTACAGAGAGGAGGTCAGAGCCCTGACATCTTGGTGCCAGGACAACAACCTCCATCTCAACGTCAGCAAAACGAAGGAGCTGATCGTGGACTACAGGAAGAGACAAGGAGAAGAACACGCCCCCCCCCTCCATCAACTGGGCCACGGTGGAGCGAGTCAGCAGCTTCAAGTTCCTCGGGGTCAACATCACTGATGACCTGACCTGGACCCATTACACAGACTCCATCAGAAAGACGGCCAGACAGCGGCTCTTCTTCCTCCGCAGGCTGCGGAAGCTCCACATGGACTCCAGGATTCTCTGCAACTTCTACAGATGCACCATAGAGAGCATCCTGACTGGCTGCATCACTGCCTGGTATGGCAGCTGCACCGCACTGAACCGTAAGGCTTTACAGAGGGTGGTGAAGTCTGCCCAGCACATCACCAGGACAGCGCTACCATCCATAGAGGACCCCTACACCCAGCGGTGCAGTAAGAAGAGCAGCCGGATTATTAAAGACCCCTTTCACCCCAGCCATAAACATTTTTGCCTGCTGCCATCTGGCCGACGGTACCGCAGCATCCGGGCCCGCACCATCAGGCTCAGAGACAGTTTCATCCCCCAGGCCATAAGACTCTTAAACTCCTCTGAACTGCAATAACTTCATCAAACTAGCACCGTGACATATTTGCATATTTGCAACTCTTATTTTATTGTATAGTGTGTAATTACTTGAGCATTGTTAGAAGAGAGCTTGAGACTCAAGCATTTCACTGCCAGCGACTGCTTAATGTTATTGTTGTGCATTTGACAAATAAAAATCTTGAATCTTGAATCTTAATCTTGATCCTTGGCGATTATCTGTATCATTACATTGCTTAACTTTTAATAAGCGCCATGGAGCAGTCAAGCCCAGACTCCTGCTTTGCAAAAATTACTTGTTGGGTTAAATATATTAAATAGTGCGATAAGCTGCGATGTTTTGTGACAATGCGGTGTGATCTATCATCCTGGAGATCACAGGGCTTTTGCTTAATTCACAAGGAGGCTGACTCTGCCTCAGGAAGCACTTTAATTCATCTGTCATTTTCCAAAGTGTATGAAAAGTTATTTCTCTCTAAAATAATGCGAGCTACCGACAAAATAACTGCTATGATTAATTCAGATTCAGGAAACTGAATCTGACATTCTGCCTGTGTTAGTGGTGAGCAGAATATTTCATAGTATTTGTATCTGAAGTCAATACAGTGACAAAGTTGCCAATCAGCCTTGGTGGAGGTATGAGATCTGCAAGTGCATTGCTCGTTTATTTTCTATGATCTAACCTGTGAGGAAGGATTTTTACGGATGCTGCTAACGTTTCCTCTTATATGATCACCACATTGCTGCCGTTACGTCCGTTGTTGAGAGGCCCTTTTGTATATACCAATGTGCAAATGCATGGAATGAAAGGCCTACTCAGGTTTATTTTCTGGGCAAGCAGCAATCTGAGGAGGCCGTTCAATACCAAAGTGGCCTCTCAGTCAGGACTGTGCATCTCTTTGCTTAGCCTGTGTGCAATCGATGCTCCTCCTTGTTACCCTCGATCGGTCATCTGAAAGAGCACATTCACACCTCCCAAATAAAGTTAAACTTAGCTCTCCTCTTCAATGAATAAGCGAGAGATGGGATGCAGTGGAGAGAGGGGGGGGGGGATGAAGGATGAGCAAAGAATGTGAGGAAAGGACAGAAACCGGGTGGAGGAGGGAGATAGAGCCAGCTGTCTGCAGGCTTTTCACTGATGGACCTTACATCGCTCAACAAATACATTATTGAACACACAAACAAGACAATGAGGGTGTGTCGAGTCAATCGACATAAATAAATAAAATTCTTATTGTAAAAAGTACCAGACACTTTAGAGGAAACGTGTGGAGGTGACTCGGAGACTTGGAAAAATTGCATCATTACGGTATCATGATTCAGATCGGAAGCTACACCTTCCTGTCTCAGTTGTATTTACAGAAAAGACCGAAATAATTAATCTGTCATCATAAACACAAAAAAGGAGATCGTGCAGCGGAAATTATATATTTTATTAATTACTTTCATTTTAAGGATCTGTGATCGTTGAGATGATACGATTCACAGATCTGTCGATCAATAGGAAATCTGTAAATATCTTTTACAATCAAATAATTTTTTCAGTCCCGTGTTGAGCAGAATACCAAATATCTGCAGGTTTCAGGTTCTTTTGTGTTTGTGTATGAAAATAAACTGTTGTTTAGACAAAACAAGACATTTGAAGATGTTATCTTGACCTTTGCATCTTTATATTCACAATTTCAGTGTAAAGTTATTACTACTTTCTTGCATTTCGTGGACAAGATGATTCAGGGAATGGACAGATTCATTTGCTGCATCCCTGGTACCCTATATGACTAAAAGTGTAGATCTGCTTTTATAGTGTTAATATTTCCTGTAAAATCACACGTGTGTCAGTCAAGGTCACATGACAACTACCATGTAACATTATGTCACAGTTATTAAATAATTCACAGCCAATTTACTCTTCAAAGCTTCAAAGGCAAACTTTGCAGCTTGACGCTTTAAAGCTTTGAAGCTGTGAAGCTGTAAATCTGAGTGGAGTTGAGGAACAGATCAAAGCCAAATATCTCCTATATAAGGAGCCACGTCTTGAAGGAGCCACCGTCAGGACAAGCGCGAGTCAACAAGAGCCACACGAGATACATCTCACCTGTGACTTCCAATCACCGCCACTGACGACATCGACAGAAGAAAGCAGATACGCAAGAAATCGCTCTTCAAACCCTTAATACAACGTGGTCCAACTGCAGCACCTGTTTATCAACATGCAGAGGATCATCATCTCAACAGACATGACCCAGGAACATGAGTGCACCAGCAGCAGTACTCTGCAGGACCCAAGCCAAACCCTCCTGGTTTGGAAGAGGGAGATGCAGACGCTGGAGGCCCTGCAGGAGCTAGATGATATAAACCTCATCCTGAATGAGCTGATGGATGAAAGCTTGACCCCGACGGAGCTGATGGATAAGAATCCCCGTCAGAGGGAGCTTGTGAATGAATACTCTGCCCTGAAGGACCCAGAGGCTCAAGACATCTTCCTCCTGGGGGAGCTGATTGCCCAATTCACTGCCATGGAGGAACTGGTGGATGAAAACCCCCATCTTGATAACTCCGCCCTGAGGGAGCTGAAAGCTGCAATCCCTCAGCTGAAGGAGCAGATGGATGAGAACCTCCATCTGAGGACGCAAGTGGAAAAAAACTTCGCCCTGATGGAGCTGGATGGTGAATACTCCACCCTGAAGGAGCAACCTCACCTGGGAAACGAAGGGAAAGATGGTGGAGCAGATGGAGTCTCCTGCCTCACCTCGGACGCTGGAGGTCCTGGAGAAGCTAGATGATATAAACCTCACCCTCAGGGGCGGACTGGGGGAAAAAAGTGGCCCGGGAGTTTCTGTCAGACCGGCCCACTCAATACACGGCGGTGCGCATGCGTATAACTGGGTGCCGCGTTGCGTGTATGTATGCAAATCCAAATTCTCTACACTTCGGCTGTGTAAGAACCAATTTAGAGGTGTTTATTAATAAGGTGGAGATCTTTTCTTACTTTGGACTTCCGAAGTCTGTAAAACACATATTAAAAGACACTTAAAAAAAAATCGAAAAATAGTCACCATGAGTGTGAAGACCGATTGCGAGTAGCAGTATAAAAGCAGTCAGTGCGAATAGATAGGTATAGCTCTTGGAGAAAATTACGCTTGTGCCGCTGTTTCAACCATTGTAGGGCTGATGCGATGATGGGCGTGGGCCGGTACATCATAGTGATGGGCCGTTGGATTTATATTTTCGGCCATCGGCCCACCGGGGATGTCCCCGGTATTCCCGATGGCCAGTCCGCCCCTGCTCACCCTGAATGAGCTGATAGATGAAAGCTTCACCCCGACGGAGCTGATGGATAAGAACCCCCGTCAGAGGGAGCTTGTGAATGAATACTCTGCCCTGAAGGACCCAGAGGCTCAAGACATCTTCCTCCTGAGGGAGCTTATTGCCCAATTCCCTGCCATGAAGGAGCTGGTGGATGAAAACCCCCATCTTGATAACTCCGCTCTGAGGGAGCTGAAAGCTGCAATCCCCCCATCTGACGATGCAAGTGGAAGAAAACTTCCAGGAGAAGAAGGAGAAAAGGGAGAAGGATGAGAAGAAGAAGCAGGACAAGAAGGAGAAAAATGAAAGGAAGAAGATGGAGAAGATGGAGAAAAAAGAAATGAAGAAGATAGAGAAGGAAAAGAAAGAGATCGAAAAGAAGGGGAAACAGGAAACAGAGAAGATGGAGAAGATGGAGAGGAAAGAAATGAAGAAGATAGAGAAGGAAAAGAAAGAGATCGAAAAGAAGGGGAAACAGGAAACAGAGAAGATGGAGAAGATGGAGAGGAATGAAATGAAGAAGATAGAGAAGGAAAAGAAAGAGATCGAAAAGAAGGAGAAAAAGGAAACAAAGAAGATGGAGGAGATGGAGATGAAAAAAAGGAAGAAGATAGAGAAGGAAAATAATGGGCAAGAAGGACGACGACGGGGAAATGGTATAGCTTTTGCTGCTGCCTCTGACCTGTCAATCAACATCCCTTACCCCCCCATCCCTTACCCCCCCGCCCTTCCCTCCCTCCCCCCTCTCCCCCACCCCAACACCGCCCTTCCCTCCCTCCCTCCTTCCCTCCCTTTACCTCTACTCCAGACTGACTTTTCTTACAAAAGAAATTATTGAATAAATAACAAAGATTTTTCATTGAGATGAAGGTTTGCTCTTTTATTACAGAAAACGGTTGGTCCAAATGATGAAAACCCAATATTTATATGTAAATAATACTCAATAGCTATATATTATTTATACACATGTTTATTATTTGAACTGAGAGACACTCTTTCTCCACAGCTGCACTTTTCCCAGATTTAATTCTATTATCTTTAGAGAAACTGACGGATCATATATTTACTGAACTCAGGAATATTTACTTTGCTTTCCTGCTCGTGGAACTGCCTTAAAATACACAATTCAATTCACAGTAATTGGATAATTTGTGTATCCGTGGACTGTTGTAAACAACAGCCTTACTTCCTGTCGGGTATTTTCAGGGTTTGTTAAAATCAGCAGAATTTCATGTCAGAATCATCTGACCTTTGACCTTTATCATTCTGCTGAAGCAGTGAAGAAGTTGTGTTATTTAGTGCCGCACCAAATAATAATATAGTTCACATAAATGTGGTTTCACAAACAGACTCATGGACCTTGGTGGTGGTGTGCGCACTAAGGTTTGTTAACTATTCACAATTTTCTTCTATGACTTCTGTAAAGATTCATAATCATCTTTATATATCGTTTGTGTTTGATTTAGCAAGACAACAGACAACCGGCCACACAGAATAAAATCTAGTATTTACTTTGTCTTTCTTTTTGACTTATATTTTTCTCTAACAGAGAACATTAAAGACTTTTTGTGACGTTTGTGCATGGCATTCTTGGGCGTCTGCACTTCTTTACTTTGCCAAAGACCAGTCGTGCAAAAAATTGCTTAGGATGCCTCCCATGATGCCCCCTTTGCAATTTCTCTCTGTCATCGGCCCTCAGCTTTGAGTGCACGCATAATAGAGGCAGAAAGCGAGAGATAGGTGTCATAACTGGTCATAAAAAATGATCATCATTACGCCCTTTTGGTTGCACTTTTTCAGTCAATTGATATATGAAATATGGTGCAGCCTGCGAAGCCTCAGAGCTAAAAACAGCAGCGGTATTGTCTCGATGCAGAATGGACTGGATTCGGCAATTTGCCACACGAAGGGTAATAATCTCAAATCTCTCAATCAATTGTGCATGGTGTAATGCAAGCCTATGCGACAAAGCAGAGAATCCTCCATGAATATGATGTCTCTGATGGAGCAAAGTTGCTGCATACTTTTAAAGGGAACATCCAATCCAATACAGATGGCATGTGAGGTGCACAGTAGGAAGGCATCTGATGTTGTTTATTTTATTTTTTATTGCAGAGACATCCTGCAGTGCGAGGGATGTGTGGGGAGCCGGCACATCGTGTTCTCAGAGTCTTGACATCGATGCAGCACACTTCCGCATCACAATCGAAATTGGGATTTTTCGCAAATGAGAATTATAGGACTACATATCATCCATACCAACTCATTCCTATTTACAGTCAGTGGTATGCAGGATTGGCTTCTTTCCCCAGAATGCAAAGGGAGGAAGGAAGAAAAGCCTGGTAGATTGATTGCCAATCCATCTCTGGGACAACACACGGTGTCAACTACATTTACACACCTATGTAGAGTCTTTGATTCATCAGCCCTCCGTCTTTCTAACTACTCGCAGAAACGGAAAATTGAGACATTGATTTACTTTGCATTGCTCTTCACGTATTGCATTATGCATCATCCCCCTGCACAGCACAACGTACGGGAAATTCATACATCTTTGTGTTTTGTCCCTGAAAATTTAGGGGGTCAGGGGAGCAACAAAATGATGCAATTCAAAACCGGGGAAAGACAAACAGTGATGAGGAAAACTGATATGTGGACAAATCAAGAATATATCCCAGTTCCTGCTGCAAAGCAAAAATGGAATATGGCTTCATGTGGAGTTCAACTTTGGTGAACTTTGAACCCGTGAAAGGGAAAAACAGCGAGTGAGCTTCTCAGAGGAGGAAGATTGATCTAAAACTGAAACAAAGCAAATGGATTAGATCAGGTCAGGCCAGGAATAAGCAATAAATGCCACATTCCTCTTTATCAGGAGTCATAATAAATCACAACGAGTGAGCTGCAAGGAAGTGTCCAAGGCCTCCCTTCATCACAGAGGAGAGACAACACAGCTGATGTCCCCAGTCCTCTGACCGGTGAATACACATGGAGGACAATCTAACTGGCTCATACTTAACAACACGATATGTATATATTCAGCATAAATATACAAACACACATAACAGTGTCCGTTGTTCCATTAAGAGTCTCCAATGAACGTAACCCCAATCTACTGGCACTTTTCAGTGACAAGTCCATGTGGGTAGCCTATCAAACTCAGCACAATTTAAGATTAAGATTAAGATGCTTTATTAGTCCCAAACACATGCACATTACATGCAAAGGCACACTCATGCAGGTAGGGAAATTTAATCTCTGCTTTTGACCCATCTGGTGCAGGACACACAGAGCAGTGAGCGACCATGTACGGCGCTCGGGGAGCAGATGATGGGGGAGTAAAGTGCCTTGCTCAGGGGCACTAGACAGGGTAGGGAGGGTCTTGGATCTTTGGACAGATCAATCCAGGTTCGTCTTTTGTTGTCTCTCCGTGGAGTCGAACCAGAGACGAACCAGAGAACTTCTCTGCCCATAGTCCAAGTTTCTGCCACTAGACCACCGCCTCCAACAGTCTCTGTAGCTAAACTATCAGTAAACATAAAACTATCCTGAAGACACAAAACCAAGTCACAACATTAATACAACATTACTAAAATAACTAATACAGATACATTTAACTAAGGCTGTTATCAGTCCAATGAGCCTTTGCACTCATATTGTCCAACCAGAGCTCACCAGCCACTTGTGATCTGAGATTTACTTCCATATAAAATTGTAGTATTTAGTCTTGATTCTATTTCAATTGTAGACCCCTGTATCTTCAATGGTATTAAAACATATTTACATGATTAGAGTCAGAGACAATGTTATTGGCCAATTTTATGTACTAGGTTGGCCTACGTACGTGTGTGTGTGTGTGTGTGTAGCAAAGAGCTGCTCACCATGCAATATTCACCAAGTGCTGGGGCCTGTCTATTTAACAGAAGCTACACTAGATCAAATGATTACATCTTTAAATGGACCAGACCTTTTAAACGTCACTGTTAGGACGACCACACTTACGGCTGGACCGTACAGCAAAAGAAGACCAAGGCAGGATAGTTGCGTGTCACAGACGGGTCTCTCAGGCAACATGGCACATGTCCTCCAACTCATGCAGCAACCACACGGGAAAACACTCTCCCCACTGATAACAAAATGGCCCTTTATATAGGTTGCCTAGTTAAGGAGGGAGAAACCATTCCCCATGCTGACATGCTCTCCTTTTGACAACACTTTTCTTTTATCATCATACCCACCATTCTCCTATATACACACCCCCACACACATTTATTTACAAACACCCCCTCATCCCCAATTCCAGCACTTTACAATAATCACATACACTAATCTTCCCACACCCACACTAATCACTACTTGGATGCCCCCGGAACTGTAAATATGGTGCTTGTTTCCTGGGGAGGCCTTTTGCCCAAACACCCTGGAGACAAAAGAGACTGGTGAGTACCATTACACACACAAACACACACTTTACCCTTCCCAATATACTTACACACACTGTTGCACAACGTATGATATTAGTCACATCTCATCTTAGCGTTCAGTTACCACAAATGCACATTAACTCTCATGTCCCTCTTTTGCAGGTAGAACCATTTGGCCATCACAGAACCTACCAGCTCAGATTTAAAAAGGACAATAAATGTATCACCAATCGATAAAGATTAACTGTTTTTAAGTGTGCACATATGCCATGTGCAATCTCTGCAAATCCAATAAAGTGCAACTGCTTACAAACGCCTGTGCAATTATTAAAGTGCATGTACCCGGTCAAAGCGCATGGTGCAATATTCCCCCAACCTCATCTCAAGCTCCAGGGAACGAAGTGCTCTTCGTTACATTTCCTCTTCCCTCTCCCCACAGAGAACAGTACCTCAATCCTCCGACATTCTGGACAAACAGTCTGCCACCACATTTGACTTCCCTGACCTGTAGTTCACCATGAAGTCATAAGGCTGCAGGGCCAGGTACCATCCCGCGATGCGCATGTTGGCCTCCCTCATGCGATGCAGCCACTGCAGAGCCCGATGATCAGTTTCCAGGAAGAAGTGCCGTCCCAGCAGATAATATCTGAGATTGTCGATGGCCCACTTCATCGCCAAGCACTCCTTTTCCACTGTCGAGTACCTTGTCTCCCTTTCCAGCAGTTTTCGACTTAGAAACACCACTGGTCTCCTCTCTCCTTCCACCTCCTGCAGCAACACTGCTCCCAGGCCCACTCCAGAAGTGTCAGTCTGCAGGATGAACGGCTTCTCAAAGTCAGGACTGTGGAGGACTGGGTGAGTGCAGATGGCTTCCTTGAGGTCCCTGAAAGCTCTGTCACACTCATCCGTCCAATGAACCTTGCTTGAAGCAGAGGCTTTGGTTAGATCAGTCAGCAAAACAGCTCTATCAGCAAATTGAGGCACAAACTTACGATACCAGTCCACCAACCCGAGGAATCCCCTCAGTTTATTTTTGGTGGTGGGAACCGGAAAGGATTGAATGGCCTCCACTTTCCCCAGCTGTGGTTTAATCTGTCCAAATCCAATGATGTAACCCAAGTACTTCACTTCTGTTTGGGAAACAGCACACTTGTGAGGGTTAATGGTGAGGCCGGCTGCCTCTATTTTCCGCAGCACCTGTTGCAGGCGAACCATATGATCCTCCCATGTCTGGCTGAAAATAACTATATCATCCAGATATGCAGCCGTACAGTCAGACAAATCTCTCAGAACATGGTCCATTAGCCTTTTAAATGTGGCTGGCGCCCCCTGGAGACCAAAGCGCATGACCTTGAATTGATACATACCAAATGGTGTTCTGAAAGCTGTCATCTCCCTGGCATCTGGTGCTAAGGCGACCTGCCAGTAGCCTTTGCTGAGATCCAGAGTGGTGATGTACTGAGCTCTCCCAACTCTCTCCAGCAGATCATCAATCCGAGGCATTGGGTATGGATTAAAGTTGGACACTGTATTCAGATATCTGAAATCAATACAAAATCTGAGAGAACCATCTTTCTTTGGAAACAATACAATGGGACTGCACCTCTCACTGCAGGAAACCTCTATTATTCCCAGTTCTAACATCAGCTTAATTTCCTTTTGTAGCAGAGGCATCAGCCGCTCAGGAATCCTGTAGCTCTTCTGACGCACTGGGGCATCTCCCTTCAGCCGAATCCTGTGTTGCACCAGTGAAGTGAAACCTGGTGTTTCTCTGAAGAGCTCTGGGTCAAGCAGGGGTTTCAACTCTGCCTGCCGAGTGAGAGACAGATGTGACAGGTCCACCTCTGGTGGCTCCGCTGTGGTGGTGGTGGCTGGAAAGAACTTGTCCACGGTATCCTCCTCTTTCTCCTCTTTGCAAAGGCTCCGGGCACACCTGGAACTCCTTCAGCAGGTTAACATGAAAAGTCTGGTATTTTTTAAACCTGTCGGGCATAAAAAATTCATATGTGACCTTACCCACACGTTTACTGATTTCCTATGGTCCATGCCACTTAGTCAGCAACTTGCAGTCACTGGTTGGCAGCAGCAACAGTACTTTTTGGCCTGGATGAAAGACTAGCTCTCTGGCCTTCCGATCATACCACACTTTCTGGTTTCGTTGAGCTGACTCCATGTGTTCATGTGCAAGTGCTGTCATCTCCTCCAGTCGCTTGATCATTTTTACCACATATGCTACCACATTTTCTCCTTCCGGCTTTGACCTCTCCCAGTAGTCTCTCAGCAGGTCCAGCGGTCCTCTCACCTGGCGGCCATACAATAGATCAAAGTGGGAGAAACCTGTGGATGCTTGTGGGACCTCTCTGTAGGCAAACAGCAGGTATGGCAGCCAGCGATTCCAATCAGAACCTGTGTGAGACACAAACTTGCGCAGCATGTTTTTCATTGTCCGGTTATAGCGCTCCACCAGCCCATCCGTCTGGGGGTGGTCTTAATGCCCTTCATTCCCAACAGTTGATAAACCTGCTGCAACAGTTTGGACAAAAAAATTTGTCCCACAGTCTGTTAGGATTTCCTTGGGGATGCCCACTCTAGAAAAAAGCTGTAAAAGGCAATCCGCTACCTGTCTAGCTTTGAAAGACCTGAGAAGGAAGGCTTCAGGATAGCGTGTGGCATAGTCACAAATAACCAAAATGTAACGGTGGCCTGAGGAACTTTTCTCAAGTGGGCCTACAATGTCCATGCCTATCCTCCTAAAAGGTGTGTCAATAATGGGCAAAGACTGTAATTGGGCACGTGTCACTCCTTTAGCAGAGGTTAGTTGGCAGATTTCACAAGAAGCACAGAACTGAGATACTTGAGTGTACATCCCTGGCCAAACAAAGCGGCTTCCAATCCTGTTGAGAATTTTCTGGGAAGCCATGTGACCTGCCCATGGAATTGAATGACCCAACTCCATAACTCTCTGTCTGAACTGTGGCAGTGCTAAAGTCTCAGTTTTTCCTGTTTTCTGATAGAGAAGGCCCTCTTTTACTATGTAGGTGGCATCATGTACACAGCTTGGGTTATTTCGCTGAACCCCCTCCACCTCTGTCACCTTCCCAAACCACTTCTTCACTGTAGCATCTTGTTTTTGTAGCGAGCTCAGATCTGGGGGAAACTCAAAATCAAGCAGTCCAGGGGGTGTAGGAGAGCTTTGTGCTCCTTGCCCTGCACTCTGTGCTCTGGTGGTGACATTACATGGTTTTACAGGCAATGTGACTGGATTAGTCAGTGGCTCACTGAAATCGGCTACTGAACTTTGACCTTCATCCCTGCTCCCATCAGGTTTACATATTTGCTGGGTCATAAGGGCATAGAGTGTGGGTACATCATTGCCTAGAATCACTGTATATGGCAATGTTGGAGCTAATGCCACAGTCAACAGGAAAGTCTGCCCCCCCACAGTCGGATAAACTTAAGCTGTAGGATAAACATGTTCATCTCCATGAATACAGCTTATCCGTGATTTATCTTGACTCCATTTTTCTCTGGGGATCAAACTGGACAAAACTACTGTCTGGAAGCATGCTGAGTCAAGTAGTGCTATCTCACATTGTCCATTGATCAACACTGGGGCTGTACGGCCTGCATCCCTTACTGTACCCCCTGTGGCTGGTCTTGGAGCGGAACAAAGAAGAGATGGTCTAGGGTGGCTCAAAGCTGGGCAAAATGGTTTTGTGTGACCTAAACCATTACAGTGGTAACATCTAACCTCTTGTTTAGGGGTTCGAGGGGGAGGTTTTTTAGCATGGCTTGTGGCCTGGGGAGTAAACTGCCTATCATTTGAAAACCCTCTACCCCATGGCTGACCAGACCCCTGTTCACCCCCAGAGGACCTACCTGAATGGGCCTGGTTCTCCCAGCCTAAGGTGGTAGCTCGGCTTCCTCTCCTGGCTGATGTGAAGACCTCTGCCAGGCATGCAGCTTCCTCTGCAGTCCCAGGGCCGTGCTCTCTGATCCAGATCTCCAGCTCTGGGGGGACCATCCTCAAGAACTGTTCAAGAATAATAGTCTCTGACAATTCTTTAACTGTGGATTTCTCTCGCTTGTCCCATTTGCAGAAGAGGTCTTTCAGTCGCACATACAGCTCTCGTGGAGTTTCACCAGGCTCAATCTTGAGAGAGTGGAATCGTCTACGGTAGGTATCAGATGTAATTTCATATTTTGCCAAAATTGCTGCTTTAACTTTTTCATATTGTTCTGAGTCTTTCAGGTCCATCGGAAAATAAGCACTGCATGCTTTGCCAGTCAGTAACGGAACCAGCCGCACTGCCCATCCATCTTTAGGCCAGCGACATACTCGGGCCATTCTCTCAAAAGTGGTTAGGAAATGCTCAATGTCATCATCTGGAGCAAATGGCAGCAGTTTGGGATCCCTCCGTTGTGTGAAATCCCAACTTGTCCGGCTCATCCTCTCATCTGGGTCATCAGAATCCCCATCATGGTTGTCACGACCATTGTCACCTGGTTGTGGAGGGTGGATTCCATTTCTCGTGTCCAGCTCTGTTCTTTGGTCATCATAGCCACTTGCTGCTGCATTTGGGAGACTTGATGCTGCGTGCATCTCCATCTCTGTTCTTGACAGGAGGACTCTGTCTCTGTTGGCTGGTCCCGCTCTGTTTGTGCTTGAATGAGTGACTTCACCAGACCAGCTAGTTAATCAAGCTTTTCTTCTGTCTTTGCGCCCGTCCTGATGTCTGGAGCACATGCTCCGCTTGGCCACTTTTCTTTCCTTGCAATGGCATCTTTTGCTGTAACATGGATCCCACTTCTGACACCACTTCTTAGGACGACCACACTTACGGCTGGACCGTACAGCAAAAGAAGACCAAGGCAGGATAGTTGCGTGTCACAGACGGGTTTATTGTGGTCTCTCAGGCAACATGGCCCACGTCCTCCAACTCATGCAGCAACCACACGGGAAAACACCCTCCCCACTGATAACAAAATGGCTCCTTATATAGGGTGCCTAGTTAAGGAGGGAGAAACCATTCCCCATGCTGACATGCTCTCCTTTTGACAACACTTTTCTTTTATCATCATACCCACCATTCTCCCATATACACACCCCCACACACATTTATTTACAAACACCCCCTCATCCCCAATTCCAGCACTTTACAATAATCACATACACTAATCTTCCCACACCCACACTAATCACCACTTTGATGCTCCCGGAAATATAAATATGGTGCTTGTTTCCTGGGGAGGCCTTTTGCCCGAACACCCTGGAGACAAAAGAGACTGGTGAGTACCATTACACACACAAACACACACTTTACCCTTCCCAATATACTAACACACACTATTGCACAACATATGATATTAGTCACATCTCATCTTAGCGTTCAGTTACCACAAATGCACATTAACTCTCATGTCCCTCTTTTGCAGGTGGAACCATTTGGCCATCACAGAACCTACCAGCTCAGATTTAAAAAGGACAATAAATGTATCACCAATCGATAAAGATGAACTGTTTTTAAGTGTGCACATATGCCATGTGCAAACTCTGCAAATCTAATAAAGTGCAACCGCTTACAAACGCATGTGCAATTATTAAAGTGTATGTACCCGGTCAAAGCGCATGGTGCAATATTCCCCAAACCTCATCTCAAGCTCCAGGGAACGAAGTCCTCTTCATTACAGTCACTCTTCAGATTTGTCTGATTTCATAAAAATATATTAGTCCTTAACATTAACTGCAACAATCATCTTCTAGATCATTTGCAATAAACCAGGGAATATGAAACAAATTGTACTGAAAGCAAGCTTCTCTGGATGTGGGCCACATAGATATATATAAAGGCTAGACGTCTCATCCGTGTTGCCGGTCTTCCAGTTTAACTTGCGGGCATGGCTTCTGGCGACATTCCAGATGTTGAGGCTGTTTTTTAAGAGCCGGTGGCAGATTCGTCATTTTCACAAAGCGCCTGTGTGAAACACTATTAGCTTCTAGCCTGATGACGATCTCACTACGCCACCGAGTCGCTGAAATAAACATCGCGCGTTAGATAAATGTCTCGTTCTTTGCTTTGTCAGCTGTATTTCAATCAGGAGAGACTTGATTTCCAATTAACAGATTTTATTTATTTACTTTTTACACGCACAGAAATGTGAATGTTAAACAGTCTTTGTCATTTTAGACCCCTGTGAGATGTCATCAGGATTTAGAAGGGGGTGTAGCAGAACATCGAACAGGAATACCCCCCGGGGTCTAGACACTGGTGGTGGTTTAACGTCTAATGTAAGTTTGGAAGGCAAATCTTATGCTCGTAGTCCTATTGAACTTGCTAGTGTGGCATCCTCTGCCCTCAACCCTCACAAGGGTAAGGAAAAACTACAAAAACCTTGACAGGAAAAAAGTAGAAACCTCAGGAAGAGATGCATGCAAGGGATCCCTCTTCCAGGATGGACAGAAGTGCAATGAATGCCACTAGTAATCGTATATTGATAGGCAGTTTTGAATATTCTTTGTCCGTGATCAGCTGCCACCATGATTGGGCGCTGCAATGATCCTTGATCCGTTGGCGTAATCCGTTGAGGTCGGGGTCCGGATGAGGTGAATGTCCTTCGAGCCGGGAGGAGAATGGGGTGGAGGAGGGGTTTCGTGAGACGCTGAATGATGGCAGGCTGAGTGAGAGGAAAGGGACTTTTAAAGTTAGGCAGCTGCTAGATGACTGGCTGACAGAGCCCGCGCCCGACCTGATTGGATGATAAGGCACACCCCCGATCAGCTGATCGTCTGCAGGTTAAGTCTTCCTGACTGAACTTACGCTAGCTTCATATCACCAGATGTGCTTTAAGGTAACGCCCATGTCATCTGGTGATAGTCCGAACACAGAATAAACGTTATACCAGGCTTTACAAATCTGACGCTCCTCTTCATAGGAGACACAGGGAGCATTGAAGAACACACACGCGTCACCAGCTCCACTCGAAATGCTTTTGTTTGTTGCTGGTGATCATTACAACGCGCACACACCAAACCAGTGCTACATGTAAACATCCCTCACATCAACAAGGTGGAGGCTCGAGGGGTGTTTTCATGAGTTGAGTTGGTGAACGCGCTTCTAATGGACGTGTGGAGCTTCGCGTGTCCTCCTTTGGCTGCTGGTTAAAGTCAGCGGACGGGATTTTAAAAGATGTTCTCGTTGTCGATGATAAGGTTCTGTCATCGGAGAATGAAAACAACCCAACCGCTCATCACAGAACGGGTGTGTTGGTTTTTCGTAGCTTCTGTAATGCAAGTGTTGTTTATCTGTGTGAAATCAACAGATGATCTGTCCGAAGTGTGTCGAATGCGTTGTCAACATGACATGTGGGACGAGGCTAAATATAAATATGAAAAAATTCCACCACGGGAATCGATCTGCTGTGGTCCACATAAAAATAAACGTAGTGACAATGGCACTGTCCACTGTACCACTGATCAGAGTGATAAATAGATTCACCTGTATGCTTTTATCACTGTGAAGCCTGTGCACAACTTAACATGCGTTATTGTTTCAGGGAACACGCCCAGGTTAACTTGTGACATCAAAATGTAACCGTAAACTCAGAGTTATCGGTCACACATTTGGATACCGGTGCGCCCGTGTGCTTAGCACACGCACGACATCATGAAAAACGGCTGTATCCTGCACTCATACAAAGCAGAAGCCACAAAAGAGTTTGCGTGCTTACTATGAGTCTGCGTTTCATGTGCTCATTGATATCATGGTTGGTATGAGGCAAGTATACAAACACGAGTAATGAGAGGCTCGTAAGAGGTTGTAGTCGGAAAAAAATACTAGTATCATGGTTTGGGGTAAGGTCTTTTATTGAGTGTCTAAATGCAACACAGACATCTGCACACTCATCTTCACTTTCAACCAATCACATTTTATTTGTATAGCCCATATTCACAAATCACAATTTGTCTCATAGGGCTTTAACATGATGTGACATCCTCTGTCCTTAACCCTCAACAAGAGTAAGGAAAAACTACTAAAAACCCTTTTAACAGGGTAAAAATACGTAGAAACCTCAGAGACACGTGAGGATCCGTCTCCCAGGACGGACAGAAGTGCAATAGATGTCAAGTGTAGGAGAACATCATCAACATTAAAGTTTTCAGCAGCATTGATGAGGGTAAACATTTCTGACATTTTATCAATCAAGCTACCTTAAAAGCAAGGAGCAGGTTAAAAACAAAAATAGTCTCTATCGAAGTAAGATCAAACTTAAGATAAAAGAAAATAAAAGAAAATAACTCTGGTTGCCCCCTTTAGCAACTAAATCATCTGGAAAGACCCGGAGGGGTCTGTTGACGTCTTCAGAGCAGGGAAAATGGCAGCGATTATTGATGTCTCAGTGGTTTTATTCTACCTGAGAGGTTCTGCCTCCTTGAGGTGCTGGTCATAGGATGATGCTGGCTTTAAGCCAATTGAGTGTCAGAGTTGGACCTCAGTGGGCGGGGCTTGTAACTCAGCGGGGGTCCTGAAGGCGCTTCAGGACATTTTCCAACCACCAGGGGGAGATTCTCAGGCCTGCTGGAGAAAGTTTTCCCTCCAAAAGTTTTACAACCCTTTGTCCTCACCGTCGGCTCCAGTGTCTGGTGTTCAGCCTCTGGACTGTGGCCCAACACTGATCAAGCACCTTCACTTACTTTACACACAACACCACATGAGGTTGCATCAACTTGTCGAGCGTGTGGTATGGTTTGACTGGACCAGCGTGAGCAGTTGTGGCCCCGCTGAAAGCCCTGTGCAGCATAGGAATAATTAATAGCACGTTCAAAATTCTATGAACACCCTCCACACCAGGGCCCCCCTTCCCTGGTTACTGCAGTGCATTTTTTTAATGCTTCCTCGCTAGCCCCAAATGGATCAACATAAACGGACTGCCTCTTTTTAGGATACATCACCTGGACAAATTCGAAAATCAACAAGGAATTATTCTAACAACAGGAGCTGTATATTGTGATTATAGCCAAAGCCCCTTACAGTTAGTGTCCAGTGATGGTGCTCGCAGACAGCTCCAATCAGGACATCATAATCCAGGGGATCTATCTGCATTCATGCAATATAGAACAGAGAAAATCAAACCGGTTCTCTCAGTAGCAATTTGCTCTAATATTAAGATGCAGAATAAATAAATCATATGACCAAGACAAAAAAGGCCTACAAGTGAAGGAGCATGATTAAAAAGATCCTCCCTCATATGCAGTGTAGTCACATTTATCACTTACCTTCCTCAGTCCTTTATTTTTACCTCTCCAAATGTCCGTCATTTGGAAGGAGTCAAGTAGATATCCCCTGCCTCTGCGAAATTACACAGCGCAATCGTTAGGTGGAATCAAATGGAATCAAATTTGAACCCACTTCTAAATAAAAAATCCAAATGCTGAAAACTTTGCTTACTTCACTTTCCACAAGTGCATCTGGACGAAGGTGTTCCTGGAGGTTCCGTGTAAACAGTTTGTAAGGGCCTGCTTTGCTCCACAACACCTCCGGCTTTTTCCCAGCCCAAATGTTGTGTACCACTATGTAGAAAAAAGTTGACATATTACTTGCAATAAATATTAGCAAAATAACTTAAGTCATAATTAGCTATTACCTGTTTCCAAAATGTCTGAAGGGACACACACTGTTGCAGATGGGGGTGACGGTGAGGCGGCTGGAGATGAGGTAGAGGCGACTGGACATGAGGGTGACAGGGCTGGAGATGATGGGGCTGGAGATGAGGGTGAGGCCACTGGAGATGAGGGGGCTGGAGATGAGGGTGAGGCCACTGGAGATGAGGGGGACGGGGCTGGAACTGAGGGTGCTGGAGCTGAGGTTGAGGCGACTTGAGATGAGGGTGAGAGGGACATTGTGGATTCGGTCATCCATTTGTGGGGGATGCGCGGCGTAGGCTCAATATATGGGCTTAATTGGTCAATGTTGACTTTATGAATGACTTTACTTTTCGGCGTGACTAGATCCGCGTTTTTCCCCTCCAATTTCACGATCGTGAAGGGGCAGAGCATGGAGGTCTCCATTTCCCCCCCCCCCCCCTTCTCTGCTCCTGGCGTATGTTTGCCCTCATCACCTTTTGGCCAACTTTAAAATGGTCGTCATGACACATCTCCTCTCTCTTTCTCTTGATCTTTTCCCTTACTTTCTCCATGTTGGCTTGAGCCCTTCTGTAGTGGGCAGGGAGGCTCTTCATTCCAACAGGTTGGGTCTCCTGGGCAATAAGAGCCTCCACACCATCATTTGTCACCTCTGTCAAGAAACACATCAGAATGTTGAGTTACAGCAGCCATGAAGTGAAACATCCTAATTTCCAGTTTTTCCCAAAATACACACATTACATGTGTACTTTCCTACATACCAAATACTCCTCGGGAACCTCCGTAGGGTACCTGGCCTCACGTCCAAATGTGAGGAAAAAGGGGGAGTATCTGGTGGTCAATTGCTTCTTTCGTCCTTAAAGCAAAAAGGGTTGCTTAGAGGTGGCCATCCCAGGTGTTTGGTTTTTCCCCCACCAATTTGGTCAAGGTCCTGTTAGGTCATACACACAACATTGAGACATTAAGATTGCAATGTGAAAAGTCATAAACTGACATATACCATACCTCTGAATAGTTCATTTCATTTTTTCCACCAAGCCGTTGGTCTGGGGGTGGTAGGGAGAGCAGAGACTTATCTTAATGCCAAGCTTCTCACAGACATTATAGTTGAGCTGAAAGAAAAGTGGAAACATTGATATTGAGCCCATAACATTTATGATACAGTGCCGCAGCTAGCTATTTTGGTGCCCTAAGCATAACTCCTTTATGATGCCCCCCCCCCTCCCCTTGAATAAAAAAGGTTTGTTTCTAACAGTTTTACGTTTTATTAAAACGATAAAGGAAAATCTAATTGGTAAACCCAGTACACGGAACAGCCAAAACATACATACACACAAGTATTGAGATGTGCAAAATCTTCGTAGAAATTAAATAGTCATCCATAAATACAAACTTAAAAGCAGAAGTATACAAGTGAGCAATTTTCTTCAATAAAGCATAGATTTAGAAGCAAACAATTCACACCATCATAACTTTTTTTGAGCGATTAAATACATCTCTTGTTCTGCCTGTTTTGTGATATACATGCCTAAAAGGTGCCTAATATTTCTATACTGAAATAATATCGGTATTATAATTGTAAGCTATTTTATTTAATGACGTTATTGTTGTGGGTTGAGTTGTATTTCCTGTTCTAAGCGGGTTGTTGGTAGTGACTCTTATTTTGAAAGGGGGTTTTAAAGTAAATGCGATCTGTGATGATACGAGTTAAGTTGTAAAATGAGGGGAGAATAAACGGGTGTGCTGTCCCGAACGCATGACCTGCTCTAGTGTCCCCAAAACGAGCGGCTACATAATTATTATAACTGATGATTTTCCAGTTGCCTATTTTTTGATGCCCCCTCAGGACTTTGTGCCCTACGCACAGTGCATAGTGTGCGTTATGGGAGCGGCGGCGCTGATGATACAGATGGCATGAGGAGTTCTTACCGTATTAACAAATTCTCTTCCTTGGTCCGTGAGAAGCCATTTTGGAGCACCAAACTTATAGAAGAAGTCCATAATGCAGTCTGTCACCTCAGCAGCACATTTGGTCCTCAATGGATAGGCCTCTGTCCATTTGGTAAAGTAGTCAATCATGACACAAATGTACTGGTGGCCATTTTTGGTCGGTGTCAGTTTTCCAACCAGATCCATCCCAACAAGCTCAAGTGGCTCATTTACCTGAGGAAAGAGAACATGTTATGGAAATGTGTTGTTTTTCCGGGATAACATGTTATTTCAGGGCAGTCACCTGAATTGGAATGTAAGCCTTCTTTATTTTGAGGACATTCCTTCTGGCCTGGCAGGGAGGACACTCCAATACCTAAACAAATGTGAGGAATCATTAAATGAAAAAAGAATCAAATTGAATATGAAATAGAATGTGTAATTTACTACACCATCCACAGAGGTTACTGACAAAATTAATTCAAGCTCACCCATTTCCATATGTCCTCTTCCATCCCAGGCCAGTAGTATCGCAAGAAAATGGCATCCTGTGTTTTCTCCATCCCGCAATGGCCTCCATGCTCGCTCGCATGGAAGGCCACAAACACATTGTTTGCCTCCTCTGGTGACGTAACTACTTTGGCGAGATACTCGCCCTGCTTCTTTCTACGGCATACATAGTAAAGCTGCCCATCTGAGGGCCATGATGATATTAGTAACTCCACATCAGTGCCTTATTGTTTGGAAAGACAAGGCCACTACTTACCCTTGAAGATGTAATTTTCACATCTCCTCTTTATGGTATACCGCTCTTTGGAGGATAAACCTAAAGGATAGGCATTATGCCTCAGGAAGTCTTCAATTTCCCTGACCATTTTACGGTCCATTTTAACTATCTAACTATGTGTCCCTGACTAAACTGTTACTAATCTGAATATTACCCTGTGCTAATTTATGCCTACTGCTACTTGTCACGGATATGGTGAGGACCCAAAAGCAGCACAGGCAGACTAGCTGGTAGACAGGTCCAGTGGGGGGCTGTGGAGCCACAGAGCCGAGCAGGAGCGTAACCAGGAGGGAAAAGGCGAAACTCGTGGTCGAAGGCAGAAGGCTGAGGTAATGTCCAGGGCAGAGACGAGGTAGGCAGGTCAGGGGTCGACGAGGTCGGCAACAGGTGAACAGTCCGGGGAAAATACGCTGGAAGTCAGGCATAACGCACAAGATCTGGCACTGAAGCAGAGACAGGAGCAGGATTAAATACAGCCAGGGCTGACACAGGTGTGAAGAGTTGGCCTGATGAGGAGGTGTGGCTGACTGGCAGAGTGGAGCAGAGACAGGTGAGTGGAAAAATACTGGCAGGCAGGAGACGAGCAGACTGTGACACTACTCAAATCTGTCCTATATCTAATATCTACAATTATCGATCCTATATCTGCAATATGTGTCTATACTATCCCTGCTGTAAATACTCTAAATACTTTAACTTAATACTTTAACCTTGCCTCAACAATCTACCAAACTCTATCACTTTCTCAATTCTCTAAAGCTATTTGTAATTCTCTCTCTTTCTTTCTCTCGCTGTCTCTCTCTGAATATATTTAGGCTTTGCCACCAACAGGTGACTTTGATTGAGCATGTGTGAAATTACGTTCCTAATTATTTTTCCAGTGCTTGTATAATTATAATTAGCCAAACGTTTTACACAAGTGTCAAATTAGTATCAAAGTCAGTGGCGGTTTTGGGCACGATTGAACCGGGCAGCCGCCCGGGCGGCACCTTCTCATGTCAGGTGGGGGGCGGCACGAGCCCTTAAAAAAATTAAATAAATCATAGATAATAGCGAACCGCTTCGCGGGCCAGAGAGACCCGCGAAGCGGGCCAGATGATGAATGTGCCGCCGCGGGCGGCTGCCCGTTTCGCCCGTTCCCCAAACCGCCACTGACATGGATGGCATTTGTATTAAATTAAAATGTTTGTGATGTGCTAATATGTTAACTGGTGAACATAAGCTGGGGAGCCTTTATAAAACCTCTTGGCCATGTATTCCTTACTTACAGTTTAATTTAATAGTATTTGTATTGTGTTGGAATTTCCACCTGTGTCTGATGAGGAAACGGAGATAACTAACAGATGACCCAAACAAATCTTAAATGGTGTGGCTATTACTTACCATAAAGGTAAGTAATAGCCACACCGTTTGTATACTTGCTTCATACCAACCATGATATCAACGAGCACATGAAACGCAGACTTATAGTAAGCACGCAAACTCTTTTGTGGCTTCTGCTTTGTATTAGTGCAGGATACAGCCGTTTTTCATGATGTCGTGCGTGTGCTAAGCACACGGGCGCAGCGGTGTCCAAATGTGTGACGTGTGACCGATAACTCTGAGTTTACGGTTACATTTTGACTGTCACAAGCTAACCTGGGCGTGTTCCCTGAAACAATAACGCATGTTAAGTTGTGCACAGGCTTCACAGTGATAAAAGCATACAGGTGAATCTATTAATCACTTTGATCAGTGGTACAGTGGACAGTGCCATTGTCACTATGTTTATATTTATGTGGACCACAGCAGATCGATTCCCGTGGTGGGATTTTTTCACATTTATATTTTGCCTCGTCACACATGTGTCATGTTGACAACACACTCGACACACTTCGGACAGATCATCTGTTGATTTCACACAGATAAACAACACTTGACTTACAGAAGCTGCGACAAACCAACACACCCGTTCTGTGATGAGCGTTTGGCTTGTTTTCATTCTCCGATGACAGAACCTGATCATCGACAACAGCGAGAACACTCTTTTAAAATCCCGTCCGCTGACTTTAACCAGCAGCCACAGGAGGACACGTGAAGCTCCACACGTCCATTAGAAGCACGTTCACCAACTTAACTCATGAAAACACCGCTCGAGCTTCCGCCTTGTTGATGTGAGGGATGTTTACATGTAGCACTTGTTTGGCGTGTGCGCGTTGTAATGATCACCAGCGACAAACAAAAGCACTTCGAGTGGAGCTGGTGACGCGTGTGTGTTCCCTGTGTCTCCTATGAAGAGGAGCGTCAGATTTGTAAAACGCGCAATGTTTATTTCAGTGACTCGGTGGTGTAGTGAAATCGTCATCAGGCTTGAAGCTTATAGTGTTTCAGCTTGTTGTTTCGTATCCCGATCAAGGATTTTTTACTATTTTTTTTTTTTTACCATTTAAATGTATATTTTGGTCTCAACATGATGCTGACACGGACACATGAACTCGTGAAGGGTTTTTGTAGGATTTTTATTTCAGCAAGACCTTCAGCTGATCACCACACTTCACACACAGGCGCTTTTTGAAAATGACGAATCTGCCACCGGATTTGAAAAACAGCCTCACCATCTGGAATGTCGCCAGAAGCCATGCCCGCCAGTTAAACTGGAACACCGGCAAACGGAGTCGAACGTGGCGGCCATCTTGCCAGGGGTTGCTCGCCCAGCCATAACATTGTGTTAGTAGTGGAACATGCACTTTTTGATTAACTATAACTTACTCAATTTTCAACCGATTATTAAACGGTTTGATTTGTTATAAATGTCAGAGATGTCGTTATGACACTACATAGTTATGAATAGTTATGTTTTGTTCTAAAAAAATAGTATTATGCTCTAAAAATAGTGGTTTTCAAACATTTTACACTGAGTACCACCTCAAATAATATTGGGCTCTTTGACAACTAACACCATCATAGACCTTTCTGGGTACCACCAAGATAAAGGATTTAATATAACAAGCCACATGATGCTCTCATTAGTTTGTGACATTCCACAGGCAAATCACAACATCAGGCATCAAGTCCATTGGCAGGTTGTCATCCGCCCTTCTAGAAGTGGTTTTGGTTCTTGTTGCTACCGACTAAAATAAACAGTAAAGAAGTTTTGAATGTCTAAAATGTGCTGTAATAAACAACACATTATATAACTTGCAGAAACAAAAAGCTAAAATGTGACATAATCACACATTTATATTTATACTTCAATCTTATACACCTTAAATTATTGTTTGTCACTGATACACATACCCTTTGAAGATGAGCTGGAAAGTTGAAAATGGTTGGCACAACACCATCTTTAAGCCGGACAGTCTGCCCCGTCCTGTCAAAGTCCTCTCTCCTGAAGTGCTCACTGCACAACATCACGAAGCGGTTCGTAAGATATCTTACTAAAGACGCAATGTAAAAATATCCGTACAGATCTGACGAAATGCTCCAAACGACCAGTGCGCCTGCGCAGACCTCTGCCGTGCTCTCGCTCTGCGTTGCTCTGATAAAGCAACATGGCGGAGATTGCTGTATTCTTTTTTGGAAAACGCTATGTTTAAGTAATGTTTCTTAATAAAAATGTGTTTTGAAGATATTTATGGCGAGATATGTGTGTTTCAGTTTCAATATTTTCATTCAGTGAAGAGCCACATGTGAGGGATCCCTCTCCCAGGACGGACAGAAGTGCAATAGATGCCACGTGCAGGAGAACATCATCAATAATCAAAGTCTCTAGCAGCATTTGATTAGGGGAGACATCCCGAAGGACAACCCCAACATGACATGCCAAGCAGTTCCGCTGCAAGCACAGTCCATGCTCAGCAACCATCTAGTCCACGATCCACCATCCAGACCAGACGCCACTCCAGTCCTCAGTCACCGTCCACCGCCGCCCACCAGGACCCATCACAAGCCACCATCGCGGTCCTGGTCCACCGCCCGTGCCCAATGCCAACGCGACACAGGGTCCGCCACCAGCACCATGATCAGCCCACATGATTCAGAATCTGCCACACTGGATCCAACACCGCGACCCCCGGTGCGCGATCCACAAACCGCAATCCATGGTGCCTAGAGGGTAAGCATTGATCAAAAATTGTTAGGAGTTGTCTCTGTTTATGCACCATATCAAAAATTAATCATAATTTTTTTTTTGTCTTCATAATTAAGGTAGCCACAGGAGTCTATCCAAAGAAGGCCTTCAAGGTCTCCAGGGAGAGCTCAAGTGCAAATTGTTTCAGCAGCATTCTCAACTTGCCTTAGTGAGGCAAAAGTACTTGGAGCTAATAAAGGCAGGGCTTAAAGGGTCAATGCTGGACCTTGTTTGGGGGGAAGAGCCTGATGAGGAGGAGGACATTGACATGCAGGTGATTAATGACATTTTAACATGGGACAGTAATCATAGATACTTTGATTAGTTGAATATTGTTTTAAACATTTATGAGAAATGCATTTTTCTGTGGATCATACACATTGAACTAAATGTAAATTACCATGTATTTCCTTATATTTTCCTATATAGGGTCTTGACAGTGGACAGCAGATTCCAGAGGAGGACGTTGTTGACCCTTAGCAATCCTAAATACTGCCTTAGGTTTAGGGTTAAATAGTTAAGTTTACTTTAAGTGTTTTTAATTGTCAGATCTGATAAAGCGGCATCAGTTGCACTTCTGTCCATCCTGGGAGAGGGATCCCTCACATGTGGCTCTCTCTGAGGTTTCTACATTTTTTATCCCCTGTTAATAGTTTTTTTTTTTTGTAGTTTTTCCTTACTCTTGTTGAGGGTTATGGACAGAGGATGTCACATTTTTGTATTCATTGTATATTTTTATAAATAATATCAATGTAGGGAAAGCCATTGAATACCTCGATATTAAAACATATTTTTCAACAACACAATTAAGCCATCATAATTTAGTATGTTTTCCAATGTATTGATGTTCTACTTGTATTCAATAAAATATTGTCACTGCATATCTGAGTTATTCCTTAATCAATGTGTAATTTTTATTGCCAAGAAAGTAGTGTTAAACAAGTGTACGACCAGTCTACATTATTATTCATTCTGTTAAACAAATCTTATTTCCTGCAACATTAAAACCTTTTGTGGTTACTCTATATTCTCAATGCTCGAACGTGAGTTGTCTGACTGAACTTGAGGTATGTTCACAAGCCATCTGATTCTATTAGTCATCCGAAATAACTGGTTGATTATTAATCAATTTCTATGCTTTTATATGGTTTTGTTTGGAAGGCAGATTGTATATAAACAAATTGTTAACCATTTTAACACTTTATACCAATAAATAATTCTGGTAATAGTTCCTGAAGATTTGTGTGAAAACGGTGATAAATCCGTTGGGCAGTGAATGCACCCTTTTCTGTCCGCGGAACAGCGCGGTAACAATAAAGTGTGAAAAAGCATTGGTAAACGTATATGTGTCTGTTTTTTATAACGATATTTATTTTAAGCATATTTGGTTAAAAACAAACCGCTAATATGTTTCCCAAACCCTATTTTTAGAACCCTAATCTGAACCCGGAAGAAGGATACAAAGAACTACAAATCGGAATGGTGGTCCCGTACGTGTATGTGTGTTGTTCTCACCTTTTGTAGTTCTGATGTATTTTCACTATTTTGTGAGATTGTGACATGGGACCTTGCATGCTTCTTTATGGTATTTTGGTCTAAGAAAAACACCTGTTAGGTCAGATTTAGTTTTTCTTACTAATAAAACGGTAAAATCTCGTTTTTTCAAGGTTTTGGCCCTACTCAGTGGCGCCCCCCATAGTTTGGTATTGGGCTATGTTAGGGGAGTTCAAGACCTTTCCAAAACAGTTCATACCATGTCTGTTGCATATTTAGTTTCCATCCTGTAAGCCATCAAAGCTGACTCAGATGCAAGGTTCAAAGCTCACCCCTTAGGAGCAGGAGCCATCCACAATTTTCCCACTGACATAATGTTACTACAGAGGCCAAGACCTTTACAACGATGTCTTTGCTTTTGTTCTACAACAAAGTTTACATTTCATCTTTGTCATCTTGCTCCAAACTCTGTGGCGTACATTCTCAGACCCCATTGAGGTCCAAGCTGGATCAAATCGGTTTAAGTGGTATTTAATGGCCAGATATGTTCAAAATATGTGTATTTGCTTCATACACAATCATATGTTTCACTTTTGGACCAACTTAGACACCTTTGTTCATTAACAAACCAATTTCTCACACCCCAGTTTCAGACTGTTGCCCTCCTCACCTCTGGGAGGCGCTACAGGGTCCTCCGTTCCCGGACCAGCAGGTTCAGGAACAGGTTCTTCCTGTGGCTGTCACCCTGCTGAATCACCATGTTATAGAGTTCATATGTATTTTTTTTATATTAACTTGATATGACCAACCATCCCTCGGCTGACAGAGAGGTCATATATGGCCAAGATTTAAGTGTGTAATAGTTCAATTAGAAATATTGGGAAAAAGTCAATGTTGCACACATATTGTTGAAAATTACTGTAGCATGACCTCTATTAAATAGCTTGGTAGGCCTTTTCCATACAAGAACATGCTGTGCTGGAGATGGGAGTTGCGATACAATTGCCTTCTGTGAGCTGCAGATGTTTAACCCATTTTAAGTCACAAAACACAGTTTTTATATAACATTTTATTTAAAAACAGTAAAATAGAACAAGAAACAGTAAATGTAACATTAACACAATATACAATAACATCTAAAATAACAAATTACACGTCAAACAAGCAGAAATATAAGCTGCATCCTCCTCTGTCCGGATTATTCCAGCTCTGTTTTAGGGACCCAGGAATCTTTCCACCTCAAATTGCTACAACAAAAAGGGAAAGAGAAAATATGTTTAGTGTAAATGGATCTTTAATCACTATGGGCATATAAATGCACAGGAACATGTAAACAGAGAACCAATGGAGGTAAATATGGTATGGTATGGTATTGTTAATAGTTAAATAGTTATTGTAAATAGATTTAGATTGACTTGAATCCAACATCATAACAGAGCTACCTTCTATGGAGTAAAATAAAAATTCAGAACTTGTGATGGTGCATCACGATGTGGCATCAGATATGAAGCATTATACATACCATTTGGGGCATGGCAGCCACCTCACATTCACCTCCTTTACCCCCTGAAAACAATTAGTGGTCATAAAGAATACAAATTTAAATCATTAACGATGAAAAAATCATGTGTATATGAAGCAGTTAATGTGCATATTCCACTACAATATGAAAATTGACAGTAGAAGCCCTGAAAGGATCTTCCTGCAAAGGTCAGTCAGATGTCAAATATAAAGTACCATCTTAGTAATCTGTGTAAACTGAATATTTTATGTATTTCACAAAACTAGTGGTGAGTAAGAATTCACCTGGATAATTGCACACAGGGCATTCTTATCTGCATGTATACTGTTGAAATCCAAATCAAACTATCTTTTAAGTCAGCATCCCCTACTGCATAAGATGTTTTCTAACCAGATTAACAAACACATATCATGTCTGATCCAGGAATGCACACATTAACACATTCATTTACACATTATGTTAATAATTTAAAAATTTCCCTCGAAACATAATTGTAAAACATGAATTGTAAAATATACATAATAGTGTTCCATAAAATATTTTAAGTCAGTGCAAATGTGCAATATTCAACTTACATCTCAAACTCTTTCCGTGCAGATTTTAGAATATGGGTAACTTCCCATTGAGCCGTGGTAATTGCAGTCTGAAAAATTAAAAGAGACAATTAATTTCCTAGTCAGAGGAATATAAATATAATTAGTTAGCCACAACTCTAAATGTCATATTTAGATCTAACTTGATAAAGAATTTGCTTAACTCTGTTAAAGATGTGAAATTAAATTCTGGAAAATGGAATAGTGTTTAAATCTTACTTTTTGGGTTGACTTTTTTTCCACCTTTGCGGGTCCCTAGGGAGTTAGTGGAAGAAAATGTTTGAGATCCAACACATAAAAGAATGTTTCTGGAAATCTTTTCAAGGTTTCACTTATTAATACCTAAATTTATCTGCCAGGCACAGAAATAGGGAAGTAGATTCTGTATCCATTTGGCACGTGAAATATCATACTTTCAAAGTCTATGCTCCTTTAAGTTTAAGTTCAAATTCTTCTCATCAAAACCAATGGGATCTGTTGTTGAAAACTGAAAATGTAGCAATTTTTTCTGGCCCCTAATACTTATTTGCAAGGTCTTACGTGGATGTTTTGCTGGACAGCTCTCTTTGCATTTGGAGAGCGGGGAGATGAGGTTGGGGATCTTGGTCCAGGCGGTGAATAGGAAATGGATGGGGCTGTGGCAGGAGCTATAGGTGCAGGGTCTAATGTACAGTTGGCAAAAGAGAAAAAAGTTATATAAGGTAAGGGTATTTTAATATGATATTAAAGGGTGACAAATTACCATTATATGCTAGTAAGAACAGCCTTAATGAAAAAGGACAGTGTTACACATTATGTCCAAGTGTCTTGTGGTGTCATGGACTAAATTGTCTCTAAAACAGGAATCAGATTTATCATGATCATCCTTATGATGAACTCAAAATTGTATTGTAGTGTATTCCTTAAGCTAATAGATATCCATAGCACAGTTACAAACCATAAATGGTAAGTTCATATTCAGCTTCTGAGTTTCTATAGCATAAGTATAGATCATAATGACATGTTAATATCTAAAGGCGCCTTGAATCTTAAGTTCAAACCTTTAAGTATTATCTCCAGATGTGTTCAGTGTGTTTCTCTTTGTCTGAACTATCCTTGAACTGCCTATGGAATAATAAGAGGAGAGATGGTTTTCAGTGGGTCCTTAAATCTTAAGGTATGACACATTCCCAAATTTAGGCAGAAGGCCCGGTTGTGTGATGTCATTAAATCTCTAGGTTTGTGGTAAACAACTCCCCTATAAAACACCTTACCTTGCAGAGTCAAGGGCGGATTTTCACTATTCGGCCTGTGTGTTATCTCCGAGTTTTCTAGAAACTCGTCCTGACCTGTAATACTCTTGTGTAATAAACATTATACTTGTAAGTACTGGGTCCGCGTCTCCTCTCTTCAAACATCGACTTCAACAAGACTCTACTGCGGGGAAGACACGATAGTATGAACCTTGTTTGAACTGTGGTGAAAGTCCAAATATTAAATGAAACTTATTGGGTAAACATACTTTACGTAAATGGTTGATTTGCAGGGTCTTACCGGGATATTTTGGTGGACAGCTCTCTTTTGAGTTGGATAGCGGGGGAGATGAGGGTGGGGAACTTGGTCCAGGAGGTGAATGCGAGGTGGATGGGGCTGTGGCAGGAGCTGTAGGTGCAGGGTCTAATGTACAGTTGGCAAAAGAGAAAAAACATAAATGACAAAGTAAATACCTACTGAATGTATTCTAGGATGTTTATTGAAACTAACTTGGATGTTAGTAAGATAAGACTTGTAAACATAAACATAAACATAAACTTCTTCTTACCACAAGGTGTCAACAAGAGGTCGAATGTCTCTTCCTCCTCCCCTTCCTCCCCTTCCTCTCCCTCCTCCTCCGTTGCTTCTGGATGAAGAGGGGATTCAGCCAGTTCCCTCGGTCCCTCTGGGTCCACTGGAGTTAATGGGTTGGCCCTCTCTCTTTAAACAATCACTGTTTGAAAAAGAGTTATCTTAGGTCATGATTAAATATTGACAACATTCATGTCTTCTGCACATGTCATGGAATATGTAGCTGTATTATGCCATACTGTTGTATAAGGGCACTCAATATATTAACAATTATAATAATAGGCTTTCTCAAGTACTGACATAGGTAAGTAAAGGTAAGTATCTACACTACTACCTATTTGGGAGTGTTAATCTGTCTTGATCCTGTACATTAAAACGAGGACAATTAATGATACTGTCTCTATTCACAACATGTCTGGCATTATTAGACATTCATTATAAACGCCTAGATAGAAATTACATAGCTGCAGGTGATATCTCAAAATTAATATAAACATTTGCACACATAGGAGTGTACACAAAGCTGGACACATACAGACCTAAAAAATGCCTGACCCTAATAAAACAATACTGAGCTACATTTGGTAGGATGACTGTGGCTTCTGTGGCTGGGTTGGCTTGCTGATATAGCCAAAAAGTGATCTTAAGGGAGTTCTAAATTTAAATAATGTGGTTGTTTGATTCAGTAAAATTCCATTCTACTGAGATGGAAGTCTGGTGACATTATAAAACTGTCAACTTTTAGTTCTGATTATTGTGACTATCCTACTTTTTAATTCCACGTTTATAATTTTCAAAGTTGTACTTCATCTCACAATATTAAACATCTCCTGATACACAATGGCAATCTTAGTGTAGTGAAGCCTGTGAAAGATATAGTCAGCAGCACAGGAGCTAGGTCAAGAATAAATGCTAAAGCGTATTCAGTGTGCTGTGTTGTGTTTAGGATCTAATTTGTGCTTATTAAAAAATATAATGGGTCAGTTGTTAAGGGAGTAACATTTTCATAAGCTTAAAGATTCCTTATCACATGTTTATGGACTGCATATGTAAAAATAAAGCTACAAAAAATGTTGTGCAAATTTAACCCTGGAATTTGGACTGCTTGGACAATTTGTGAAGAAAGTGCAGCAGTTGGATAAGGCAGCATGAAGTCATGAAAAACATTGTTGATAAAACGAAGGCAGAATAAAAATATTGCAAAAGAATATTTATAATTTGATTTTCATGTTAAATGCTGGAGTTGCTGCCAGTAGAGTATGCTTATTAATAATGTCCATACACCAAGAATGACATATTTGGATGAAAGAATGAGGAGAAGGTGAAAAAGAAGACTCGCTTAGCCGTGCCTGTCCGGCTCCCCTTGACGTGTACTTGAGCCTGTTCTTGCTCTGTGATGAGAAGAAGAAGATGAAAAAATTAGGAGAAGGAGAAAAAGAAGACTTGTGCAGTAATAATAATAAAATAGAAACAAATTTGTATTATTTCTCTCAAAGCTGAACGACACATGCAAAGACATAGGGTCGGTGTAATCTCAGCACCCCAGGCTCCAAGTTGCGTGCTGATGTGACCTAGGACCCATGGGATGCCCGCGTTGGCGAGTCTCTACGGGCTGGGTGTCTGAAACCCGAAGGCTCGCAACGAGGGCCTTGCGCGGTTGCTCATGTTGAGGGCTGTGTACACGACGAGGGGAGCCGGAGAGGCACGGCTTCGCGAGTCTCAAGGTGACAGGGAAGCCGATGGGTTTAACTTGCGTGGTTGCTCGCGTTGAGGGCTGAGTACACGACGAGGGGAGCCGGACAGGCACGGCTTCGCAGGTCTCAGGGTCATAGGGACGACGATGGGTTTCGCTTGCGTGGTTGCTCGCGTTGAGGGCTGTGTACACGATGATGGGAGCCGGACATGCACTGCTTCGCGAGTCTCAGGGTCACAGGGACGCCGAAGGGAGAGACATCCCTTTGACCCTGAGACTCGTGGAGCCGAGCCTGTTTGGCTCCCCGCGTTGTATCCTCGAGCCTGATGTTGCTCAGTGATGAGAAGAAGAAGATGAAGAATGAGGAGAGGGCCAAAAAGAAGACTTGTGCAGTAATGATAATGAAATAGAAACAAATTTGTATTATTTCTCTCAAAGCTGAACGACACATGCAAACACATAGGGTCGGTGTAATCTCAGCACCCCAGGCTCAAAGTTGCGTGCCGGTGTGACCTAGGACCCATGAGATGCCTGCGTTGGCGAGTCTATACGAGCTGGGTGTCTGAAACCCCGAAGGCTCGCAACGAGGGCCTTGCGCGGTTGCTCACGTTGAGGGCTGAGTACACGATGAGGGGAGCCGGACAGGCACGGCTTCGCGAGTCTCAGGGTCACAGGGACGACGATGGGTTTCACTTGCGTGGTTGCTCGCGTTGAGGGCTGAGTACATGACGAGGGGAGCCTGACAGGCACGGCTTCGCGAGTCTCAGGGTCACAGGGACGCCGATGGGTTTCGCTTGCGTGGTTGCTCACGTTGAGGGCTGTGTACACGACGAGGGGAGCCGGACAGACACGGCTTTGCGAGTCTCAGGGTCACAGGGCAACGATGGGAGAGACATCCCTGTGACCCTGAGACACGTGGAGCCGAGCCTGTTTGGCTCCCCGCGTCGTGTCCTCTAGCCTGTTCTTGCTCGGTGATGACGAAAAGAAGATGAAGAATGAGGGGAAGGCGAAAAAGAAGACTCGCAAAGCCGTGCCTATGCGGCTCCCCTTGTTGTGTACTCGAGCCTGTTCTTGCTCGGTGATGAGAAAAAGAAGATGAAGAATGAGGAGAAGGCGAAAAAGAAGACTTGCGAAGCCGTGCCTGTGCGGCTCCCCTTGTCGTGTACTCGAGCCTGTTCTTGCTTGGTGATGAGAAGAAGAAGAAGTAGAATGAGGAGAAGGAGAAAAAGAAGACTTGTGCAGTAATAATAATGAAATAGAAACAAATGTGTATTATTTCTCTTACAGCTGAACGACACATGCAAACACATAGGGTCGGTGTAATCTCAGCACCCCAGGCTCAAAGTTGCGTGCCGGTGTGACCTAGGACCCATGGGATGCCTGCGTTGGCGAGTCTATACGGGCTGGGTGTCTGAAACCCCGAAGGCTCGCAACGAGGGCCTTGCGCGGTTGCTCACGTTGAGGGCTGAGTACACGATGAGGGGAGCCGGACAGGCACGGCTTCGCGAGTCTCAGGGTCACAGGGACGACGATGGGTTTCACTTGCGTGGTTGCTCACGTTGAGGGCTGTGTACACGACGAGGGGAGCCGGACAGACACGGCTTTGCGAGTCTCAGGGTCACAGGGCAACGATGGGAGAGACATCCCTGTGACCCTGAAACTCGAGCCTGTTCTTGCTTGGTGATGAGAAGAAGAAGAAGTAGAAGGAGGAGAAGGAGAAAAGAAGACTTGTGCAGTAATAATAATGAAATAGAAACAAATGTGTATTATTTCTCTTACAGCTGAACAACATGTGCAAAGACGTAGGGTCGGTGTAATCTCAGCACCCCAGGCTCCAAGTTGCGTGCCGGTGTGACCTCGGACCCATGGGATGCCCGCGTTGGCGAGTCTCTACGGGCTGGGTGTCTGAAACCCAGGGGCCCGCGCCGAGAGGCTTGCTTGGTTGCTGGCGTTGAGGGCTGAGTACACGACGAGGTGGAGCCGGACAGGCACGGCTTCACGAGTCTCAGGGTCACAGGGACGGCGATGGGAGAAACATCCCTGTGACCCTCGGAGCCGAGCCTGTTTTGCTCCCCGTGTCGTGTCCTCGAGCCTGTTCTTGCTCGGTGATGAGAAAAAGAAGATGAAGAATGAGGAGAAGGCGAAAAAGAAGACTCGCTTAGCCGTGCCTGTCCGGCTCCTCTTGTCTTGTACTCGAGCCTGTTCTTGCTCGGTGATGAGAAAAAGAAGATGAAGAATGAGGAGAAGGTGAAAAAAAAGACTCGCTTAGCGTTGCCGGGCTCCCCTTGTCGTGCCTGTTCTTGCTCGGTCATGAGAAGAAGAAGAAGAAGAAGAAGGAGACGGAGGAGCAGGAGAAGAAAAGAAGACTCTGCGAGACTCTCTGCGAGCCTTCGGGTCCCAGAGAGTCTTCTTCATCAAGGCACGGACAAAGCACACGGACTACAGATTACAAAGCTCAAACCAGCAGTGCTGATGTAGTGTCTGCATGTCTCCCAGAGGACGACGGCCAGGCAGCGACTCTTCTTCCTACGCAGGCTGCCGAGGCTCCACTTGGACTCCAGGATTCTCCAGGCAACTTACACTTACAGGTGCACCACAGAGAGCATCCAGACTGGCTGCATCACCGACCGGTGCGGCAGTTGCACCGCCCTGAGCCGTAAGGCTCTACAGGGGGTGATGAAGTCCGCCCAGCACATCACCCCCTGTACGGTGCCACCATCCATGGAGGACTTCTAGAGTCAGACCCCTTTCACCCCAGCCGTAGACATTTTTGCTTGCTGCCATCTGGCCGACGGTACCGCAGCATCAGTGCCCGCACCACCAGGCTTAGAGACAGTTTCTTTCCCCAGGCCATGAGATTTTTAAACTCCTCTGAACTGCAATGACTCCCGAAAAACCAGCACCGTGACATATTTGCATATTTGCATCATCGCACAAACTTACCACTATTGATGTTTTATTTTCTCTTCTGCTGTTAACAATATATATTATATATATATATATATATATATATATATATATATATATACTTTATTTTCTAATTTAAATTTTGATATTCTACTTCATTCCATTTCAAAATATTTCTATTTTATATTTTAGGTTGTAATTACGTGAGCATTGCTAGAAGAGAGCCTGTGACTCAAGCATTTCACTGCCAGCGACTGCGACAATGTGATTGTTGTACATTTGACAATACAAAATGTTGAACGTTGAATGTTGAATCTTGAAGTGACTCCCCGACGCGGGCAACCCTAAGGCCCTAGGTCACACCGGCGCGCAACTTGGAGCGTGGTCTTTGCATGTGTCGTGCAGCTATAAGAGAAATAATGAAAATGAATTTCCTAAAAACATGACTTGAAAAAATGGACAATGACAAGTGTAGCATTGATAAAAACACACACGCTATGTATCATCTTTTCAACCTAACCCATAAACTGCTGGAGGACCTGCCTTTCTTTTGGTGCAGGTACATCCTTATGAGTTCCTTGTGAGTTATGGGGACCCCGACTCACAAGCGACCGGCATCATGTCCCACCGGCCTACGTCTTTACATGTGAAGTGCAGCTGTTGGAGAAATAATTAAAATTTGCTTCTTTTTTTTATTATTACTGCCCAAGAGTCTTCTTCTTCTTCTTCTTCTTCTTAGATAGATAGATGTGTACTTTATTAATCGCATGGGAAATTCATATCATCCAGTAGCTTGTACACTGAACACATCAATGACATACATACATATATCACATACGGAGAACATATTTACAGATACAGGAATGGAATGCAATGATGTGATTGTGTCAGTGCCCAGTAGGAAAGTGTTCTCGTGCTGCTGGAGTGGATAGTACAATAAAATATAAACTGTATATATAAAAACAGCAGAATAATATATATATATATATATATAATTATCTAAATATATTTTGAATATGTAGTGGTAAAGGCTTTGCATGTGGCCTGTATAGCCAGTAAAGGGATGGACAGTGGGTTGGTATATAATAATGAAATGAGATGAGCAGAGAAGAGTAGAGAAGGGCAGGGCAGACTGAGGTAGAATCATGCAGGGAAGATCCCCACAACAAAGAGTGAGACATTTCTAGAAATGGTCACCGGGCTTGGCTGGTGCTGGAGATTTTTTTCTCCAATGTATTTCATTTTTCCCTAACAAATATTTCGGACATTTCTAGACATTCTTGCTATAATGCAAAGTGCCTACAAGTGTCCCATGTTATTTTTTGTTTTGTTTGGAGACATTTCTAGGCATTTCTCAGCACTCAAGGTGGGGCTTTAGAGTGGGTCCCTTGGCGTGTCTGGTGCTGGAAAAAAAAATGACATGGGACACTTGTAGGCACTTTACATTAGAGCAAGAATGCCTAGAAATGTCCCAAATGTTTTTTTAGGGAAAAACGCAAAACATGGTAGAAAAAAATCTCCAGCACCAGCCAAGCCCAGGGACCCACTCTAAAGCCCCACCTTGAGTGCTGAAAAATGCCTAGAAATGTGTCACTCTTTGTGTTAGGTAAAAAAATGACATGGGACACTTGTAGGCACTTTATATCAAAGCAAGAATGCCTAGAAATGTCCCAAATGTCTTGATAGGGAAAAATTAAATACATGAGAGAAAAAATTCTCCAGCACCAGCCACGCCCAGGGACCCACTCTAAAGCCCCACCTTGAGTGCTGAGAAATGCCTAGAAATGTGTCACTCTTTGTGTTAGGTAAAAAAATGACATGGGACACTAGTAGGCACTTTACATTATAGCAAGAATGCCTAGAAATGTCTCAAATGTTTTGTTAGGGAAAAATTAAATACATGGGAAAAAAATTCTCCATTACCAGCCACGCCCAGGGACACACTGTAAAGCCCCACCCTGAGTGCTGAGAAATGCCTAGAAATGTCTCCCTCTTTTTGTTAGGTAAAAAAATTACATGGGACACTTGTAGGCACTTTACATTATAGCAAGAATGCCTAGAAATGTCCCAAATGTTTTGTTAGGGAAAAATACAAAACATGGTAGAAAAAAATCTCCAGCACCAGCCAAGCCTGGGGAGCCACTCTAAAGCCCAACATTGAGTGCTGAAAAATGCCTAGAAATGTGTCACTCTTTGTGTTAGGTAAAAAAATGACATGGGACACTAGTAGGCACTTTACATTATAGCAAGAATGCCTAGAAATGTCCCAAATGTTTTGTTAGGGAAAAATTAAATACATGGGAGAAAAAATTCTCCAGCACCAGCCACGCCTAGGGACCCACTCAAAAAGCCCCACCTTGAGTGCTGAGAAATGCCTAGAAATGTCTCACTCTTTTTGTTAGGTAAAAAAATAACATGGGACACTTGTAGGCACTTTACATTATAGCAAGAATGCCTAGAGATGTCCTAAATGTTTTGTTAGGGAAAAATAGAAAACATGGTAGAAAAAAATCTCCAGCACCAGCCAAGCCCAGGGACCCACTCTAAAGCCCCACCTTGAGTGCTGAAAAATGCCTAGAAATGTCTCACTCTTTGAGTTCGGTAAAACAAATAAAAATACATGGGACACTTGTAGGCACTTTACATTATAGCAAGAATGCCTAGAAATGTGTTAAATGTTTTGTTAGGGAAAAATGAAATACATGGGAGAAAAAAATCTCCAGCACCAGCCAAGCCTGAGGAAACACTCTAAAGCCCAACCCTGAGTGCTGAAAAATGCCTAGAAATGTCTCACTCTTTGTGTTAGGTAAAAAAAATAAAAATACTTGGGACACTTGTAGGCACTTTACATTATAGCAAGAATGCCTAGAAATGTCCGAAATGTTTTGTTTGGGAAAAATGAGAAAAATGGGAGAAAAAAATCTCCAGCACCAGCCAAGCCTGAGGAAACACTCTAAAGCCCAACCCTGAGTGCTGAAAAATGCCTAGAAATGTCTCACTCTTTGTGTTAGGTAAAAAAATGACATGGAACACTTGTAGCCACTTTACATTATAGCAAGAATACCTAGAGATGTACCAAATGTTATGTTAGAGAAAAATGAAATACATGGGAGAAAAAAATCTCAAGCACCAACCAAGCCTGAGGAGCCACTCTAAAGCCCAACCCTGAGTGCTGAGAAATGCCTAGAAATGTCTCACTCTTTGTGTTAGGTAAAACAATGACATGGGACACTTGTAGGCACTTTACATTATAGCAAGAATGACTAGAAATGTCCCAAATGTTTTGTTAGGGAAAAATACAAAACATGTTAGAAAAAAATCGCCAGCACCAGCCAAGCCTGGGGAGCCACTCTAAAGCCCAACATTGAGTGCTGAAAAATGCCTAGAAATGTGTCACTCTTTGTGTTAGGTAAAAAAATGACATGGGACACTAGTAGGCACTTTACATTATAGCAAGAATGCCTAGAAATGTCCCAAATGTTTTGTTAGGGAAAAATACAAACATGGTAGAAAAAAAATCTCCAGCACCAGCCAAGCCCAGGGACCCACTCTAAAGCCCCACCTTGACTGCTGAAAAATGCCTAGAAATGTCTCACTCTTTGTGTTAGGTAAAAAAGATAAAAATACTTGGGACACTTGTAGGCACTTTACATTATAGCAAGAATGACTAGAAATGTCCCAAATGTTTTGTTACGGAAAAATACAAAACATGGTAGAAAAAAATTGCCAGCACCAGCCAAGCCTGGGGAGCCACCGTAAATCCCAACATTGAGTGCTGAAAAATGCCTGGAAATGTGTCACTCTTTGTGTTAGGTAAAAAAATGACATGGGACACTAGTAGGCACTTTACATTATAGCAAGAATGCCTAGAAATGTCCCAAATGTTTTGTTAGGGAAAAATTAAATACATTGTAGAAAAAATTCTCCAGCACCAGCCACGCCCAAGGACCCACTCTAAAGCCCCATCTTGAGTGCTGAGAAATGCCTAGAAATTTCTCACTCTTTGTGTTAGGTAAAAAAATAACATGGGACACTTGTAGGCACTTTACATTATAGCAAGAATGCCTAGAGATGTCCTAAATGTTTTGTTAGGGAAAAATAGAAAAAATGGTAGAAAAAAATCTCCAGCACCAGCCAAGCCCAGGGACCCACTCTAAAGCCCCACCTTGAGTGCTGAAAAATGCCTAGAAATGTCTCACTCTTTGTGTTCGGTAAAACAAATAAAAATACATGGGACACTTGTAGGCACTTTACATTATAGCAAGAATGCCTTGAAATGTGTTAAATGTTTTGTTAGGGAAAAATGAAATACATGGGAGAAAAAAATCTCCAGCACCAGCCAAGCCTGAGGAAACACTCTAAAGCCCAACGCTGAGTGCTGAAAAATGCCTAGAAATGTCTCACTCTTTGTGTTAGGTAAAAAAAATAAAAATACATGGGACACTTGTAGGCACTTTACATTATAGCAAGAATGCCTAGAAATGTCCCAAATGTTTTGTCAGGGAAAAATACAAAACATGGTAGAAAAAAATCGCCAGCACCAGCCAAGCCTGGGGAGCCACTCTAAAGCCCAATCCTGAGTGCTGAAAAATGCCTAGAAATATCTCACTCTTTGTGTTAGGTAAAAAAAGACATGGGACACTTGTAGGCACTATACATTATAACAAGAATACCTAGAGATGTACCAAATGTTTTGTCTGGGAAAAATGAAATACATGGGAGAAAAAATTCTCCAGCACCAGCCACGCCCAGGGACCCACTGTAAAGCCCCACCCTGAGTGCTGAGAAAAGCCTAGAAATGTCTCACTCTTTGTGTTAGGTAAAAAAATTACATGGGACACTTGTAGGCACTTTACATTATAGCAAGAATGCCTAGAAATGTCCCAAATGTTTTGTTAGGGAAAAATACAAAACGTGGTAGAAAAAAATTGCCAGCACCAGCCAAGCCTGGGGAGCCACTCTAAAGCCCAACATTGAGTGCTGAAAAATGCCTAGAAATATCTCACTCTTTGTGTTAGGTAAAAAAATGACATGGGACACTTGTAGGCACTTTACACTAAAGCAAGAATGCCTAGAAATGTCCCAAATGTTTTGTTAGGGAAAAATTAAATACATGGTAGAAAAAATTCTCCAGCAGCAGCCACACCCAGGGACCCACTCTAAAGCCCCACCTTGAGTGCTGAGAGATGACTAGAAATGTCTCACTCTTTGTTTTAGGTAAAAAAATTACATGGGACACTTTTTGGCACTTCACATTAAAACAAGAATGCCTAGAAATGTCCCAAATGTTTTGTTAGGGAAAAATTAAATGCATGGTAGAAAAAAATCTCCAGCAGCAGCCACACCCAGGGACCCACTCTAAAGCCCCACCTTGAGTGCTGAGAAATGACTAGAAATGTCTCACTTTTTGTTTTAGGTAAAAAAATTACATGGGACACTTGTAGGCACTTTACATTATAACAAGAATACCTAGAGATGTACCAAATGTTTTGTCTGGGAAAAATGAAATACATGGGAGAAAAAATTCTCCAGCACCAGCCACGCCCAGGGACCCACTGTAAAGCCCCACCCTGAGTGCTGAGAAATGCCTAGAAATGTCTCACTCTTTGTGTTAGGTAAAAAAATTACATGGGACACTTGTAGGCACTTTACATTATAGCAAGAATGCCTAGAAATGTCCCAAATGTTTTGTTAGGGAAAAATACAAAACGTGGTAGAAAAAAATTGCCAGCACCAGCCAAGCCTGGGGAGCCACTCTAAAGCCCAACATTGAGTCCTTAAAAATGCCTGGAAATGTGTCACTCTTTGTGTTAGGTAAAAAAATGACATGGGACACTAGTAGGCACTTTACATTATAGCAAGAATACCTAGAGATGTACCAAATGTTTTGTTAGGGAAAAATGAAATACATGGTAGAAAAAAATCGCCAGCACCAGCCAAGCCTGGGGAGCCACTCTAAAGCCCAACATTGAGTGCTGAAAAATGCCTAGAAATGTGTCACTCTTTGTGTTAGGTAAAAAAATGACATGGGACACTAGTAGGCACTTTACATTAAAGCAAGAATGCCTAGAAATGTCTCAAATGTTTTGTTAGGGAAAAATTAAATACATGGAAAAAAAAATCGCCAGCACCAGCCAAGCCTGGGGAGCCACTCTAAAGCCCAACATTGAGTGCTGAAAAATGCCTAGAAATGTGTCACTCTTTATGTTAGGTAAAAAAATGACATGGGACACTAGTAGGCACTTTACATTATAGCAAGAATGCCTAGAAATGTCTCAAATGTTTCGTTAGGAAAAAATGAAATAGATGGGAAAAAAAATTCTCCATTACCAGCGACGCCCAGGGACCCACTCTAAAGCCCCACCTTGAGTGCTGAGAAATGCCTAGAAATGTCTCACTCTTTGTGTTAGGTAAAAAAATGACATGGGACACTTGTAGGCACTTTACATTATAGCAAGAATGCCTAGAAATGTCCCAAATGTTTTCTTAGGGAAAAATACAAAATATGGTACAACGAAATCTCCAGCACCAGCCAATCCCAGGGACCCACTCTAAAGCCCGACCTTGAGTGCTGAAAAATGCCTACAAATGTCTCACTCTTTGTGTTAGGTAAAAAAAATAAAAATACTTGGGACACTTGTAGGCACTTTACATTATAGCAAGAATGCCTAGAAATGTTCGAAATGTTTTGTTAGGGAAAAATGAAAAAAATGGGAGAAAAAAATCTCCAGCACCAGCCAAGCCTGAGGAAACACTCTAAAGCCCAACCCTGAGTGCTGAAAGATGCCTAGAAATGTCTCACTCTTTGTGTTAGGTAAAAAAATACATGGGACACTTGTAGGCACTTTACATTACACTCACAGAAATGAATCATGGTAGAGTTTATATTTATGCATATACATCTATTAGATTTTATTTAAATTAAATATTTTTTAAATGTATGTATTGAAATTAATTATAATCTGTGTAATTCTGTCAATTCTAAAATATATTAAATGTAATTACTTTGATACATAATAAAATGGTTTAAATAATCAAAGCTGTGAAACAAACACGATTCTTTTACTTAAAATGTATGGGATTGGTGCGCATACAATTAAGGCTACCGGTAAGTGAAGCGGAACAGGAAATGACACCCTCGTTTTCCACTGGACGCCATCTTCCCAGCTCAGGTGTAATGGTGAGTAATCCGAGTCATCCTTTGTATTCTTACATCAATCTGTGTATTATTCGTGCAGTTTTTACCGTATTACATATAATATCAATTCACTAATGATCAAATCTGCGGAATTCGTGATGACTGTAAGCAGTTTTATCTTGAGGCCTACTAATTTACCTCATGTGCTGGCACTCGCTAGCTAACGTAGCTAGCAATTCACTAAACTTCGTGCTGTATGCGGAGCATGGATGTATTATTCATCCACGATGTGGAGTAGGAAAAATGATCAATGATTGGCGAATTGAAATATATTTCATTCAAAACTTTTCGGGTATCTGAATGGCAGGGACACACCGGACGTGGAAGCGAATAGCCGCGAAGCGCCGCCATTTTCCTTTCGGGGCACATATTAACCGATTATGTCGTTCACACCAGAAGCAATCCGGTCTGGTCTAGAACCCTCTAAACCAGGGGTCACTAACTGGCGGACCGCGGTCCGGGTCCGGACCCAGAAGCCGTCCCATACGGACCCGGACCTACAGCCAGCTTTTGTAGTCATTACGGTAGTGGTTTAGCGGAGCTTCCGTTTTTTCTAACAGGCGCAGCTTTTGTAGTTATTACGGTAGTGGTTTAGCGGATGAGGAAGCGCATTGACCAATTGCATGCAAGTAAAGCCATCCCATGTGATACTACTCAGCCAATCAAGTCTGTGCATTCACGGCGGTAAACATTGCGACGCTGCAGACAGATGACAGAGTTAGAGGCAAGTAAGACACGAAAATACGGTAGAAAGAAAAGGAAAGATAGCGGTACAGGTTATATTTATTTTATTTTTCTGAAGTTAAGCACTTTATTTGCACATTTTTATTTATTATTTATTTATTATTTATTTCGAAATGCAGTCCTACTTTTATTTAGTTAATGATATACTCCTGCAATACATATATGTTCAGTTCTATGTTACATGATAATAAATATTGTCAAAAAGTTTTTGAATCGTACTGAATTCATTTGATTTGAAAGTCAGGTATTGAGTACATGCAGTTGCTGATACAACTACTAGGCTACTTAAATATATATCACACTAAATAGTTAGAAATTATGATCTTCCGGACCTTTGCTTCAAGAAATTTTCTCAAACTGGACCTCTTTAAATTTTAGTTGAATACCCCTGCTCTAAACCATATACATCGTATACGATAGACGGAGCATCGAATGCTACCGCCTACTGGCGCTGACGAGACGCGGGGCCGCCATTTTGGAGTGGTCATCCGCTCCACTCAGTGTAATCCGTTTGGCTGGAGCAATGAACTGTCAGCGCATTTAATTAATCATACCTCACTGAATACCACTGATTTTCATGTGTTTTTTTGTCATACGTGTAGCTATGATAAAGGCCACATGGTTTGGCGTGTTTTATTATTCAATACTAATTATACCAATTGTACGGTAATGTTAAATCATTACCACTCCAAGATGTTGGCCGTATTTCTCGCGTCCCAGCAGCCAATGCTCCGTCTATCTATAAGATGTCTATGCTCTAAACCCCCGCCGCTGCCGCCTCCCTCGCTCCCCCCCTTCACACAAAATTGTTTAAGATATCAAAGCTAAAATTGAGTCAAAAGGATAAATTCATTGATAACAGAAAATACAAATGGCCTAAAATTTCTGATCTTGTAGAAGGTTGGGTTTGTGGGTTTTTCAGTAGTGCTGTAGTTTTTTGGTTGTTAATAACATGCTGTAACTGACTTATTGTTCTTTGTATTCATTCACAGGTGCTGTGTTATGTGGCCATGCAGATTGTGTGACACTATATTATCCTCAAGGTATGAGTTAATAAAACACTTCAGACTAAGACATTTCCACCATGCCCGCATATGCAAATATCCCTGTATTTATGTAGAGTGTCCTTGCACATTCACAACCTGGAAGAAACTTTTGACTCACATATATCGAGAACACAGAAAGCTAGAAACAGCAGTTGCTCAGTCAACTACATTCAAATGTCAGACGTGTGGTTGTGAAGAACTTTCAACTGAGAAAGATTACTTTAGTCATACTTCTTACATCTTAGACAGTATGAAAATGTAACTTGTATGTTTGAGGGATGTGCATTTCAGACACATGTATATGGTACTTTTAAGTCACATAAAAATCGTAAACATAATCCCCACAGTCTATCAGATTTTAAGGCAGGTGTAGTTAAGGTCACTGTTCAGTCTGCTAGTCCTGATGATAGGCCCACATCTTCTGCAAACATAGATGATAGTCAGTCAGATGCAGATACTGATATTGATTATTCAGAGGACCTTCCTGAAGTAGTAGAAAAAAAACTTGCCTCTGTTCTATTGAAATTAGAGAACATTTTTCATGTTCCATCTATAGCAGTAGATGACTTGGTTGAAGAGCTACACTACCTGCTGAGTACAGTGTCTGTGCCGATAACTAGGAGCAGGCTCTCAGATTTTTTCAAAAACAAAGACATTGAGGTTGATGGTGTTGTTGTTAATGAATTAGCTGATTTACTATGTAAATCGAATCCTTTGGTTAATGCACTGGGGAAAGGTGGTGCACTTTCTACAGCGTATAAGAGAAAAGAATACTTAAAAAAAGTGTTTAATGTTGTGGAGCCTGTAGAGTTTGTTCTAGATCAAAAAAATTGCAGGTCCTTTCAATATATCCCATTACTGCGATCGTTGCAGCAGATACTTGATTCTACTGAAGTGTTGAATAGAGTTATTGATACCCACAGAACACAGAGCAGTAACACTGACCAGCCTGAAAACCAGCAGTATCGCTCCATAAGAGATGGTGTGTACTTCAAGGAAAACCTGTTCCTCTCAAGTGATGATTTAAAACTTTGTTTAACCTTATACATTGATGACTTTGAATTGTGTAATCCTTTGGGCACGTCACGAAAGAAGCACAAGTTGTGTAGTGTATATTGGATTCTGAATAACTTGGCACCAGGCTCTCACTCAGCACTCACCTCAATTTATTTGGCAGTTTTGTGTAAGAGTGACGATGTAAAGGCATATGGATATGAAACAATTTTGGAGCCACTTTTACATGATCTTGTTACACTAGAAGAGCATGGTGTGTTCATTCCAAAGCTTGGATCTTTTGTCAAAGGAACAGTGCATAGTGTAATTGCTGATAATTTGGGCGCCCACGGTTTGGCTGGTTTCATAGAGAGCTTTTCTGGGCAATATATTTGCCGATTTTGTACTGCTCAGAAAGTAGAAATACAGTCAAAGGATGTTCATTCAGGTGCTTTTTGTCTACGAACCAAAGAAATACATGAAGCACATCTGAAGATTGCACAGGATACTCAAAAGAATTGCTTTGGAGTGAAGAGAGCTTGCCCTTTAACTAAACATCTTCAACATTTTCACGTCGGCACAGGCTACCCCCCAGATATAGTACACGATTTGTTTGAGGGCATTGTCCCATTTGAACTAGCACTGTGTTTGAGCATTCTGATCTCGAAGAAGTTCTTCAGTTTGGATTCTCTTAACACGCGTATACTCAAATTTCCTTATAAGTGGAGTGACAAAAAAAATCGGCCTCACATCATACCACTTGCCTATTCCAGTAGGAAAACGATAGGTGGCAACTCCCATGAAAATTGGTGCCTCATACGTTTCCTTCCATTTCTCATAGGGGACCTTATACCAGAGGGTGAGCTGGCTTGGCAAGTGATACTAGACCTGAAGGAAATCGTAGAGTTGGTTGTGGCACCTGTTCACACGCACGAGACCATTGCGTACCTTGATGTCAAAGTGTCTGAGCACAGACACAGGTTGCTTGAGCTTATCCCAGGTGTGACGCTGAAACCTAAACACCATTATATCGAGCATTACCCACACTTGATCAGGTGCTTTGGGCCTCTTGTGGGTGTATGGACTATAAGGTTTGAGGCCAAACACAGTTTTTTTAAACAAGTAGCTCGACACACAAATAATTTCAGGAATATTGCACTTACTCTGGCAAGCAAACACCAGCAATTGATCAGTTATCACTTGCATTCATCCAGTCTCAGTGCATCAAATGTGGAAGTTACAAATGTCTCCATAGTCCCAGTTGATGTTTTGAATGAGGAGGTTGTATTGGCTCTCAGACTGAAGTATCCAGACATCAGTCAAGTGAATCTCACAAAGAATGTCACCACTAAAGGGATCAATTACAGAAATGGGATGTTTTTGGCATGTGGGTCAACGGCTGGAATGCCTGAATTTGCAGAGATCATACAAATATGTATAGTGAGAGATGAGTTGAGCTTCATAGTTCGTTTATACTTTGCTTGGTATCAGCACCATTTTGGGGCGTTCCAGTTGACATTGTCACCAGGAAGAGAGGTTGCCCTTGTTCAGCTTGAGGAGCTTACGGATTACTGTCCACTTGTGGCCTACACAGTCGGATCCAGACGTATGGTGACCCTGAAGAGACACATCGTCATTACAGGTTTGATTTAGTTAATTTACAGTGCCGTGTAAAAATCTTCAGTAACAAATTTGGTTTTAGTCCACCACATAAACTTTGTGGGTACTTCTCTGTACTCATGTCTGCTCTCTACTGACCTTCTCACTCTCCTAGTCTCCACTCTCTACTGACCTTCTCACTCTCCTAGTCTCCACTCTACTGACCTTCTCACTCTCCTAGTCTCCACTCTCTACTGACCTTCTCACTCTCCTATTCTCTCCTAGTCTCCTCTTTACTAACTTCCTTTGTTACCCTCCTCGCTGTCCTAGCCTCATCACATCTAGGCAATGACTGTGTCCTGACCATGTATTCTGCCTGAGTGATTGAATATTTGAATAACAAGACTAATACCTGTCTACTCTGTATTTCTGTATCCACCTTAGATTAGCAAAGCAGGATGGCAGCACGAGTAACCTTCAGAGTCCTCTTTGGAGGTGAAGAGGATGCAAGAAAACTCTCCATTGAATCCGGAATACCAAGAACTGTGGAGGACTTGGCTCTTAAAATCAAGACTTTCTTTGAAGTGACTGAGAAGTTCAGACTTCAGTACAAAGACAAAGACATGGATAATCAGTTCATGAATCTCTTGTCAACATCAGAACTTGAAGATAAAGGGACTTTGAAAGTGGTGTACATGCTTTGTGAGACAACCAGGTCCGCTCCACTCACGGAAGATGCCTGCTGCACAATCCCAGGTACTCCTTCCAAAGCCAGCTCTTCATCACAAGAACCAAATGATTCAGACTCCCACTCCAGCAATGATACCATCATCTTGTCATCGCCTGAGACCCGGTCCTGCCCCTGGCCTAGACCCTTTGTCGTGCCCCGCTTCTCATCCTGTGCTGAGATTATGCTCCAGAAAGGAAATGATGAGTTCAAGGCACAGGGAACTGTTCTGTGTCCTACGCCGAAAGTACGCTCAGATATCCTTGAAGGCCTAGCTGAGGAAATAATAAAGCACACAGCTTACCCAAGGGATGAGCAATTAGAGGAAGTGGCAAAGGCTCTGATACAGTCACATCCATGTTTACTGGAAAAAGCAACACGAACTGGATACTGTGGCTGGAAGCATTACCTGAAGATAAAAATGATGAACTTCCGCACCAAGCTGAGGTTTGTGTTTTATTTAATGGGTTCTTTTTTTGTTGCTGTCCTAAGTACCAAGGCTTATGCTTTATATTTGTGCCAGCAGAGGGTGGAGCAAGATAGTAAATGCCAGTCCGACAGATTAGAAGTCTTGCATTTAAGGTCTTGTGCCACTTTGCACCAGCATAAATGTATGAAAGACATGGCGCTAAGGACAAAACTAAAATAGAGCCCATTGTGTTTAAATTGTGAAGCAATTTTTGATCGTCAGTGAAAGGTGCTGAAAAAATATCATTGTTCTTCTCCTCAGCCGAGCTGGACACCCCGAGGTTGCCATCAACTCTCTGAAAAACAAGCGAAGTGGCCAGCAGTCTCCAGCAGCCAACATCAAGAAGCCCAGGAAGGGAGATGTAAATTTCTGTCCGAACATCCCTAGTGGTGAAACAATACACAGTTTGGAGATGGAAAGGGTGGCTCTACTGATGGAGGTATAATGTGCAATACATATCTTACCTATCCATGATTACACCATGTTCACGGCATGGCCAGTATAAGAGCTTTTAACCCGTCATGTTTTTTGCACTATACTTCCTGTCCAGCTCAGCTCAAGCAGCCCAACAGTTCATTTTGCACAGCACTGGACACTTAAGCTGTTTTGTGGTTACTTTGCACAGTTCATTTTTCTTTATCTATTACGCTCAGTTTGGAAAATATTCTTACTCCCTATTCATATTGTTAATACTTCTGTTTCCAATTGTATTGTGTACCATTGCTGAGAGTTTCTCATCATATCTCGTTATACAAGTATCTTTACTGTATAATGACAATGACGTTTCATTCCATTTCAGGTAAAAAAGAAGAAAAGGGATGAGGCCCTCATCAAGGAAAAGATGCAGCGTACATTCTCCCTCAGGAGACAGGAGGTTCTCCAGGAGCCAAAGATTCCAGAGTTTTTCAATAAATGGCCAGCACTCTTTGACGTCATTGAGGCAAGTGTGAATCTGAAGTTTAGTAACTTGTGTATTCAATGTCACACATTGTCACACATGTGGTAATTGGTAATTGGAAAAAAGCTTAGCGTCGAGCCCAACCCAAACCTAAGTGCTTTACAATGGCTTTCTCTCATTCACCCAGTTAACAATTCAATGGCGGTAGCAGGCTGCTGTGCAGTGCTCTAGCTTTGCTCCAGGACCCTTTGACATGTGGACAGTCAGAGCCGGGATTTGAACCTCTGACCTTCGGTCTATGATTGACCCCTTTACCAACTGAGCAACAGCTGCCCCTGTTTAAGTCTGTGTCCTGTCTCTGTTGTCTTTTACAGATCAACTTGGAGTTTATGCGGCTGACAACTGTACCACTGACCTTAACATTTTTGAGGGAACTGGACCGCCTGACCGGCGACCTGATCAGGGTTTTCAACACTAAAGGGGGAGCTGCAGGGGAAAAAATCGGAGCCATGATGGCAAAGATGGAGAATGTAAGTATTTTTTTGGTCTAACCCAGGGGTGTCAACCTCATACGCCATGGGCCAAAATTAAAAAATGTGTACAAGTCAAGGGCCGGACTGGTTGTTTATTGAGAACTTATTGAAATTACATTTTGCTTTAATGGAGTGTAGTGAAACCAGTTGAGTTCAGGATGGTCAAGGAGGGAAATGTTAGTGGCTTGACATGCGTGTTAGTGTGTATCTGACACTGACCAGCATGGAATCATGCAATGTTTGTTTCAGAATCAAGACATCAACGTGAGGCGTGATTGCGTTTTGAGATGTCTCAGCATCTACCTCTGTGAAGACCTGGACACATTGGTCAAAGAATACGTGGTAAGTATGTCATCTTTCTGTCCTTTGTGCCAGATGTAATTAATTTCCCTCTAGGTGCGCCTGATAACATGTGGTGTTCATGAGAATGGGATGGGCATTAGGTCACATTGACCTTGACCACCAGTAGTTCGTCATTGGGTCCAATGGGTTGTTTGTTTTGAGTAAGAAATTCCCTCAAGGCAATGGTGGTAGTGCTGTCACTTGTAGGAAGTAAATCCAAATGGTCCGGAGGGGCCTGAGGTGAAGAGACGGGTCCTGGCACCTAAGCGTCTCCCATCTGCCAGCAACAATTCTGCCCCAAACACGAAGGTGAGTACACAGAAACTTGATAGTTCTCATAAAGCAGCAGTTATGTAATTGACACCCGTTTTGGAAATGTTATTTAGTAAGAAATGCCTTTCAGATTATGTTAGTTCGGTTTTAATTCTTGATTCTGATCATCTTAACTCTCGTGTGTGTGTGTGTGTGTGTGTGTGGGGTCAACAGGATGCATGTTGTGGACTCTCAGCTTATGAGCTCCAACGCCTGAAGAACATCGGGGAGAGGGAAGCCTTCTTTTCGTCCTTGATGTTATTGCAAGTAAGTGGACATGTTGACTGGAACTCTAACCAACACAAGATTGATCGACTTGTCTCTCTCCCCCCCCCCCCCCCCCTCTCTTTATCCTACCACACTTTGTCTGTCTCCCCCTACTCTCTCTTTTCTGTCTCCCTCCCCCTTTCTGTGTCTGACTATCTCCCTATGTCTCCTTCTTCTCTCTGTCTCTCCGTCCTTCCTTTTCTCTCTTCCCCTAGGTCTTCTCCCTCTCGGTCTGTCTCTCTCTCTCTCTCTGTCTCCCACACACTTCACACATATAGCTTTATTGTGTGTTACCTCCTATCACAGTGTAACTTCACACATACATAAAGCATGGGATTTTAAAAAGGTGTAAAAGTAGGGCGAAATTGTTACTTCTCAATTTTTTCAACAATGAGGTTTACAAAGATAATGCAATTCCTGTCTTCATCCTTTACCATACCTTGTATTGTATTTAGGGCTGATATCTGTGGAGAGAAATAATGGGATAATTATTGTTTTTTCTGTCAAAAGGCAGCTGAGGATCTGAGGCAGACTATAAAGCCAAAGCCGGATGTGAAGAGGTAAGTCATAAAACAGTGTAGTAGTAAGGATACTTTGTTTTGTTTTGGCTGTTGGGGCTGATTCTATTTAGTAGAATGGGGCATTTGCAAGGGTTGATGGGTTAGGGAAGAGAAGGTCAGGATAGGAAGAGATTAGTTCCTTCTATTTGCTAACAGGAAACAGAAAGAGGTTAGGAGAGAGGGAGGACGGCATGAGAGAGGGTTGGATAGGAGGGAGGAGTAAACCTTACCCTATGAGAGGAGATTAGGAGAGATGGTGGAGGGTAGGAGTGAGGGAGCAGTAGGTTTGCCTCTTTCCTACTGTCCTTTCACCCTACTTTGGCTCTTTTGGGTATTGTTACTTTGAATATTTTCATAAACCTCACAGATTTTTTATATTTTTAAGGGATGTTTTGTTGACTCCATTTTTATTGTGGCAGGTCAAATGCTTCGTTGGATAAAGTGCAGTCTCTTCTGTCTTCCCGGAAATCCTTGCGTCTTAAGGAAGCACAAAACCTTAGCCTCAGAGTAGGACGAACCTATGAACATGTAAGTTGGTCTCTTATGTTTCATGTGCACCATTAAATATTCACTAAATTAAAGGATTACCGTAAGAGTATTAATTTTAAGCAATGAGACACGACATGCCATTCTTTACGGCACAGTTACCACAAACACGGTAAGGAATGGCATCTAGATTCTTTGACACAACCCTCATTGTGATCAACAATGCTCAAACACCACTTTTTTTTTAATCATATTTAAATAGTTGATGATCATTGAATGTACAACTCCATTTATACATAACTTGACTTTTTGTTTTGTTTTCCAGGCTTTTAGGGAGTCAAAGATCTTGAGGTCATTGTAACCTTGAACTCCATCGCATTCTCATGAACGCTATATCTACAGTGCCTTCAGAGAATTTTTTCAAATTAACACGCACTTGGCCTCAATGATGAGCTGCTTAGAATTTGGTGGTCAAAGGTGAGGGTGACACAGCTCATTGTTCTCTGTTCTCTCCATCTTTCAGGACATCGAATGCAGTGAGGCCGAGGCAGATGTCGCAGGGACAACCATGGCAATCTACACCGTTCAAGCTGAGGGTGATGATCATGATGGTCCTGGTGGACTCTTTGCAGATGTCGGTATGGTCCTGGAAGGGGTCCAAGTTCTCAACAACCTCCAAAGTATCAACCATGCATGCATAATGCTTTATGGGTTGGTCTATGCTCTTAATTTGAGCTATCCAAAAAACTTGAAGTATACATTCGAAGCTTACCAGAAGATCCTGATGGACCTGGAATCGTCCAAGCCTTCAGCCAAAGTACGAGCACTGAAACTCAAATTGTTCAGGTGACTCTTTTTTTGGGGTGGGGTGGTGATGGGAGGAGGAAGTACAGGAAGAGACCTATGTTCTACTACTATATGTTTAATGTTGTTGAGCCTGAAGAGTTTGTTCTGTCCTTTCATATCCCATTACAGCGATCGTTCCAGCAGATACAGATGTAAGGAATGTTGTTGAGCCTGTAGTTTGTTTGTTTGTTCTAGATCTAGAAAAAAGAGCAGGTCCTTTACTGCCATTGTTGGAGCAGATACTAACTTGCCTCTGTTCTATTGCAATTACAAAACATGTTTCATGTTCCATCTATAGCAGTAGATTACTTGGTTGAAGAGCTACACTACCTGCTGAGTACAGTGTCTGTGTGAAGAGAAGCGTTAATAAATTAGTTGAATCAACAAGGTGGTCTAATTGTATGCATCATTGAGATATTGTTGAATTTCAAACAAATACACAATCATCTTGAATAGGTAACCTAATAGAAAAAATCCATTGAATATGAATCATAAAAATAATGCATTATGATTAAATTTAAGCTTAATTGTTATGTATTTCAAAAACATACACATTAATCATCTTGAATAGGTAACCTAATAGAAAAATATTAATGGATATTAATCATAAAAATACATAAATCTAATGCATTTTGATTGAATTTAAGCTTAATTGTTATGTATCTTAAACACATACACTTTATTCATCTTGAATAGGTAACCTAATTACTATGTAATTCAAACAAATATACTTAATGTATTCTAAATGTATAACCTGAATAATATGCATTTAAATTCAATAAATTATATTAATACTGAATACATAAACCTGAGGAATATGCATTTCAAATGAATAGGCTTTATTACACTGATGCATATGGATCATGTAAAGTTTATGTGGTAGGTTTATGTTCAAAATATAAAAAATAATCAAATGGAACTTTGTTATTAATTAAATTACATAAATCTTAAAAGTTAGGGTTAAATATTTCTGTGAGTGTATAGCAAGAATGCCTAGAAATGTCCGAAATGTTTTGTTAGGGAAAAATGAAATACAAAGGAGAAAAAAATCTCCAGCACCAGCCAAGCCTGAGGAAACACTCTAAAGCCCAATCCTGAGTGCTGAAAAATGCCTAGAAATATCTCACTCTTTGTGTTAGGTAAAAAAAAGACATGGGACACTTGTAGGCACTTTACATTATAACAAGAATACCTAGAGATGTACCAAATGTTTTGTCTGGGAAAAATTAAATACATTGGAGAAAAAATTCTCCAGCACCAGCCACGCCCAGGGACCCACTGTAAAGCCCCACCCTGAGTGCTGAGAAATGCCTAGAAATGTCTCACTCTTTGTGTTGGGTAAAAAAATTACATGGGACACTTGTAGGCACTTTACATTATAGCAAGAATGCCTAGAAATGTCCCAAATGTTTTGTCAGGGAAAAATACAAAACATGGTAGAAAAAAAATCTCCAGCACCAGCCAATCCCAGGGACCCACTCTAAAGCCCCACCTTGAGTGCTGAAAAATGCCTAGAAATGTCTCACTCTTTGTGTTATGTAAAAAAAATAAAAATGACATGGGACACTTGTAGGCACTTTACATTAAAGCAAGAATGCCTAGAAATGTCCCAAATGTTTTGTTAGGGAAAAATTAAATGCATGGTAGAAAAAATTCTCCAGCACCAGCCACGCCCAAGGACCCACTCTAAAGCCCCACCTTGAGTGCTGAGAAATTTCTAGAAATGTCTCACTCTTTGTGTTAGGTAAAAAAAATAAAAATACTTGGGACACTTGTAGGCACTTTACATTGCAGCAAGAATGCCTAGAAATGTCCCAAATGTTTTGTTACGGAAAAATTAAATACATGGGAAAGAAAATTCTCCATTACCAGCCACGCCCAAGGACCCACTCTAAAGCCCCACCTTGAGTGCTGAGAAATGCCTGGAAATATCTCACTCTTTGTGTTAGGTAAAAAAATAACATGGGACACTTGTAGGCACTTTACATTATAACAAGAATACCTAGAGATGTACCAAATGTTTTGTCTGGGAAAAATGAAATACATGGGAGAAAAAATTCTACAGCACCAGCCACGCCCAGGGACCCTCTGTAAAGCCCCACCCTGAGTGCTGAGAAATGCCTAGAAATGTCTCACTCTTTGTGTTAGGTAAAAAAATTACATGGGACACTTGTAGGCACTTTACATTATAGCAAGAATGCCTAGAAATGTCCCAAATGTTTTGTTAGGGAAAAATACAAAACGTGGTAGAAACAAAATTGCCAGCACCAGCCAAGCCTGGGGAGCCACTCTAAAGCCCAACATTGAGTCCTGAAAAATGCCTAGAAATGTGTCACTCTTTGTGTTAGGTAAAAAAATGACATGGGACACTAGTAGGCACTTTACATTATAGCAAGAATACCTAGAGATGTACCAAATGTTTTGTTAGGGAAAAATGAAATACATGGGAGAAAAAAATCTCAAGCACCAGCCAAGCCTGAGGAGCCACTCTAAAGCCCAACCCTGAGTGCTGAGAAATGCCTAGAAATGTCTCACTCTTTGTGTTAGGTAAAAAAAGACATGGGACACTTGTAGGCACTTTACATCAAAGCAAGAATGCATAGAAATGTCCCAAATGTTTTGTTAGGGAAAAATACAAAACATGGGAGAAAAAAATCTCCAGCACCAGCCAAGCCTGAGGAAACACTCTAAAGCCAAATCCTGAGTGCTGAAAAATGCCTAGAAATATCTCACTCTTTGTGTTAGGTAAAAAAATAACATGGGACACTTGTAGGCACTTTACATTATAACAAGAATACCTAGAGATGTACCAAATGTTTTGTCTGGGAAAAATGAAATACATGGGAGAAAAAATTCTACAGCACCAGCCACGCCCAGGGACCCTCTGTAAAGCCCCACCCTGAGTGCTGAGAAATGCCTAGAAATGTCTCACTCTTTGTGTTAGGTAAAAAAATTACATGGGACACTTGTAGGCACTTTACATTATAGCAAGAATGCCTAGAAATGTCCCAAATGTTTTGTTAGGGAAAAATACAAAACGTGGTAGAAAAAAATTGCCAGCACCAGCCAAGCCTGGGGAGCCACTCTAAAGCCCAACATTGAGTCCTGAAAAATGCCTGGAAATATGTCACTCTTTGTGTTAGGTAAAAAAATGACATGGGACACTAGTAGGCACTTTACATTATAGCAAGAATACCTAGAGATGTACCAAATGTTTTGTTAGGGAAAAATGAAATACATGGGAGAAAAAAATCTCAAGCACCAGCCAAGCCTGAGGAGCCACTCTAAAGCCCAACCCTGAGTGCTGAGAAATGCCTAGAAATGTCTCACTCTTTGTGTTAGGTAAAAAAAGACATGGGACACTTGTAGGCACTTTACATCAAAGCAAGAATGCATAGAAATGTCCCAAATGTTTTGTTAGGGAAAAATGAAATACATGGGAGAAAAAAATCTCAAGCACCAGCCAAGCCTGAGGAGCCACTCTAAAGCCCAACCCTGAGTGCTGAGAAATGCCTAGAAATGTCTCACTCTTTGTGTTAGGTAAAAAAAGACATGGGACACTTGTAGGCACTTTACATTATAGCAAGAATGGCTAGAAATGTCTCAAATGTTTTGTTAGGAAAAAATTAAATACATGGGAAAAAAAATTCTCCATTACCAGCCACGCCCAGGGACCCACTCTAAAGCCCCACCTTGAGTGCTGCGAAATGCCTAGAAATGTCTCACTCTTTGTGTTAGGTAAATAAATGACATGGGACACTTGTAGGCACTTTACATTAAAGAAATAATGCCTAGAAATGTCCCAAATGTTTTGTTAGGGAAAAATACAAAATATGGTACAACGAAATCTCCAGCACCAGCCAAGCTCAGGGACCCACTCTAAAGCCCCACCTTGAGTGCTGAAAAAACCTAGAAATGTCTCACTCTTTGTGTTAGGTAAATAAATGACATGGGACACTTGTAGGCACTTTACATTAAAGCAAGAATGCCTAGAAACGTCCGAAATGTTTTGTTAGAGAAAAATACAAAATATGGTAGAATGAAATCTCCAGCACCAGCCAAGCCCAGGGACCCACTCTAAAGCCCCACCTTCAGTGCTGAAAAAAACTAGAAATGTGTCACTCTTTGTGTTAGGTAAAACAAATAAAAATACATGGGACACTTGTAGGCACTTTACATTACAGCAAGAATGCCTAGAAATGTCCCAAATGTTTTGTTAAGGAAAAATACAAAATATGGTACAATGAAATCTTCAGCACCAGCCAAGCCCAGGGACCCACTCTAAAGCCCCACCTTGAGTGCTGAAATAACCTAAAAATGTCTCACTCTTTGTGTTAGGTAAACAAATGACATGGGACACTTGTAGGCACTTTACATTAAAGCAAGAATGCCTAGAAATGTACCAAATGTTTTGTTAGGGAAAAATTAAATGCATGGTAGAAAAAATTCTCCAGCACCAACCACGCCCAAGGACCCACTCTAAAGCCCCACCTTGAGTGCTGAGAAATTTCTAGAAATGTCTCACTCTTTGTGTTAGGTAAACAAATGACATGGGACACTTGTAGGCACTTTACAAATGAAGCAAGAATGCCTAGAAATGTCCAAAATGTTTTGTTAGGGAAAAATACAAAACATGGTAGAAAAAAATCTCCAGCACCAGCCAAGCCCAGGGACCCACTCTAAAGCCCCACCTTGAGTGCTGAAAAATGCCTAGAAATGTCTCACTCTTTGTGTTAGGTAAAAAAATTACATGGGACACTTGTAGGCACTTTACATTATAGCAAGAATGCCTAGAAATGTCCCAAATGTTTTTTTAGGGAAAAAAATACAAAACATGGTCGAAAAAAATCGCAAGCACCAGCCAAGACTGGGGAGCCACTCTAAAGCCCCACCTTGAGTGCTGAGAAATGCCTAAAAATGTCTCACTCTTTGTGTTAGGTAAAAAAATGACATGGGACACTAGTAGGCACTTTACATTATAGCAATAATGCCTAGAAATGTCCCAAATGTTTTGTTAGGGAAAAATACAAAACATGGTAGAAAAAAATCTTCAGCACCAGCAAAGCCTGAGGAAACACTCTAAAGCCCAACCCTGAGTGCTGAAAAATGCCTACAAATGTCGCACTCTATGTGTTAGGTAAAAAAATTACATGGGAAACTTGTAGGCACTTTACATTATAGCAAGAATGCCTAGAAATGTCCCAAATGTTTTGTTAGGGAAAAATTAAATACATGGTAGAAAAAATTCTCCAGCAGCAGCCACGCCCAGGGACCCACTCTAAAGCCCCACCTTGAGTGCTGAGAAATGCCTAGAAATGTCTCACTCTTTGTGTTAGGTAAAAAAATGACATGGGACACTTTTTGGCACTTTACATTAAAGCAAGAATGCCTAGAAATGTCCCAAATGTTTTGTTAGGGAAAAATTAAATGCATGCTAGAAAAAAATCTCCAGCACCAGCCAATCCCAGGGACCCACTCTAAAGCCTGACCTTGAGTGCTGAAAAATGCCTAGAAATGTCTCACTCTTTGTGTTAGGTAAAAAAATGACATGGGACACTTGTAGGCACTTTACATTATAGCAAGAATGCCTAGAAATGTCCCAAATGTTTTGTTAGGGAAAAATAAAAAACATGGTAGAAAAAAATCTCCAGCACCAGCCAATCCCAGGGACCCACTCTAAAGCCCGACCTTGAGTGCTGAAAAATGCCTAGAAATGTCTCACTCTTTGTGTTAGGTAAAAAAAATAAAAATACTTGGGACACTTGTAGGCACTTTACATTATAGCAAGAATGCCTAGAAATGTTCGAAATGTTTTGTTAGGGAAAAATGAAAAAAATGGGAGAAAAAAATCTCCAGCACCAGCCAAGCCTGAGAAAACACTCTAAAGCCCAACCCTGAGTGCTGAAAAATGCCTAGAAATGTCTCACTCTTTGTGTTAGGTAAAAAAATTACATGGGACACTTGTAGGCACTTTACATTATGAAGCAAGAATGCCTAGAAATGTCCAAAATGTTTTGTTAGGGAAAAATACAAAACATGGTAGAAAAAATTCTCCAGCAGCAGCCACACCCAGGGACCCACTCTAAAGCCCCACCTTGAGTGCTGAGAAATGACAAGAAAAGTCTCACTCTTTGTGTTAGGTAAAAAAATGACATGGGACACATGTAGGCACTTTACATTAAAGCAAGAATGCCTAGAAATGTCCCAAATGTTTTGTTAGGGAAAAATACAAAACATGGTAGAAAAAAATCTCCAGCACTAGCCAAGCCAGGGGAGCCACTGTAAAGCCCCACCCTGAGTGCTGAGAAATGCCTAAAAATGTCTCACTCTTTGTTTTAGGTAAAAAAATTACATGGGACACTTTTTGGCACTTTACATTAAAACAAGAATGCCTAGAAATGTCCCAAATGTTTTGTTAGGGAAAAATTAAATGCATGGTAGAAAAAATCTCCAGCACCAGCCACGCCCAAGGACCCACTCTAAAGCCCCACCTTGAGTGCTGAGAAATTTCTAGAAATGTCTCACTCTTTGTGTTAGGTAAACAAATGACATGGGACACTTGTAGGCACTTTACATTAAAGCAAGAATGCCTAGAAATGTCCCAAATGTTTTGTTAGGGAAAAGTACAAAACATGGTTGAAAAAAAAACTCCAGCACCAGCCAATCCCAGGGACCCACTCTAAAGCCCGACCTTGAGTGCTGAAAAATGCCTAGAAATGTCTCACTCTTTGTGTTAGGTAAAAAAAATAAAAATGACATGGGACACTTGTAGGCACTTTACATTATAGCAAGAATGCCTAGAAATGTCCCAAATGTTTTGTTAGGGAAAAATACAAAACATGGTTGAAAAAAAATCTCTAGCACCAGCCAAGCCCAGGGACCCACTCTAAAGCCCCACCTTGAGTGCTGAAATATGCCTAGAAATGTGTCACTCTTTGTGTTAGGTAAAAAAATGACATGGGACACTTGTAGGCACTTTACAAATGAAGCAAGAATGCCTAGAAATGTCCAAAATGTTTTGTTAGGGAAAAATACAAAACATGGTAGAAAAAAATCTCCAGCACCAGCCAAGCCCAGGGACCCACTCTAAAGCCCCACCTTGAGTGCTGAAAAATGCCTAGAAATGTCTCACTCTTTGTGTTAGTTAAATAAAATACATGGGACACTTGTAGGCACTTTACATTATAGCAAGAATGCCTAGAAATGTCCCAAATGTTTTGTTAGGGAAAAAAATACAAAACATGGTCAAAAAAAATCGCCAGCACCAGCCAAGCCTGGGGAGCCACTCTAAAGCCCCACCCTGAGTGCTGAGAAATGCCTAGAAATGTCTCACTCTTTGTGTTAGTTAAATAAAATACATGGGACACTTGTAGGCACTTTACATTATAGCAAGAATGCCTAGAAATGTCCCAAATGTTTTGTTACGGAAAAATTAAATACATGGGGAAAAAAATTCTCCATTACCAGCCACGCCCAAGGACCCACTCTAAAGCCCCACCTTGAGTGCTGAGAAATGCCTAAAAATGTCTCACTCTTTGTGTTAGGTAAAAAAATGACATGGGACACTAGTAGGCACTTTACATTATAGCAATAATGCCTAGAAATGTCCCAAATGTTTTGTTACGGAAAAATACAAAACATGGTAGAAAAAAATCTCCAGCACCAGCAAAGCCTGAGGAAACACTCTAAAGCCCAACCCTGAGTGCTGAAAAATGCCTACAAATGTCGCACTCTATGTGTTAGGTAAAAAAATTACATGGGACACTTGTAGGCACTTTACATTATAGCAAGAATGCCTAGAAATGTCCGAAATGTTTTGTTAGGGAAAAAATGAAATACATGGGAGAAAAAAATCTGCAGCACCAGCCAAGCCTGGGGAGCCACTCTAAAGCCCAACATTGAGTCCTGAAAAATGCCTGGAAATGTGTCACTCTTTGTGTTAGGTAAAAAAATGACATGGGACACTTGTTGGCACTTTACATTAAAGCAAAAATGCCTAGAAATGTCCCAAATGTTTTGTTAGGGAAAAATACAAAACATGGTAGAAGAAAATCTCCAGCACTAGCCAAGCCAGGGGACCCACTGTAAAGCCCCACCCTGAGTGCTGAGAAATGCCTAGAAATGTCTCAATCTTTGTTTTAGGTAAAAAAATTACATGGGACACTTTTTTGGCACTTTACATTAAAGCAAGAATGCCTAGAAATGTCCCAAATGTTTTGTTAGGGAAAAATTAAATGCATGGTAGAAAAAAATCTCCAGCACCAGCCACGCCCAAGGACCCACTCTAAAGCCCCTCCTTGAGTGCTGAGAAATTTCTAGAAATGTCTCACTCTTTGTGTTAGGTAAACAAATGACATGGGACACTTGTAGGCACTTTAGATTAAAGCAAGAATGCCTAGAAATGTCTCAAATGTTTTGTTAGGGAAAAGTACAAAACATGGTTGAAAAAAAATCTCCAGCACCAGCCAATCCCAGTGACCCACTCTAAAGCCCGACCTTGAGTGCTGAAAAATGTCTAGAAATGTCTCACTCTTTGTGTTAGGTAAAAAAAATAAAAATGACATGGGACACTTGTAGGCACTTTACATTATAGCAAGAATGCCTAGAGATGTCCCAAATGTTTTGTTAGGGTAAAATGAAATACATTGGAGAAAAAATTCTTCAGCACCAGCCACGCCCAGGGACCCACTGTAAAGCCCCAGCCTGAGTGCTGAGAAATGCCTAGAAATGTCTCACTCTTTGTGTTAGGTAAAAAAATACATGGGACACTAGTAGGCACTTTACATTATAGCAAGAATGCCTAGAAATGTCCGAAATGTTTTGTTAGGGGAAAATGAAATACATGGGAGAAAAAAATCTCCAGCACCAGCCATTCCCAGGGACCCACTCTAAAGCACCACCTTGAGTGCTGAAAAATGCCTAGAAATCTCTCAGTTTATGTTTTAGCTAAAAAAATACATGGAACACTTGTAGGCACTTTACATTATAGCAAGAATGCCTAGAAATGTCCGAAATGTTTTGTTAGGGGAAAATGAAATACATGGGAGAAAAAAATCTCCAGCACCAGCCAAGCCTAAAGACCCACTCTAAAGCCCCACCTTGAGTGCTGAGAAATGCCTAGAAATGTCTCACACTTTGTGTTAGGTAAAAAAATGACTTGGGACACTTGTAGGGACTTTACATTAAAGCAAGAATGCCTAGAAATGTCCCAAATGTTTGTTAGGGAAAAATACAAAACATGGTAGAAAAAAATCTCCAGCACCAGCCAAGCCTAAAGACCCACTCTAAAGCCCCACCTTGAGTGCTGAGAAATGCCTAGAAATGTCTCACACTTTGTGTTAGGTAAAAAAATGACTTGGGACACTTGTAGGGACTTGACATTAAAGCAAGAATGCCTAGAAATGTCCCAAATGTTTTATTAGGGAAAAATTAAATACATAAGAAAAAAAATCTCCATTACCAGCCACTTCCAGGGACCCACTGTAAAGCCCCACCCTGAGTGCTGAGAAATGCCTAGAAATGTCTTACTCTTTGTGTTAGGTAAAAAAATGACATGGGACACTTGTAGGCACTTTACATTATAACAAGAATACCTAGAGATGTACTAAATGTTTTGTTAGGTAAAAATGAAAAAAATGGGAGAAAAAAATCTCCAGCACCAGACAAGCCTGAGGACACACTCTAAAGCCCAACCCTGAGTGCTGAAAAATGCCTAGAAATGTCTCACTCTTTGTGTTAGGTAAAAAAATGACATGGGACACTTGTAGGCACTTTACATATAGCAAGAATGCATAGAAATGTCCCAAATGTTTTGTTAGGGAAAAATACAAAGCATGGTAGAAAAAAATCACCAGCACCAGCCAAGCCTGGGGAGCCACTCTAAAGCCCAACATTGAGTGCTGAAAAATATCTAGATATGTGTCACTCTTTGTGTTAGGTAAAACAATGACATGGGACACTTGTAGGCACTTTACATTATAGCAAGAATGCCTAGAAATGTCCCAAATGTTTTGTTAGGGAAAAATTAAATGCATGGTAGAAAAAATTCTCCATTACCAGCCACGCCCAAGGACCCACTCTAAAGCCCCACCTTGAGTGCTGAGAAATGCCTAGAAATGTCTCACACTTTGTGTTAGGTAAAAAAATGACTTGGGACACTTGTAGGCACTTTACATTAAAGCAAGAATGCCTAGAAATGTCCCAAATGTTTTGTTAGGGAAAAATACAAAACATGGTAGAAAAAAAATCTCCAGCACCAGCCAATCTCAGGGACCCACTCTAAAGCCCCACCTTGAGTGCTGAAAAATGCCTAGAAATGTCTCACTCTTTGTGTTAGGTAAAAAGAATAAAAATACTTGGGACACTTGTAGGCACTTTACATTATAGCAAGAATGCCTAGAAATGTCCGAAATGTTTTGTTAGGGAAAAATGAAAAAAATGGGAGAAAAAAATCTCCAGCACCAGACAAGCCTGAGGACACACTCTAAAGCCCAACCCTGAGTGCTGAAAAATGCCTAGAAATGTCTCACTCTTTGTGTTAGGTAAAAAAATTACATGGGACACTTGTAGGCACTTTACATTATAGCAAGAATGCCTAGAAATGTCCCAAATGTTTTGTTAGGGAAAAATACAAAGCATTGTAGAAAAAAATCGCCAGCACCAGCCAAGCCTGGGGAGCCACTCTAAAGCCCAACATTGAGTGCTGAAAAATATCTAGAAATGTGTCACTCTTTGTGTTAGGTAAAACAATGACATGGGACACTTGTAGGCACTTTACATTATAGCAAGAATGCCTAGAAATGTCCCAAATGTTTTGTTAGGGAAAAATACAAAGCATGGTAGAAAAAATTCTCCAGCACCAGCCACGCCCAAGGACCCACTCTAAAGCATAACCTTGAGTGCTGAGAAATGCCTAGAAATGTCTCACACTTTGTGTTAGGTAAAAAAATGACTTGGGACACTGGTAGGCACTTTACATTAAAGCAAGAATGCCTAGAAATGTCCCAAATGTTTTGTTAGGGAAAAATACAAAACATGGTAGAAAAAAAATCTCCAGCACCAGCCAATCCCAGGGACCCACTCTAAAGCCCCACCTTGAGTGCTGAAAAATGCCTAGAAATGTCTCACTCTTTGTGTTAGGTAAAAAGAATAAAAATACTTGGGACACTTGTAGGCACTTTACATTATAGCAAGAATGCCTAGAAATGTCCGAAATGTTTTGTTAGGAAAAAATGAAAAAAATGGGAGAAAAAAATCTCCAGCACCAGACAAGCCTGAGGACACACTCTAAAGCCCAACCCTGAGTGCTGAAAAATGCCTAGAAATGTCTCACTCTTTGTGTTAGGTAAACAAATTACATGGGACACTTGTAGGCACTTTACATTATAGCAAGATTGCCTAGAAATGTCCCAATTGTTTTGTTAGGGAAAAATACAAAGCATGGTAGAAAAAAATCGCCAGCACCAGCCAAGCCTGGGGAGCCACTCTAAAGCCCAACATTGAGTGCTGAAAAATATCTAGAAATGTGTCACTCTTTGTGTTAGGTAAAACAATGACATGGGACACTTGTAGGCACTTTACATTATAGCAGGAATGCCTAGAAATGTCCCAAATGTTTTGTTAGGGAAAAATACAAAACATGGTAGAAAAAAATCGCCAGCACCAGCCAAGCCTGGGGAGCCACTCTAAAGCCCAACATTGAGTGCTGAAAAATGCCTAGAAATGTGTCACTCTTTGTGTTAGGTAAAACAATGACATGGGACACTAGTAGGCACTTTACATTATAGCAAGAATGCCCAGAAATGTCCCAAATGTTTTATTAGGGAAAAATTAAATGCATGTTGGAAAAAATTCTCCAGCACAAGCCACGCCCAAGGACCCACTCTAAAGCCCCACCTTGAGTGCTGAGAAATGCCTAGAAAAAAACTCACTCTTTGTGTTAGGTAAAAAAATGACATGGGACACTTGTTGGCACTTTACATTAAAGCAAGAATGCCTAGAAATGTCCCAAATGTTTTGTTAGGGAAAAATGAAATGCATGGTAGAAAAAATTCTCCAGCACCAGCAACGCCCAGGGACCCACTGTAAAGCCCCACCCTGAGTGCTGAGAAATGCCTAGAAATGTCTTACTCTTTGTGTTAGGTAAAAAAAATACATGGGACACTTGTAGGCACTTTACATTATAGCAAGAATGCCTAGAAATGTCCCAAATGTTTTGTTACGGAAAAATTAAATACATGGGGAAAAAAATTCTCCATTGCCAGCCACGCCCATGGACCCACTCTGAAGCCCAATATTGAGTGCTGAGAAATGCCTAGAAATGTCTCACTCTTTGTGTTAGGTAAAAAAATGACATGGGACACTTGTAGGCACTTTACATTATAACAAGAATACCTAGAGATGTACCAAATGTTTTGTCTGGGAAAAATGAAATACATGGGAGAAAAAATTCTCTAGCACCAGCCACGCCCAGGGACCCACTGTAAAGCCCCACCCTGAGTGCTGAGAAATGCCTAGAAATGTCTCACTCTATGTGTTAGGTAAAAAAAATGACATGGGACACTTGTAGGCACTTTACATTATAGCAAGAATGCCTAGAAATGTCCCAAATGTTTTGTTAGGGAAAAATTAAATGTATGGTAGAAAAAATTCTCCAGCACAAGCCACGCCCAAGGACCCACTCTAAAGCCCCACCTTGAGTGCTGAGAAATGCCTAGAAATGTGTCACTCTTTGTGTTAGGTAAAAAAATGACATGGGACACTTGTTGGCACTTTACATTAAAGCAAGAATGCCTAGAAATGTCCCAAATGTTTTGTTAGGGAAAAATTAAATGCATGGTAGAAAAAATTCTCCAGCACCAGCCACGCCCAAGGACCCACTCTAAAGCCCCACCTTGAGTGCTGAAAAATGCCTAGAAATGTCTCACACTTTGTGTTAGGTAAAAAAATGACTTGGGACACTTGTAGGCACTTTACATTAAAGCAAGAATGCCTAGAAATGTCCCAAATGTTTTGTTAGGGAAAAATACAAAACATGGTAGAAAAAAATCGCCAGGACTAGCCAAGCCTGGGGAGCCACTCTAAAGCCCAACATTGAGTGCTGAAAAATGCCTAGAAATGTGTCACTCTTTGTGTTAGGTAAAACAATGACATGGGACACTAGTAGGCACTTTACATTATAGCAAAAATGCCTAGAAATGTCCCAAATGTTTTATTAGGGAAAAATTAAATACATAAGAAAAAAAATTCTCCATTACCAGCCACTTCCAGGGACCCACTCTAAAGCCCCACCTTGAGTGCTGAGAAATGCCTAGAAATGTCTCACTCTTTGTGTTAGGTAAAAAAATGACATGGGACACTTGTAGGCACTTTACATTAAAGCAAGAATGCCTAGAAATGTCCCAAATATTTTTTTAGGGAAAAATTAAATGCATGGTAGAAAAAATTCTCCAGCACAAGCCACGCCCAAGGACCCACTCTAAAGCCCCACCTTGAGTGCTGAGAAATGCCTTGAAATAACTCACTCTTTGTGTTAGGTAAAAAAATGACATGGGACACTTGTTGGCACTTTACATTAAAGCAAGAATGCCTAGAAATGTCCCAAATGTTTTGTTAGGGAAAAATTAAATGCATGGTAGAAAAAATTCTCCAGCACCAGCCACGCCCAAGGACCCACTCTAAAGCCCCACCTTGAGTGCTGAAAAATGCCTAGAAATGTCTCACACTTTGTGTTAGGTAAAAAAATGACTTGGGACACTTGTAGGCACTTTACATTAAAGCAAGAATGCCTAGAAATGTCCCAAATGTTTTGTTAGCGAAAAATACAAAACATGGTAGAAAAAAAATCTCCAGCACCAGCCAATCCCAGGGACCCACTCTAAAGCCCCACCTTGAGTGCTGAAAAATGCCTAGAAATGTCTCACTCTTTGTGTTAGGTAAAAAGAATGAAAATACTTGGGACACTTGTAGGCACTTTACATTATAGCAAGAATGCCTAGAAATGTCCCAAATGTTTTGTTAGGGAAAAATACAAAACATGGTAGAAAAAAATCGCCAGAACCAGCCAAGCCTGGGGAGCCACTCTAAAGCCCAACATTGAGTGCTGAAAAATGCCTAGAAATGTGTCACTCTTTGTGTTAGGTAAAACAATGACATGGGACACTAGTAGGCACTTTACATTATAGCAAAAATGCCTAGAAATGTCCCAAATGTTTTATTAGGGAAAAATTAAATACATAAGAAAAAAAATTCTCCATTACCAGCCACTTCCAGGGACCCACTCTAAAGCCCCACCTTGAGTGCTGAGAAATGCCTAGAAATATCTCACTCTTTGTGTTAGGTAAAAAAATGACATGGGACACTTGTAGGCACTTTACATTAAAGCAAGAATGCCTAGAAATGTCCCAAATGTTTTGTTAGGGAAAAATTAAATGCATGGTAGAAAAAATTCTCCATTACCAGCCACGCCCAAGGACCCACTCAAAAGCCCCACCTTGAGTGCTGAGAAATGCCTAGAAATGTCTCACACTTTGTGGTAGGTAAAAAAATGACTTGGGACACTTGTAGGCACTTTACATTAAAGCAAGAATGCCTAGAAATGTCCCAAATGTTTTGTTAGGGAAAAATACAAAACATGGTAGAAAAAAAATCTCCAGCACAAGCCACGCCCAAGGACCCACTCTAAAGCCCCACCTTGAGTGCTGAGAAATGCCTTGAAATAACTCACTCTTTGTGTTAGGTAAAAAAATGACATGGGACACTTGTTGGCACTTTACATTAAAGCAAGAATGACTAGAAATGTCCCAAATGTTTTGTTAGGGAAAAATTAAATGCATGGTAGAAAAAATTCTCCAGCACCAGCCACGCCCAAGGACCCACTCTAAAGCCCCACCTTGAGTGCTGAAAAATGCCTAAAAATGTCTCACTCGTTGTGTTAGGTAAAAAGAATAAAAATACTTGGGACACTTGTAGGCACTTTACATTATAGTAAGAATGCCTAGAAATGTCTCACACTTTGTGTTAGGTAAAAAAATGACATGGGATACTTGTAGGCACTTTACATTAAAGCAAGAATGCCTAGAAATGTCCCAAATGTTTTGTTACGAAAAAATGAAATACATGGGAGAAAAAATTCTCTAGCACCAGCCAAGCCCAGGGACCCACTGTAAAGCCCCACCCTGAGTGCTGAGAAATGCCTAGAAATGTCTCACTCTATGTGTTAGGTAAAAAAAATGACATGGGACACTTGTAGGCACTTTACATTATGGCAAGAATGCCTAGAAATGTCCCAAATGTTTTGTTAGGGAAAAATACAAAACATGGGAGAAAAAATCTCCAGCACCAGACAAGCCTGAGGACACACTCTAAAGCCCAACCCTGAGTGCTGAAAAATGCCTAGAAATGTCTCACTCTTTGTGTTAGGTAAACAAATTACATGGGACACTTGTAGGCACTTTACATTATAGCAAGAATGCCTAGAAATGTCCCAAATGTTTTGTTAGGGAAAAATACAAAGCATGGTAGAAAAAAATCGCCAGCACCAGCCAAGCCTGGGGAGCCACTCTAAAGCCCAACATTGAGTGCTGAAAAATATCTAGAAATGTGTCACTCTTTGTGTTAGGTAAAACAATGACATGGGACACTTGTAGGCACTTTACATTATAGCAAGAATGCCTAGAAATGTCCCAAATGTTTTGTTAGGGAAAAATTAAATGCATGGTAGAAAAAATTCTCCATTACCAGCCACGCCCAAGGACCCACTCAAAAGCCCCACCTTGAGTGCTGAGAAATGCCTAGAAATGTCTCACACTTTGTGTTAGGTAAAAAAATGACTTGGGACACTTGTAGGCACTTTACATTAAAGCAAGAATGCCTAGAAATGTCCCAAATGTTTTGTTAGGGAAAAATACAAAACATGGTAGAAAAAAAATCTCCAGCACCAGCCAATCCCAGGGACCCACTCTAAAGCCCCACCTTGAGTGCTGAAAAATGCCTAGAAATGTCTCACTCTTTGTGTTAGGTAAAAAGAATAAAAATACTTGGGACACTTGTAGGCACTTTACATTATAGCAAGAATGCCTAGAAATGTCCGAAATGTTTTGTTAGGGAAAAATGAAAAAAATGGGAGAAAAAAATCTCCAGCACCAGACAAGCCTGAGGACACACTCTAAAGCCCAACCCTGAGTGCTGAAAAATGCCTAGAAATGTCTCACTCTTTGTGTTAGGTAAAAAAAATTAAAATTACATGGGACACTTGTAGGCACTTTACATTATAGCAAGAATGCCTAGAAATGTCCCAAATGTTTTGTTAGGGAAAAATACAAAGCATGGTAGAAAAAAATCGCCAGCACCAGCCAAGCCTGGGGAGCCACTCTAAAGCCCAACATTGAGTGCTGAAAAATATCTAGAAATGTGTCACTCTTTGTGTTAGGTAAAACAAAGACATGGGACACTTGTAGGCACTTTACATTATAGCAAGAATGCCTAGAAATGTCCCAAATGTTTTGTTAGGGAAAAATTAAATGCATGGTAGAAAAAATTCTCCAGCACCAGCCACGCCCAAGGACCCACTCTAAAGCCCCACCTTGAGTGCTGAGAAATGCCTAGAAATGTCTCACACTTTGTGTTAGGTAAAAAAATGACTTGGGACACTTGTAGGCACTTTGCATTAAAGCAAGAATGCCTAGAAATGTCCCAAATGTTTTGTTAGGGAAAAATACAATACATGGTAGAAAAAAAATCTCCAGCACCAGCCAATCCCAGGGACCCACTCTAAAGCCCCACCTTGAGTGCTGAAAAATGCCTAGAAATGTCTCACTCTTTGTGTTAGGTAAAAAGAATAAAAATACTTGGGACACTTGTAGGCACTTTACATTATAGCAAGAATGCCTAGAAATGTCCGAAATGTTTTGTTAGGGAAAAATGAAAAAAATGGGAGAAAAAAATCTCCAGCACCAGACAAGCCTGAGGACAAACTCTAAAGCCCAACCCTGAGTGCTGAAAAATGCCTAGAAATGTCTCACTTTTTGTTTTAGGTACACAAATTACATGGGACACTTGTAGGCACTTTACATTATAGCAAGAATGCCTAGAAATGTCCCAAATGTTTTGTTAGGGAAAAATACAAAGCATGGTAGAAAAAAATCGCCAGCACCAGCCAAGCCTGGGGAGCCACTCTAAAGCCCAACATTGAGTGCTGAAAAATATCTAGAAATGTGTCACTCTTTGTGTTAGGTAAAACAATGACATGGGACACTTGTAGGCACTTTACATTATAGCAGGAATGCCTAGAAATGTCCCAAATGTTTTGTTAGGGAAAAATACAAAACATGGTAGAAAAAAATCGCCAGCACCAGCCAAGCCTGGGGAGCCACTCTAAAGCCCAACATTGAGTGCTGAAAAATGCCTAGAAATGTGTCACTCTTTGTGTTAGGTAAAACAATGACATGGGACACTAGTAGGCACTTTACATTATAGCAAGAATGCCCAGAAATGTCCCAAATGTTTTATTAGGGAAAAATGAAATGTATGTTGGAAAAAATTCTCCAGCACAAGCCACGCCCAAGGACCCACTCTAAAGCCCCACCTTGAGTGCTGAGAAATGCCTAGAAAAAAAACTCACTCTTTGTGTTAGGTAAAAAAATGACATGGGACACTTGTTGGCACTTTACATTAAAACAAGAATGCCTAGAAATGTCCCAAATGTTTTGTTACGGAAAAATTAAATACATGGGAAAAAAAATTCTCCATTGCCAGCCACGCCCATGGACCCACTCTGAAGCCCAATATTGAGTGCTGAGAAATGCCTAGAAATGTCTCACTCTTTGTGTTAGGTAAAAAGAATGAAAATACTTGGGACACTTGTAGGCACTTTACATTATAGCAAGAATGCCTAGAAATGTCCCAAATGTTTTGTTAGGGAAAAATACAAAACATGGTAGAAAAAAATCACCAGAACCAGCCAAGCCTGGGGAGCCACTCTAAAGCCCAACATTGAGTGCTGAAAAATGCCTAGAAATGTGTCACTCTTTGTGTTAGGTAAAACAATGACATGGGACACTAGTAGGCACTTTACATTATAGCAAAAATGCCTAGAAATGTCCCAAATGTTTTATTAGGGAAAAATTAAATACATAAGAAAAAAAATTCTCCATTACCAGCCACTTCCAGGGACCCACTCTAAAGCCCCACCTTGAGTGCTGAGAAATGCCTAGAAATGTCTCACTCTTTGTGTTAGGTAAAAAAATGACATGGGACACTTGTAGGCACTTTACATTAAAGCAAGAATGCCTAGAAATGTCCCAAATATTTTTTTAGGGAAAAATTAAATGCATGGTAGAAAATTCTCCAGCACAAGCCACGCCCAAGGACCCACTCTAAAGCCCCACCTTGAGTGCTGAGAAATGCCTTGAAATAACTCACTCTTTGTGTTAGGTAAAAAAATGACATGGGACACTTGTTGGCACTTTACATTAAAGCAAGAATGCCTAGAAATGTCCCAAATGTTTTGTTAGGGAAAAATTAAATGCATGGTAGAAAAAATTCTCCAGCACCAGCCACGCCCAAGGACCCACTCTAAAGCCCCACCTTGAGTGCTGAAAAATGCCTAGAAATGTCTCACACTTTGTGTTAGGTAAAAAAATGACATGGGATACTTGTAGGCACTTTACATTAAAGCAAGAATGCCTAGAAATGTCCCAAATGTTTTGTTACGAAAAAATGAAATACATGGGAGAAAAAATTCTCTAGCACCAGCCACGCCCAGGGACCCACTGTAAAGCCCCACCCTGAGTGCTGAGAAATGCCTAGAAATGTCTCACTCTATGTGTTAGGTAAAAAAAATGACATGGGACACTTGTAGGCACTTTACATTATGGCAAGAATGCCTAGAAATGTCCCAAATGTTTTGTTAGGGAAAAATACAAAACATGGGAGAAAAAATCTCCAGCACCAGACAAGCCTGAGGACACACTCTAAAGCCCAACCCTGAGTGCTGAAAAATGCCTAGAAATGTCTCACTCTTTGTGTTAGGTAAACAAATTACATGGGACACTTGTAGGCACTTTACATTATAGCAAGAATGCCTAGAAATGTCCCAAATGTTTTGTTAGGGAAAAATACAAAGCATGGTAGAAAAAAATCGCCAGCACCAGCCAAGCCTGGGGAGCCACTCTAAAGCCCAACATTGAGTGCTGAAAAATATCTAGAAATGTGTCACTCTTTGTGTTAGGTAAAACAAAGACATGGGACACTTGTAGGCACTTTACATTATAGCAAGAATGCCTAGAAATGTCCCAAATGTTTTGTTAGGGAAAAATTAAATGCATGGTAGAAAAAATTCTCCAGCACCAGCCACGCCCAAGGACCCACTCTAAAGCCCCACCTTGAGTGCTGAGAAATGCCTAGAAATGTCTCACACTTTGTGTTAGGTAAAAAAATGACTTGGGACACTTGTAGGCACTTTGCATTAAAGCAAGAATGCCTAGAAATGTCCCAAATGTTTTGTTAGGGAAAAATACAATACATGGTAGAAAAAAAATCTCCAGCACCAGCCAATCCCAGGGACCCACTCTAAAGCCCCACCTTGAGTGCTGAAAAATGCCTAGAAATGTCTCACTCTTTGTGTTAGGTAAAAAGAATAAAAATACTTGGGACACTTGTAGGCACTTTACATTATAGCAAGAATGCCTAGAAATGTCCGAAATGTTTTGTTAGGGAAAAATGAAAAAAATGGGAGAAAAAAATCTCCAGCACCAGACAAGCCTGAGGACAAACTCTAAAGCCCAACCCTGAGTGCTGAAAAATGCCTAGAAATGTCTCACTTTTTGTTTTAGGTACACAAATTACATGGGACACTTGTGGGCACTTTACATTATAGCAAGAATGCCTAGAAATGTCCCAAATGTTTTGTTAGGGAAAAATACAAAGCATGGTAGAAAAAAATCGCCAGCACCAGCCAAGCCTGGGGAGCCACTCTAAAGCCCAACATTGAGTGCTGAAAAATATCTAGAAATGTGTCACTCTTTGTGTTAGGTAAAACAATGACATGGGACACTTGTTGGCACTTTACATTAAAGCAAGAATGCCTAGAAATGTCCCAAATGTTTTGTTAGGGAAAAATTAAATGCATGGTAGAAAAAATTCTCCAGCACCAGCCACGCCCAAGGACCCACTCTAAAGCCCCACCTTGAGTGCTGAAAAATGCCTAGAAATGTCTCACACTTTGTGTTAGGTAAAAAAATGACTTGGGACACTTGTAGGCACTTTACATTAAAGCAAGAATGCCTAGAAATGTCCCAAATGTTTTGTTAGGGAAAAATACAAAACATGGTAGAAAAAAAATCTCCAGCACCAGCCAATCCCAGGGACCCACTCTAAAGCCCCACCTTGAGTGCTGAAAAATGCCTAGAAATGTCTCACTCTTTGTGTTAGGTAAAAAGAATGAAAATACTTGGGACACTTGTAGGCACTTTACATTATAGCAAGAATGCCTAGAAATGTCCCAAATGTTTTGTTAGGGAAAAATACAAAACATGGTAGAAAAAAATCGCCAGAACTAGCCAAGCCTGGGGAGCCACTCTAAAGCCCAACATTGAGTGCTGAAAAATGCCTAGAAATGTGTCACTCTTTGTGTTAGGTAAAACAATGACATGGGACACTAGTAGGCACTTTACATTATAGCAAAAATGCCTAGAAATGTCCCAAATGTTTTATTAGGGAAAAATTAAATACATAAGAAAAAAAATTCTCCATTACCAGCCACTTCCAGGGACCCACTCTAAAGCCCCACCTTGAGTGCTGAGAAATGCCTAGAAATGTCTCACTCTTTGTGTTAGGTAAAAAAATGACATGGGACACTTGTAGGCACTTTACATTAAAGCAAGAATGCCTAGAAATGTCCCAAATATTTTTTTAGGGAAAAATTAAATGCATGGTAGAAAAAATTCTCCAGCACAAGCCACGCCCAAGGACCCACTCTAAAGCCCCACCTTGAGTGCTGAGAAATGCCTTGAAATAACTCACTCTTTGTGTTAGGTAAAAAAATGACATGGGACACTTGTTGGCACTTTACATTAAAGCAAGAATGCCTAGAAATGTCCCAAATGTTTTGTTAGGGAAAAATTAAATGCATGGTAGAAAAAATTCTCCAGCACCAGCCACGCCCAAGGACCCACTCTAAAGCCCCACCTTGAGTGCTGAAAAATGCCTAGAAATGTCTCACACTTTGTGTTAGGTAAAAAAATGACTTGGGACACTTGTAGGCACTTTACATTAAAGCAAGAATGCCTAGAAATGTCCCAAATGTTTTGTTAGCGAAAAATACAAAACATGGTAGAAAAAAAATCTCCAGCACCAGCCAATCCCAGGGACCCACTCTAAAGCCCCACCTTGAGTGCTGAAAAATGCCTAGAAATGTCTCACTCTTTGTGTTAGGTAAAAAGAATGAAAATACTTGGGACACTTGTAGGCACTTTACATTATAGCAAGAATGCCTAGAAATGTCCCAAATGTTTTGTTAGGGAAAAATACAAAACATGGTAGAAAAAAATCGCCAGAACCAGCCAAGCCTGGGGAGCCACTCTAAAGCCCAACATTGAGTGCTGAAAAATGCCTAGAAATGTGTCACTCTTTGTGTTAGGTAAAACAATGACATGGGACACTAGTAGGCACTTTACATTATAGCAAAAATGCCTAGAAATGTCCCAAATGTTTTATTAGGGAAAAATTAAATACATAAGAAAAAAAATTCTCCATTACCAGCCACTTCCAGGGACCCACTCTAAAGCCCCACCTTGAGTGCTGAGAAATGCCTAGAAATATCTCACTCTTTGTGTTAGGTAAAAAAATGACATGGGACACTTGTAGGCACTTTACATTAAAGCAAGAATGCCTAGAAATGTCCCAAATGTTTTGTTAGGGAAAAATTAAATGCATGGTAGAAAAAATTCTCCATTACCAGCCACGCCCAAGGACCCACTCAAAAGCCCCACCTTGAGTGCTGAGAAATGCCTAGAAATGTCTCACACTTTGTGGTAGGTAAAAAAATGACTTGGGACACTTGTAGGCACTTTACATTAAAGCAAGAATGCCTAGAAATGTCCCAAATGTTTTGTTAGGGAAAAATACAAAACATGGTAGAAAAAAAATCTCCAGCACAAGCCACGCCCAAGGACCCACTCTAAAGCCCCACCTTGAGTGCTGAGAAATGCCTTGAAATAACTCACTCTTTGTGTTAGGTAAAAAAATGACATGGGACACTTGTTGGCACTTTACATTAAAGCAAGAATGACTAGAAATGTCCCAAATGTTTTGTTAGGGAAAAATTAAATGCATGGTAGAAAAAATTCTCCAGCACCAGCCACGCCCAAGGACCCACTCTAAAGCCCCACCTTGAGTGCTGAAAAATGCCTAAAAATGTCTCACTCGTTGTGTTAGGTAAAAAGAATAAAAATACTTGGGACACTTGTAGGCACTTTACATTATAGTAAGAATGCCTAGAAATGTCTCACACTTTGTGTTAGGTAAAAAAATGACATGGGATACTTGTAGGCACTTTACATTAAAGCAAGAATGCCTAGAAATGTCCCAAATGTTTTGTTACGAAAAAATGAAATACATGGGAGAAAAAATTCTCTAGCACCAGCCAAGCCCAGGGACCCACTGTAAAGCCCCACCCTGAGTGCTGAGAAATGCCTAGAAATGTCTCACTCTATGTGTTAGGTAAAAAAAATGACATGGGACACTTGTAGGCACTTTACATTATGGCAAGAATGCCTAGAAATGTCCCAAATGTTTTGTTAGGGAAAAATACAAAACATGGGAGAAAAAATCTCCAGCACCAGACAAGCCTGAGGACACACTCTAAAGCCCAACCCTGAGTGCTGAAAAATGCCTAGAAATGTCTCACTCTTTGTGTTAGGTAAACAAATTACATGGGACACTTGTAGGCACTTTACATTATAGCAAGAATGCCTAGAAATGTCCCAAATGTTTTGTTAGGGAAAAATTAAATGCATGGTAGAAAAAATTCTCCATTACCAGCCACGCCCAAGGACCCACTCAAAAGCCCCACCTTGAGTGCTGAGAAATGCCTAGAAATGTCTCACACTTTGTGTTAGGTAAAAAAATGACTTGGGACACTTGTAGGCACTTTACATTAAAGCAAGAATGCCTAGAAATGTCCCAAATGTTTTGTTAGGGAAAAATACAAAACATGGTAGAAAAAAAATCTCCAGCACCAGCCAATCCCAGGGACCCACTCTAAAGCCCCACCTTGAGTGCTGAAAAATGCCTAGAAATGTCTCACTCTTTGTGTTAGGTAAAAAGAATAAAAATACTTGGGACACTTGTAGGCACTTTACATTATAGCAAGAATGCCTAGAAATGTCCGAAATGTTTTGTTAGGGAAAAATGAAAAAAATGGGAGAAAAAAATCTCCAGCACCAGACAAGCCTGAGGACACACTCTAAAGCCCAACCCTGAGTGCTGAAAAATGCCTAGAAATGTCTCACTCTTTGTGTTAGGTAAAAAAAATTAAAATTACATGGGACACTTGTAGGCACTTTACATTATAGCAAGAATGCCTAGAAATGTCCCAAATGTTTTGTTAGGGAAAAATACAAAGCATGGTAGAAAAAAATCGCCAGCACCAGCCAAGCCTGGGGAGCCACTCTAAAGCCCAACATTGAGTGCTGAAAAATATCTAGAAATGTGTCACTCTTTGTGTTAGGTAAAACAAAGACATGGGACACTTGTAGGCACTTTACATTATAGCAAGAATGCCTAGAAATGTCCCAAATGTTTTGTTAGGGAAAAATTAAATGCATGGTAGAAAAAATTCTCCAGCACCAGCCACGCCCAAGGACCCACTCTAAAGCCCCACCTTGAGTGCTGAAAAATGCCTAGAAATGTCTCACTCTTTGTGTTAGGTAAAAAGAATAAAAATACTTGGGACACTTGTAGGCACTTTACATTATAGCAAGAATGCCTAGAAATGTCCGAAATGTTTTGTTAGGGAAAAATGAAAAAAATGGGAGAAAAAAATCTCCAGCACCAGACAAGCCTGAGGACAAACTCTAAAGCCCAACCCTGAGTGCTGAAAAATGCCTAGAAATGTCTCACTTTTTGTTTTAGGTACACAAATTACATGGGACACTTGTAGGCACTTTACATTATAGCAAGAATGCCTAGAAATGTCCCAAATGTTTTGTTAGGGAAAAATACAAAGCATGGTAGAAAAAAATCGCCAGCACCAGCCAAGCCTGGGGAGCCACTCTAAAGCCCAACATTGAGTGCTGAAAAATATCTAGAAATGTGTCACTCTTTGTGTTAGGTAAAACAATGACATGGGACACTTGTAGGCACTTTACATTATAGCAGGAATGCCTAGAAATGTCCCAAATGTTTTGTTAGGGAAAAATACAAAACATGGTAGAAAAAAATCGCCAGCACCAGCCAAGCCTGGGGAGCCACTCTAAAGCCCAACATTGAGTGCTGAAAAATGCCTAGAAATGTGTCACTCTTTGTGTTAGGTAAAACAATGACATGGGACACTAGTAGGCACTTTACATTATAGCAAGAATGCCCAGAAATGTCCCAAATGTTTTATTAGGGAAAAATGAAATGTATGTTGGAAAAAATTCTCCAGCACAAGCCACGCCCAAGGACCCACTCTAAAGCCCCACCTTGAGTGCTGAGAAATGCCTAGAAAAAAAACTCACTCTTTGTGTTAGGTAAAAAAATGACATGGGACACTTGTTGGCACTTTACATTAAAGCAAGAATGCCTAGAAATGTCCCAAATGTTTTGTTAGGGAAAAATGAAATGCATGGTAGAAAAAATTCTCCAGCACCAGCAACGCCCAAGGGCCCACTCTAAAGCCCCACCTTGAGTGCTGAGAAATGCCTAGAAATGTCTCACACTTTGTGTTAGGTAAAAAAATGACATTGGACACTTGTAGGCACTTTACATTAAAGCAAGAATGCATAGAGATGTACCAAATGTTTTGTTAGGGAAACATGAAATACATGGGAGAAAGAATTCTCCAGCAATAGCAACGCCCAGGGACCCACTGTAAAGCCCCACCCTGAGTGCTGAGAAATGCCTAGAAATGTCTTACTCTTTGTGTTAGGTAAAAAAAATACATGGGACACTTGTAGGCACTTTTCATTATAGCAAGAATGCCTAGAAATGTCCCAAATGTTTTGTTACGGAAAAATTAAATACATGGGAGAAAAAATTCTCCATTGCCAGCCACGCCCATGGACCCACTCTGAAGCCCAATATTGAGTGCTGAGAAATGCCTAGAAATGTCTCACTCTTTGTGTTAGGTAAAAAGAATGAAAATACTTGGGACACTTGTAGGCACTTTACATTATAGCAAGAATGCCTAGAAATGTCCCAAATGTTTTGTTAGGGAAAAATACAAAACATGGTAGAAAAAAATCACCAGAACCAGCCAAGCCTGGGGAGCCACTCTAAAGCCCAACATTGAGTGCTGAAAAATGCCTAGAAATGTGTCACTCTTTGTGTTAGGTAAAACAATGACATGGGACACTAGTAGGCACTTTACATTATAGCAAAAATGCCTAGAAATGTCCCAAATGTTTTATTAGGGAAAAATTAAATACATAAGAAAAAAAATTCTCCATTACCAGCCACTTCCAGGGACCCACTGTAAAGCCCCACCTTGAGTGCTGAGAAATGCCTAGAAATGTCTCACTCTTTGTGTTAGGTAAAAAAATGACATGGGACACTTGTAGGCACTTTACATTAAAGCAAGAATGCCTAGAAATGTCCCAAATATTTTTTTAGGGAAAAATTAAATGCATGGTAGAAAATTCTCCAGCACAAGCCACGCCCAAGGACCCACTCTAAAGCCCCACCTTGAGTGCTGAGAAATGCCTTGAAATAACTCACTCTTTGTGTTAGGTAAAAAAATGACATGGGACACTTGTTGGCACTTTACATTAAAGCAAGAATGCCTAGAAATGTCCCAAATGTTTTGTTAGGGAAAAATTAAATGCATGGTAGAAAAAATTCTCCAGCACCAGCCACGCCCAAGGACCCACTCTAATGCCCCACCTTGAGTGCTGAAAAATGCCTAGAAATGTCTCACACTTTGTGTTAGGTAAAAAAATGACATGGGATACTTGTAGGCACTTTACATTAAAGCAAGAATGCCTAGAAATGTCCCAAATGTTTTGTTACGAAAAAATGAAATACATGGGAGAAAAAATTCTCTAGCACCAGCCACGCCCAGGGACCCACTGTAAAGCCCCACCCTGAGTGCTGAGAAATGCCTAGAAATGTCTCACTCTATGTGTTAGGTAAAAAAAATGACATGGGACACTTGTAGGCACTTTACATTATGGCAAGAATGCCTAGAAATGTCCCAAATGTTTTGTTAGGGAAAAATACAAAACATGGGAGAAAAAATCTCCAGCACCAGACAAGCCTGAGGACACACTCTAAAGCCCAACCCTGAGTGCTGAAAAATGCCTAGAAATGTCTCACTCTTTGTGTTAGGTAAACAAATTACATGGGACACTTGTAGGCACTTTACATTATAGCAAGAATGCCTAGAAATGTCCCAAATGTTTTGTTAGGGAAAAATACAAAGCATGGTAGAAAAAAATCGCCAGCACCAGCCAAGCCTGGGGAGCCACTCTAAAGCCCAACATTGAGTGCTGAAAAATATCTAGAAATGTGTCACTCTTTGTGTTAGGTAAAACAATGACATGGGACACTTGTAGGCACTTTACATTATAGCAAGAATGCCTAGAAATGTCCCAAATGTTTTGTTAGGGAAAAATTAAATGCATGGTAGAAAAAATTCTCCATTACCAGCCACGCCCAAGGACCCACTCAAAAGCCCCACCTTGAGTGCTGAGAAATGCCTAGAAATGTCTCACACTTTGTGTTAGGTAAAAAAATGACTTGGGACACTTGTAGGCACTTTACATTAAAGCAAGAATGCCTAGAAATGTCCCAAATGTTTTGTTAGGGAAAAATACAAAACATGGTAGAAAAAAAATCTCCAGCACCAGCCAATCCCAGGGACCCACTCTAAAGCCCCACCTTGAGTGCTGAAAAATGCCTAGAAATGTCTCACTCTTTGTGTTAGGTAAAAAGAATAAAAATACTTGGGACACTTGTAGGCACTTTACATTATAGCAAGAATGCCTAGAAATGTCCGAAATGTTTTGTTAGGGAAAAATGAAAAAAATGGGAGAAAAAAATCTCCAGCACCAGACAAGCCTGAGGACACACTCTAAAGCCCAACCCTGAGTGCTGAAAAATGCCTAGAAATGTCTCACTCTTTGTGTTAGGTAAAAAAAATTAAAATTACATGGGACACTTGTAGGCACTTTACATTATAGCAAGAATGCCTAGAAATGTCCCAAATGTTTTGTTAGGGAAAAATACAAAGCATGGTAGAAAAAAATCGACAGCACCAGCCAAGCCTGGGGAGCCACTCTAAAGCCCAACATTGAGTGCTGAAAAATATCTAGAAATGTGTCACTCTTTGTGTTAGGTAAAACAATGACATGGGACACTTGTAGGCACTTTACATTATAGCAAGAATGCCTAGAAATGTCCCAAATGTTTTGTTAGGGAAAAATACAAAGCATGGTAGAAAAAAATCGCCAGCAAAAGCCAAGCCTGGGGAGCCACTCTAAAGCCCAACATTGAGTGCTGAAAAATATCTAGAAATGTGTCACTCTTTGTGTTAGGTAAAACAATGACATGGGACACTTGTAGGCACTTTACATTATAGCAAGAATGCCTAGAAATGTCCCAAATGTTTTGTTAGGGAAAAATTAAATGCATGGTAGAAAAAATTCTCCAGCACCAGCCACGCCCAAGGACCCACTCTAAAGCCCCACCTTGAGTGCTGAGAAATGCCTAGAAATGTCTCACACTTTGTGTTAGGTAAAAAAATGACTTGGGACACTTGTAGGCACTTTGCATTAAAGCAAGAATGCCTAGAAATGTCCCAAATGTTTTGTTAGGGAAAAATACAATACATGGTAGAAAAAAAATCTCCAGCACCAGCCAATCCCAGGGACCCACTCTAAAGCCCCACCTTGAGTGCTGAAAAATGCCTAGAAATGTCTCACTCTTTGTGTTAGGTAAAAAGAATAAAAATACTTAGGACACTTGTAGGCACTTTACATTATAGCAAGAATGCCTAGAAATGTCCGAAATGTTTTGTTAGGGAAAAATGAAAAAAATGGGAGAAAAAAATCTCCAGCACCAGACAAGCCTGAGGACAAACTCTAAAGCCCAACATTGAGTGCTGAAAAATGCCTAGAAATGTGTCACTCTTTGTGTTAGGTAAAACAATGACATGGGACACTAGTAGGCACTTTACATTATAGCAAGAATGCCCAGAAATGTCCCAAATGTTTTATTAGGGAAAAATGAAATGTATGTTGGAAAAAATTCTCCAGCACAAGCCACGCCCAAGGACCCACTCTAAAGCCCCACCTTGAGTGCTGAGAAATGCCTAGAAAAAAAACTCACTCTTTGTGTTAGGTAAAAAAATGACATGGGACACTTGTTGGCACTTTACATTAAAGCAAGAATGCCTAGAAATGTCCCAAATGTTTTGTTAGGGAAAAATGAAATGCATGGTAGAAAAAATTCTCCAGCACCAGCAACGCCCAAGGGCCCACTCTAAAGCCCCACCTTGAGTGCTGAGAAATGCCTAGAAATGTCTCACACTTTGTGTTAGGTAAAAAAATGACATTGGACACTTGTAGGCACTTTACATTAAAGCAAGAATGCATAGAGATGTACCAAATGTTTTGTTAGGGAAACATGAAATACATGGGAGAAAGAATTCTCCAGCAATAGCAACGCCCAGGGACCCACTGTAAAGCCCCACCCTGAGTGCTGAGAAATGCCTAGAAATGTCTTACTCTTTGTGTTAGGTAAAAAAAATACATGGGACACTTGTAGGCACTTTTCATTATAGCAAGAATGCCTAGAAATGTCCCAAATGTTTTGTTACGGAAAAATTAAATACATGGGAAAAAAAATTCTCCATTGCCAGCCACGCCCATGGACCCACTCTGAAGCCCAATATTGAGTGCTGAGAAATGCCTAGAAATGTCTCACTCTTTGTGTTAGGTAAAAAAATGACATGGGATACTTGTAGGCACTTTACATTATAGCAAGAATGCCTAGAAATGTCCCAAATGTTTTGTTAGGGAAAAATACAAAACATGGTAGAAAAAAATCACCAGAACCAGCCAAGCCTGGGGAGCCACTCTAAAGCCCAACATTGAGTGCTGAAAAATGCCTAGAAATGTGTCACTCTTTGTGTTAGGTAAAACAATGACATGGGACACTAGTAGGCACTTTACATTATAGCAAAAATGCCTAGAAATGTCCCAAATGTTTTATTAGGGAAAAATTAAATACATAAGAAAAAAAATTCTCCATTACCAGCCACTTCCAGGGACCCACTCTAAAGCCCCACCTTGAGTGCTGAGAAATGCCTAGAAATGTCTCACTCTTTGTGTTAGGTAAAAAAATGACATGGGACACTTGTAGGCACTTTACATTAAAGCAAAAATGCCTAGAAATGTCCCAAATATTTTTTTAGGGAAAAATTAAATGCATGGTAGAAAATTCTCCAGCACAAGCCACGCCCAAGGACCCACTCTAAAGCCCCACCTTGAGTGCTGAGAAATGCCTTGAAATAACTCACTCTTTGTGTTAGGTAAAAAAATGACATGGGACACTTGTTGGCACTTTACATTAAAGCAAGAATGCCTAGAAATGTCCCAAATGTTTTGTTAGGGAAAAATTAAATGCATGGTAGAAAAAATTCTCCAGCACCAGCCACGCCCAAGGACCCACTCTAAAGCCCCACCTTGAGTGCTGAAAAATGCCTAGAAATGTCTCACACTTTGTGTTAGGTAAAAAAATGTTATGGGATACTTGTAGGCACTTTACATTAAAGCAAGAATGCCTAGAAATGTCCCAAATGTTTTGTTACGAAAAAATGAAATACTTGGGAGAAAAAATTCTCTAGCACCAGCCACGCCCAGGGACCCACTGTAAAGCCCCACCCTGAGTGCTGAGAAATGCCTAGAAATGTCTCACTCTATGTGTTAGGTTAAAAAAAATGACATGGGACACTTGTAGGCACTTTACATTATGGCAAGAATGCCTAGAAATGTCCCAAATGTTTTGTTAGGGAAAAATACAAAACATGGTAGAAAAAAATCGCCAGCACTGGCCAAGCCTGGGGAGCCACTCTAAAGCCCAACATTGAGTGCTGAAAAATGCCTAGAAATGTGTCACTCTTTGTGTTAGGTAAAACAATGACATGGGACACTAGTAGGCACTTTACATTATAGCAAGAATGACTAGAAATGTCCCAAATGTTTTGTTAGGGAAAAATTAAATACATGGGAAAAAAAATTCTCCATTACCAGCCACGCCCAGGGACCCACTCTAAAGCCCCAATTTGAGTGCTGAGAAATGCCTAGAAATGTCTCACTCTTTGTGTTAGGTAAAAAAATGACATGGGACACTTGTTGGCACTTTACATTAAAGCAAGAATGCCTAGAAATGTCCCAAATGTTTTATTAGGGAAAAATTAAATGCATGGTGGAAAAAATACTCCAGCACAAGCCACGCCCAAGGACCCACTCTAAAGCCCCACCTTGAGTGCTGAGAAATGCCTAGAAAAAACTCACTCTTTGTGTAAGGTAAAAAAATGACATGGGACACTTGTTGGCACTTTACATTAACGCAAGAGTGCCTAGAAATGTCCCAAATGTTTTGTTAGGGAAAAATTAAATGAATGGTAGAAAAAATTCTCCAGCACCAGCCACGCCCAAGGACCCACTCTAAAGCCCCACCTTGAGTGCTGAGAAATGCCTAGAAATGTCTCACTCTTTGTGTTAGATAAAAAAAATAAAAATACTTGAGACACTTGTAGGCACTTTACATTATAGCAAGAATGCCTAGAAATGTCCGAAATGTTTTGTTAGGGAAAAATAAAAAACATGGGAGAAAAAAATCTCCAGCAACAGCCAAGCCTGAGGAAAAACTCTAAAGCCCAACCCTGAGTGCTGAAACATGCCTAGAAATGTCTCACTCTTTGTGTTAGGTAAAAAAATGACATGGGACACTTGTAGGCACTTTACATTATAGCAAGAATACCTAGAGATGTACCAAATGTTTTGTTAGGGAAAAATGAAATACATGGGAGAAAAAATTCTCCAGCACCAGCCACGCCCAGGGACCCACTGTAAAGCCCCACCCTGAGTGCTGAGAAAAGCCTAGAAATGTCTCACTCTTTATGTTAGGTAAAAAAATTACATGGGACACTTGTAGGCACTTTACATTATAGCAAGAATGCCTAGAAATGTCCCAAATGTTTTGTTAGGGAAAATTACAATACATAGTAGAAAAAAATCCCCAGCACCAGCCAAGACCGGGGACCCATTCTGAAGCCCCACCCTGAGTGCTGAAAAATGCTTAGAAATGTCTCACACTTTGTGTTAGGTAAAAATGAAACAAAAATAACATGGGACACTTTTAGGGACTTTACATTTTAGCAAAAATGCCTAGAAATGTCACAAATGTTTTGTTAGGGAAAAACACAATACATGGTAGAACAAATTCTCCAGCACCAGCCAAGGCCGGGGACCCACTCTAAAGCCCCTCCTTGAATACTGAAAAATGCCTAGAAATGTCTCACTCTTTGTGTTAGGTAAAAAAATGACATGGGACACTAGTAGGTACTTTACATTATAGCAAGAATGCCTAGAAATGTTCCTAATGTTTTGTTGGGGAAAAATACAAAACATGGTAGAAACAAATCTCCAGCACCAGCCAAGCCCAGGGACCCACTCTAAAGCCCCACATTGAGTGCTGAAAAATGTCTAGAAATGTCTCACTTCATGTGTTAGCTAAAAAAAATAAAAATACATGGGACACTTGTAGGCATTTTACATTATAGCAAGAATGCCTAGAATTGTCCGAAATGTTTTGTTAGGGAAAAATGAAATACATGGAAGAAAAAAATCTCAAGCACCAGCCAAGCCTGAGGAGCCACTCTAAAGTCCAACCCTGAGTGCTTAGAAATGCCTAGAAATGTCTCACTCTTTGTGTTAGATAAAAAAAATATACATGGGACACTTGTAGGCACTTTACATTAAAGCAAGAATGCCTTGAAATGTCCCAAATGTTTTGTTACGGAAAAATACAAAATATGGTAGAAAAAAATTGCCAGCACCAGCGAAGCCTGGGGATCCACTGTAAAGCCCAACATTGAGTGCTGAAAAATGCCTGGAAATGTGTCACTCTTTGTGTTAGGTAATAAAAAAACATGGGACACTGGTAGGCACTTTACATTATAGCAAGAATGCCTAGAAATGTTCCAAATGTTTTGTAAGGGAAAAATTAAATTCATGGGAGAAAAAATTCTCCAGCACCAGACACTCCAAGGGACCAACTCTAAAGCCCCACCTTGAGTGCTGAAAAATGCCTAAAAATGTCTCACTTTTTGTGTTAGCTAAAAAAAATTAAAATACATGCGATACTTGTAGGCACTTTACATTATAGCAAGAATGCCTAGAAATGTCCGATATGTTTTGTTAGGGAAAAATGAAATACATGGGAGAAAAAAATCTCCAGCACCAGCCAAGCCTGAGGAGCCACTCTAAAGCCCAACCCTGAGTGCTGAAAAATGCCAAGAAAGGTCTCACTCTTTGTGTTAGGTAAAAAAATGACATGGGAAACTTGTAGGCACTTTACATTAAAGCAAGAATGCCTAGAAATGTCCCAAATGTTTTGTTAGGGTAAAATGAAATACATGGGAGAAGAAAATCTCCAGCACCAGCCAAGCCTGAGGAAACACTCTAAAGCCCCACGTTGAGTGCTGAAAAATGCCTAGAAATGTCTCACTCTTTGTGTTAGGTAAAAAAATGACATGGGACACTCGTAGGCACTTTACATTATAGCAAGAATGCCTAGAATTGTCCCAAATGTTTTGTTAGGGAAAAATACAAAACATGGTAGAAAAAAATCTCCAGCACCAGCCAAGCCTGGGGAGCCACTCTAAAGCCCAACATTGAGTGCTGAAAAATGCCTGGAAATGTGTCACTCTTTGTGTTAGGTAAAAAAATGACATGGGACACTAGTAGGCACTTTACATTATAGCAAGAATGCCTAGAAATGTCCCTAATGTTTTGTTAGGGAAAAATTAAATACATGGGAAAAAAAATTCTCCATTACCAGCCAACTCCAGGGACCCACTCTAAATCCCCACCTTGAGTGCTGAGAAATGCCTAGAAATGTCTCACTTTTTGTGTTAGGTAAAAAAATGACATGGGACACTTGAAGACACTTTACATTAAAGCAAGAATGCCTAGAAATGTCCCAAATGTTTTATTAGGGAAAAATACAAAACATGGTAGAAAAAAATCTCCAGCACCAGCCAAGCCCAGGGACCCACGCTAAATCCCCACCTTGAGTGCTGAAAAATGCCTAGAAATGTCTCACTTTATGTGTCAGCTAAAAAAAATAAAAATACATGGGACACTTGTAGGCACTTTACATTATAGCAAGAATGCCTAGAAATGTTCCAAATGTTTTGTAAGGGAAAAATTAAATTCATGGGAGAAAAAATTCTCCAGCACCAGACACTCCAAGGGACCAACTCTAAAGCCGCACCTTGAGTGCTGAGAAATTCCTAGAAATGTCTCACTCTTTGTGTTAGGTAAAAAAATGACATGGGACACTTGTAGGCACTTTACATTAAAGCAAGAATGCATAGAAATGTCCCAAATGTTTTGTTAGGGAAAAATACAAAACCTGGTAGAAAAAAATCTGCAGCACCAGCCACGCCCAGGGACCAACTCTAAAGCCCCACCTTGAGTGCTGAAAAATGCCTAAAAATGTCTCACTTTTTGTGTTAGCTAAAAAAAATTAAAATACATGCGACACTTGTAGGCACTTTACATTATAGCAAGAATGCCTAGAAATGTCCGATATGTTTTGTTAGGGAAAAATGAAATACATGGGAGAAAAAAATCTCCAGCACCAGCCAAGCCCAGGGACCCACTCTAAAGCCCAACCTTGAGTGCTGAAAAATGCCTAGAAATGTCTCACTCTTTGTGTTAGGTAAAAAAAATTAAAAATACATGGGACACTTGTAGGCACTTTACATTATAGCAAGAATGCATAGAAATGTCCCAAATGTTTTGTTAGGGAAAAATACAAAACATGATAGAAAAAAAATCTCCAGCACCAGCCAATCCCAGGGACCCACTCTAAAGCCCCACCTTGAGTGCTGAAAAATGCCTACAAATGTCTCACTCTTTGTGTTAGGTAAAAAAATGACATGGGACACTTGTAGGCACTTTACATTAAAGCAAGAATGCCTAGAAATGTCCCAAATGTTTTGTCAGGGAAAAATACATAACATGGTAGAAAAAAAATCTCCAGCACCAGCCAATCCAAGGGACCCACTCTAAAGCCCCACCTTAAGTGCTGAAAAATGCCTAGAAATGTCTCACTCTTTGTGTTAGGTAAAAAAAAAAAAAAAAAAAAAAATGGGACACTTGTAGGCACTTTACATTATAGCAAGAATGCCTAGAAATTTCCGAAATGTTTTGTTTGGGAAAAATGAAATACATGGGACAAAAAAATCTTCAGCACCAGCCAAGCCTGAGGAGCCACTCTAAAGCCCAACCCTGAGTGCTGAAAAATAACTAGAAATGTCTCACTCTTTGTTTTGGGTAAAAAAATGACATGGGACACTTGTAGGCACTTTAAATTATAGCCACAATGCCTAGAAATGTCCCGAATGTTTTGTTAGGGAAAAATGAAATACATGGTAGAAAAAAATCTCCAGCACCAGCCAAACCTGAGGAGCCACTTTAAAGCCCAACCCTGAGTGCTTAAAAATGCAAAGAAATGTCTCACTCTTTGTGTTAGGTTAAAAAATGACATGGGACACTTGTAGGCACTTTACATTATAGCAAGAATACCTGGAGATGTACCAAATGTTTTGTTAGGGAAAAATGAAATACATGGGAGAAAAAATTCTCCAGCACCAGCCACGCCCAGGGACCCACTCTAAAGCCCCACCTTGAGTGCTGAGAAATGCCTAGAAATGTCTCACTCTTTGTGTTAGGTAAAAAAATTACATGGGACACTTGTAGGCACTTTACATTATAGCAAGAATGCCTAGAAATGTCCCAAATGTTTTGTTAGGGAAAAATTAAATACATGGGAAAAAGAAATCTCCATTACCAGCCACGCCCAGGGACCCACTCTAAAGCCCCACCTTGAGCGCTGAAAAATGCCTAGAAATGTCTCACTTTATGTGTTAGCTAAAAAAAATAAAAATACATGGGACACTTGTAGGCACTTAAAAGTATAGCAAGAATGCCTAGAAATGTCCGAAATGTTTTGTTAGGGAAAAATGAAATACATGGGAGAAAAAATTCTCCAGCACCAGCCACGCCCAGGGACCCACTGTAAAGCCCCACCCTGAGTGCTGAGAAAAGCCTAGAAATGTCTCACTCTTTGTGTTAGGTAAAAAAATTACATGGGACACTTGTAGGCACTTTACATCATAGCAAGAATGCCTAGAAATGTCCCAAATGTTTTGTTAGGGAAAAATTAAATACATGGGGAAAAAAAATCTCCATTACCAGCCACGGCCAGGGACCCACTCTAAAGCCCCACCTTGAGTGCTGAGAAATGCCTAGAAATGTCTCACTCTTTGTGTTGGGTAAAAAAATGACATGGGACACTTTTAGGCACTTTACATTATAGCAAGAATGCCTAGAAATGTCCGAAATGTTTTGTTAGGGAAAAATGAAATACATGGGAGAAAAAAATCTCCAGCACCAGCCAAGCCTGAGGAAACACTCTTAAGCCCAACCCTGAGTACTGAAAAATGCCTTAAAATTTCTCACTCTTTGTGTTAGGTAAAAAAATTACATGGGACACTTGTAGGCACTTTACATTATAGCAAGAATAACTAGAGATGTACCAATTGTTTTGTTAGGGATAAATGAAATACATGGGAGAAAAAATCTCCAGCACCATCAACACCCAGGGACCCACTCTAAAGCCCCACCTTGAGTGCTGAGAAATGCCTAGAAATGTCTCACTCTTTGTGTTAGGTAAAAAAATGACATGGGACACTTGTAGGCACTTTACATTAAAACAAGAAAACCTAGAAATGTCCCAAATGTTTTGTTAGGGAAAAATACAAAAAATGTTAGAAACAAATCTCCAGCACCAGCCAAGCCCAGGGACCCACTCTAAAGCCCCACCTTGAGTGCTGAAAAAACCTAAAAATGTCTCACTCTTTGTGTTAGGTAAAACAATTAAAAATACATGGGACACTTGTAGGCACTTTACATTATAGCAAGAATGCCTAGAAATGTCCGAAATGTTTTGTTAGGGAAAAATGAAATACATGGGAGAAAAAAATCTCCAACACCAGCCAAGCCCTAAGACCCACTCTAAAGCCCCACCTTGAGTGCTGATAAATGCCTATAAATGTCTCACTCTTTGTGTCAGGTAAAAAAAATAAATAAATGGGACACGTGTAGGCAGTTAACATTGTAGCAAGAATGCCTATAAATGTCCCAAATGTTTTGTTAGGGAAAAATACAATACGTGGTAGAAAAAAATCTCCAACACCAGCCATGCCCTAAGACCCACTCTAAAGCCCCACCCTGAGTGCGGAAAAATGCCTAGAAATGTCTCACTCTTTGTGATCGGTAAAACAAATAAAAAAACATGGGACACTTGTAGGCACTTTACATTATAGCAAGAATGCCTAGAAATGTCCCAAATGTTTTGTTAGGGAAAATTAAATACATGGTAGAAAAAATTCTCCAGCACCAGCCACGCCCAGGGACCCACTCTAAAGCCCCACCTTGAGTGCTGAGAAATGCCTAGAAATGTCTCAATCTTTTTGTTAGGTAAACAAATGACATGGGACACTTGTAGGCACTTTACATTAAAACAAGAATGCCTAGAAATGTCCCAAATGTTTTGTTAGGGAAAAATACAAAAAATGTTAGAAACAAATCTCCAGCACCAGCCAAGCCCAGGGACCCACTCTAAAGCTCCACCTTGAGTGCTGAAAAAACCTAAAAATGTCTCACTCTTTGTGTTAGGTAAAACAAATAAAAATACATGGGACACTTGTAGGCACTTTACATTATAGCAAGAATGCCTAGAAATGTCCGAAATGTTTTGTTAGGGAAAAATGAAATACATGGGAGAAAAAAATCTCCAACACCAGCCAAGCCCTAAGACCCACTCTAAAGCCCCACCTTGAGTGCTGATAAATGCCTATAAATGTCTCACTCTTTGTGTCAGGTAAAAAAAATAAATACATGGGACACGTATAGGCAGTTAACATTAAAGCAAGAATGCCTAGAAATTTCCCAAAAGTTTTGTTAGGGAAAAATTAAATACGTGGTAGAAAAAATTCTCCAGCACCAGCCAAGCCCAGGGACCCACTCTAAAGCCCCACCTTGAGTGCTGAAAAATGCCTAGAAATGTCTCACTCTTTGTGTTAGATAAAAAAAATAAAAATACTTGAGACACTTGTAGGCACTTTACATTATAGCAAGAATGCCTAGAAATGTCCGAAATGTTTTGTTAGGAAAAAATAAAAAACATGGGAGAAAAAAATCTCCAGCACCAGCCAAGCCCAGGGACCCACTCTAAATCCCCACCTTGAGTGCTGAAAAATGCCTAGAAATGTCTCACTTTATGTGTCAGCTAAAAAAAATAAAAATACATGGGACACTTGTAGGCACTTTACATTATAGCAAGAATGCCTAGAAATGTTCCAAATGTTTTGTAAGGGAAAAATTAAATTCATGGGAGAAAAAATTCTCCAGCACCAGACACTCCAAGGGACCAACTCTAAAGCCCCACCTTGAGTGCTGAAAAATGCCTAAAAATGTCTCACTTTTTGTGTTAGCTAAAAAAAATTAAAATACATGCGACACTTGTAGGCACTTTACATTATAGCAAGAATGCCTAGAAATGTCCGATATGTTTTGTTAGGGAAAAATGAAATACATGGGAGAAAAAAATCTCCAGCACCAGCCAAGCCTGAGGAGCCACTCTAAAGCCCAACCCTGAGTGCTGAAAAATGCCAAGAAAGGTCTCACTCTTTGTGTTAGGTAAAAAAATGACACGGGACACTTGTAGGCACTTTACATTAAAGCAAGAATGCCTAAAAATGTCCCAAATGTTTTGTTAGGGAAAAATACAAAACATTGTAGAAAAAAATCTCCAGCACCAGTCAAGCCCAGGGACCCACTCTAAAGCCCAACCTTGAGTGCTGAAAAATGCCTAGAAATGTCTCACTCTTTGTGTTAGGTAAAAAAATGACATGGGACACTTGTAGGCACTTTACATTAAAGCAAGAATGCCTAGAAATGTCCCAAATGTTTTGTTAGGGAAAAATACAAAACATGGTAGAAAAAAAATCTCCAGCACCAGCCAATCCCAGGGACCCACTCTAAAGCCCAACCCTGAGTGCTGAAAAATGCCTAGAAAAGTCTCAATCTTTGTTTTAGGTAAAAAAATGACATGGGACACTTGTAGGCACTTTACATTATAGCGAAAATGCCTAGAAATGTCTCACTTAATGTGTTAGCTAAAAAAAATAAAAGTACAAGGGACACTTGTAGGCACTTTACATTATAGCAAGAATGCCTAGAAATGTCCCAAATGTTTTGTTTGGGAAAAATTACAATACATGGTAGAAAAAATTCTCCATTACCAGCCAAGCCCGGGGACCCACTCTAAAGCCCCACCCTGAGTGCTGAAAAATGCCTAGAAATGTCTCACACTTTGTGTTGGGTAAAAACACACAAAAAATAACATGGGACACTTGTAGGCACTTTGCATTTTAGCAAGAATGCCTAGAAATGTCCCAAATGTTTTGTTAGGGAAAAATGAAATACAATGGAGAAAAAAATCTGCAGCACCAGCCACGCCCAGGGACCCACTCTAAAGCCCCACCTTGAGTGCTGAGAAATGCCTAGAAATGTCCCAAATGTTTTGTTAGGGAAAAATACAAAACATGGTAGAAAAAAATCTCCAGCACCAGCCAAACCCAAGGACCCACTCTAAAGCCCCACCTTGAGTGCTGAAAAATGCCTAGAAATGTCTCCCTTTTTGTGTTAGCTAAAAAAAATGTAAATATATGCGACACTTGTAGGCATATATTATAGCAAGAATGCCTAGAAATGTCCGAAATGTTTTGTTAGGGAAAAATGAAATACATGGGAGAAAAAAATCTCCAGCACCAGCAACACCCAGGGACCCACTCTAAAGCCCCACCTTGAGTGCTGAGAAATGCCTAGAAATGTCTCACTCTTTGTGTTAGGTAAAAAAATGACATGGGACACTTGTAGGCACTTTACATTAAAGCAAGAATGCCTAGAAATGTCCGAAATGTTTTGTTATGGAAAAATACAAAACATGGTAGAAAAAAAATCTCCAGCACCAGCCAAGCCTGAGGAGCCACTCTAAAGCCCAAACCTGAGTGCTTAAAAATGCCTAGAAATGTCTCACTCTTTGTGTTAGGTAAAAAAATGACATGGGACACTTGTAGGCACTTTACATTATAGCAAGAATGCATAGAAATGTCCCAAATGTTTTTTTAGGGAAAAATACAAAACATGGTAGAAAAAATTCGCCAGTACCAACCAAGCCCAGGGACCTACTCAAAAGACCCACCTTGAGTGCTGAAAAATGCCTAGAAATGTCTCACTCTTTGTGTTCGGTAAAACAAATAAAAAAACATGGGACACTTGTAGGCACTTTACATTATAGCAAGAATGCCTAGAAATGTCCCAAATGTTTTGTTACGGAAAAATTAAATACATGGTAGAAAAACTTCTCCAGCACCAGCCACGCCCAGGGACCCACTCTAAAGCCCCACATTGAGTGCTGAGAAATGCCTAGAATTGTCTCACTCTTTCTGTTAGGTAAAAAAATGACATGGGACACTTGTAGGCACTTTACATTAAAACAAGAATGCCTAGAAATGTCCCAAATGTTTTGTTAGGGAAAAATACAAAAAATGTTAGAAACAAATCTCCAGCACCAGCCAAGCCCAGGGACCCACTCTAAAGCCCCACCTTGAGTGCTGAAAAAACCTAAAAATGTCTCACTCTTTGTGTAAGGTAAAACAAATAAAAATACATGGGACACTTGTAGGTACTTAACATTATAGCAAGAATGCCTAGAAATGTCCGAAATGTTTTGTTAGGGAAAAATGAAATACATGGGGAAAAAAAATCTCCAACACCAGCCAAGCCCTAAGACCCACTCTAAAGCCCCACCTTGAGTGCTGATAAATGCCTATAAATATCTCACTCTTTGTGTCAGGTAAAAAAAAAAAATACATGGGACACGTGTAGGCAGTTAACATTGTAGCAAGAATGCCTATGAATGTCCCAAATGTTTTGTTAGGGAAAAATACAATACGTGGTAGAAAAAAATCTCCAACACCAGCCATTCCCTAAGACCCACTCTAAAGCCCCACCCTGAGTGCGGAAAAATGCCTAGAAATGTCTCACTCTTTGTGTTAGGTAAAAAAAATAAACAAAATAACATGGGACACTTGTAGGCACTTTGCATTATTGCAAGAATGCCTAGAAATGTCCCACACGTTGTATTAGAGAAAAATGAAATACACTTGTAGGCACTTTATATTATTGCAAGAATGCCTAGAAATGTCTCACTCTTTGTGTTAGGTAAAAAAAAAAAGAATACATGGGACACTTGTAGGCACTTTACATTATAGCAAGAATGCCTAAAAATGTCCCAAATGTTTTGTTAGGGAAAAATACAATACATGGTAAAATAATTCTCCAATACCAGCCAAGCCCTAAGACCCACTCTAAAGCCCCACCTTGAGTGCTGATAAATGCCTATAAATGTCTCACTCTTTGTGCTAGGTAAAAAGAAAAAATACATGGGACACTTGTAGGCACTTTACATTATAGCAAGAATGCCTAGAAATTTCCCAAATGTTTTGTAAGGGAAAAATACAATACATGGTAGAAAAAATTCCCCACCACCAGCCAAGCCCTAGGACCCACTCTAAAGCCCCACCTTGAGTAATAATGAATGCCTAGAAATGTCTCACTCTTTGTGTTAGGTAAAAAAAAAAAAAAATACATGGGACACTTGTAGGCACTTTACATTATAGCAAGAATGCCTAGAAATGTGCCAAATGGTTTGTTAGGGAAAAATACAATACATGGTAGAAAACATTCTCCAGCACCAGCCAAGCCCAGGGACCCACTCTAAAGCCCCACCCTGAGTGCTGAAAAATGGCTAGCAATGTCTTTCTCTTTGTGTTAGGTAAAAACAAAACAAAAAATAACATGGGACACTTGTAGGCACTTTGCATTATAGCAAGAATGCCTAGAAATGTCCCAAATGTTTTGTTAGGGAAAAATACAATACATGGTAAAATAATTCTCCAACACCAGCCAAGCCCTAAGACCCACTCTAAAGCCCCACCTTGAGTGCTGATAAATGCCTAGAAATTGCTCACTCTTTGTGTTAGGTAAACAAAAAAAATACATGGGACTTTTGTAGGCACTTTACATTGTTGCAAGAATGCCTAGAAATGTCCCAAATGTTTTGTTAGGGAAAAATACAATACCTGGTAGAAAAAATTATCCAACACCAGCAGAGCCCTGGGAACCACTCTAAAGCCCCACCTTGAATGCTGAAAAATGCCTAGAAATGTGTCACTCTTTGTGTTATGTAAAAAATTGACATGGGACACTTGTAGGCACTTTAAATTATTGCAAGAATGCCTAGAAATGTGCCAAATGTTTTGTTAGGGAAAAATACAATACATGGTAGAAAACATTCTCCAGCACCAGCCAAGCCCAGGGACCCACTCTAAAGCCCCACCCTGAGTGCTGAAAAATGCCTAGCAATGTCTTTCTCTTTGTGTTAGGTAAAAACAAAACAAAAAATAACATGGGACACTTGTAGGCACTTTGCATTATAGCAAGAATGCCTAGAAATGTCCCAAATGATTTGTTAGGGAAAAATACAATACATGGTAGAAAACATTCTCCAGCACGAGCCAAGCCCGGGAACCCACTCTAAAGCCCCACCTTGAATGCTAAAAACTGCCTAGAAATGTCTCACTCTTTTTGTTAGGTAAAAACAAAACAAAAAATAACATTGGACACTTTTAGGCACTTTGCATTATAGCAAGAATACCTAGAGATGTACCAAATGGTTTGTTAGGGAAAAATACAATACATGGTAGAAAACATTCTCCAGCACCAGCCAAGCCCAGGGACCCACTCTAAAGCCCCACCCTGAGTGCTGAAAAATGCCTAGCAATGTCTTTCTCTTTGTGTTAGGTAAAAACAAAACAAAAAATAACATGGGACACTTGTAGGCACTTTGCATTATAGCAAGAATGCCTAGAAATGTCCCAAATGTTTTGTTAGGGAAAAATACAATACATGGTAAAATAATTCTCCAACACCAGCCAAGCCCTAAGACCCACTCTAAAGCCCCACCTTGAGTGCTGATAAATGCCTAGAAATTTCTCACTCTTTGTGTTAGGTAAACAAAAAAAATACATGGGACTTTTGTAGGCACTTTACATTGTTGCAAGAATGCCTAGAAATGTCCCAAATGTTTTGTTAGGGAAAAATACAATACCTGGTAGAAAAAATTATCCAACACCAGCAGAGCCCTGGGAACCACTCTAAAGCCCCACCTTGAATGCTGAAAAATGCCTAGAAATGTGTCACTCTTTGTGTTATGTAAAAAATTGACATGGGACACTTGTAGGCACTTTAAATTATTGCAAGAATGCCTAGAAATGTGCCAAATGTTTTGTTAGGGAAAAATACAATACATGGTAGAAAACATTCTCCAGCACCAGCCAAGCCCAGGGACCCACTCTAAAGCCCCACCCTGAGTGCTGAAAAATGCCTAGCAATGTCTTTCTCTTTGTGTTAGGTAAAAACAAAACAAAAAATAACATGGGACACTTGTAGGCACTTTGCATTATAGCAAGAATGCCTAGAAATGTCCCAAATGATTTGTTAGGGAAAAATACAATACATGGTAGAAAACATTCTCCAGCACGAGCCAAGCCCGGGAACCCACTCTAAAGCCCCACCTTGAATGCTAAAAAATGCCTAGAAATGTCTCACTCTTTTTGTTAGGTAAAAACAAAACAAAAAATAACATTGGACACTTTTAGGCACTTTGCATTATAGCAAGAATGCCTTGAAATGTCCCAAATGTTTTGTTAGGGAAAAATACAATACATGGTAGAAATAATTCTCCAACACCAGCCAAGCCCAAGGACCCACTCTAAAGCCCCACCTTGAGTGCTGATAAATGCCTAGAAATGTCTCACTCTTTGTGTTAGGTAAAAAAATGACATGGGACACTTGTAGGCACTTTACATTAAAGCAAGAATGCCTAGAAATGTCCCAAATGTTTTGTTAGGGAAAAATACAAAATATGGTAGAAAAAAATCTCCAGCACCAGCCAAGCCCAGGGACCCACTCTAAAGCCCCACCTTGAGTGCTGAAAAAACCTAGACATGTCTCACTCTTTGTGTTAGGTAAAACAAATAAAAATTCATGGGACACTTGTAGGCACTTTACATTATAGCAAGAATGCCTAGAAATGTCCGAAATGTTTTGTTAGGGAAAAATGAAATACATGGGAGAAAAAATTCTCCAACACCAGCCACGCCCAGGGACCAACTGTAAAGCCCCACATTGAGTGCTGAGAAATGCCTAGAATTGTCTCACTCTTTCTGTTAGGTAAAAAAATGACATGGGACACTTGAAGGCACTTTACATTAAATCAAGAATGCCTAGAAATGTCCCAAATGTTTTGTTAGGGAAAAATACAATACATGGTAGAAAAAATTATCCAACACCAGCAGAGCCCTGGGACCCACTCTAAAGCCCCACCTTGAATGCTGAAAAATGCCTAGAAACGTGTCACTCTTTGTGTTATGTAAAAAATTGACATGGGACACTTGTAGGCACTTTTAATTATTGCAAGAATGCCTAGAAATGTCCCAAATGGTTTGTTAGGGAAAAATACAATACATGGTAGAAAACATTCTCCAGCACCAGGGACCCTCTCTAAAGCCCCACCCTGAGTGCTGAAAAATGCCTAGAAATGTCTCACTCTTTGTGTTAGGTAAAAAAAAAAATAATACATGGGACACTTGTAGGCACTTTACATTATAGCAAGAATGCCTAAAAATGTCCCAAATGTTTTGTTAGGGAAAAATACAATACATGGTAAAATAATTCTCCAATACCAGCCAAGCCCTAAGACCCACTCTAAAGCCCCACCTTGAGTGCTGATAAATGCCTATAAATGTCTCACTCTTTGTGCTAGGTAAAAAGAAAAAATACATGGGACACTTGTAGGCACTTTACATTATAGCAAGAATGCCTAGAAATTTCCCAAATGTTTTGTAAGGGAAAAATACAATACATGGTAGAAAAAATTCCCCACCACCAGCCAAGCCCTAGGACCCACTCTAAAGCCCCACCTTGAGTAATGATGAATGCCTAGAAATGTCTCACTCTTTGTGTTAGGTAAAAAAAAAAAAAAATACATGGGACACTTGTAGGTACTTTACATTGTAGCAAGAATGCCTAGAAATGTCCCAAATGTTTTCTTAGGGAAAAATACAATACATGGTAGAAATCATTCTCCAGCACCAGCCACGCCCAGTGACCCACTCTAAAGCCCCACCTTGAGTGCTGAGAAATGCCTAGAAATGTCTCACTCTTTGTGTTAGGTAAACAAATGACATGGGACACTTGTAGGCACTTTACATTAAAGCAAGAATGCCTAGAAATGTCCCAAATGTTTTGTTAGGGAAAAATACAAAATATGGTAGAAAAAAATCTCCAGCACCAGCCAAGCCCAGGGACCCACTCTAAAGCCCCACCTTGAGTGCTGAAAAAACCTAGACATGTCTCACTCTTTGTGTTAGGTAAAACAAATAAAAATTCATGGGACACTTGTAGGCACTTTACATTATAGCAAGAATGCCTAGAAATGTCCGAAATGTTTTGTTAGGGAAAAATGAAATACATGGGAGAAAAAATTCTCCAGCACCAGCCACGCCCAGGGACCAACTGTAAAGCCCCACATTGAGTGCTGAGAAATGCCTAGAATTGTCTCACTCTTTCTGTTAGGTAAAAAAATGACATGGGACACTTGAAGGCACTTTACATTAAATCAAGAATGCCTAGAAATGTCCCAAATGTTTTGTTAGGGAAAAATACAATACATGGTAGAAACAATTATCCAACACCAGCAGAGCCCTGGGACCCACTCTAAAGCCCCACCTTGAATGCTGAAAAATGCCTAGAAACGTGTCACTCTTTGTGTTATGTAAAAAATTGACATGGGACACTTGTAGGCACTTTAAATTATTGCAAGAATGCCTAGAAATGTCCCAAATGGTTTGTTAGGGAAAAATACAATACATGGTAGAAAACATTCTCCAGCACCAGGGACCCTCTCTAAAGCCCCACCCTGAGTGCTGAAAAATTCCTAGAAATGTCTCACTCTTTGTGTTAGGTAAAAAAAAAAATAATACATGGGACACTTGTAGGCACTTTACATTATAGCAAGAATGCCTAAAAATGTCCCAAATGTTTTGTTAGGGAAAAATACAATACATGGTAAAATAATTCTCCAATACCAGCCAAGCCCTAAGACCCACTCTAAAGCCCCACCTTGAGTGCTGATAAATGCCTAGAAATGTCTCACTCTTTGTGTTATGTAAAAAATTGACATGGGACACTTGTAGGCACTTTAAATTATTGCAAGAATGCCTAGAAATGTGCCAAATGGTTTGTTAGGGAAAAATACAATACATGGTAGAAAACATTCTCCAGCACCAGCCAAGCCCAGGGACCCACTCTAAAGCCCCACCCTGAGTGCTGAAAAATGCCTAGCAATGTCTTTCTCTTTGTGTTAGGTAAAAACAAAACAAAAAATAACATGGGACACTTGTAGGCACTTTGCATTATAGCAAGAATGCCTAGAAATGTCCCAAATGTTTTGTTAGGGAAAAATACAAAACATGGTAAAATAATTCTCCAACACCAGCCAAGCCCTAAGACCCACTCTAAAGCCCCACCTTGAGTGCTGATAAATGCCTAGAAATTTCTCACTCTTTGTGTTAGGTAAACAAAAAAAATACATGGGACTTTTGTAGGCACTTTACATTGTTGCAAGAATGCCTAGAAATGTCCCAAATGTTTTGTTAGGGAAAAATACAATACCTGGTAGAAAAAATTATCCAACACCAGCAGAGCCCTGGGAACCACTCTAAAGCCCCACCTTGAATGCTGAAAAATGCCTAGAAATGTGTCACTCTTTGTGTTATGTAAAAAATTGACATGGGACACTTGTAGGCACTTTAAATTATTGCAAGAATGCCTAGAAATGTGCCAAATGTTTTGTTAGGGAAAAATACAATACATGGTAGAAAACATTCTCCAGCACCAGCCAAGCCCAGGGACCCACTCTAAAGCCCCACCCTGAGTGCTGAAAAATGCCTAGCAATGTCTTTCTCTTTGTGTTAGGTAAAAACAAAACAAAAAATAACATGGGACACTTGTAGGCACTTTGCATTATAGCAAGAATGCCTAGAAATGTCCCAAATGATTTGTTAGGGAAAAATACAATACATGGTAGAAAACATTCTCCAGCACGAGCCAAGCCCGGGAACCAACTCTAAAGCCCCACCTTGAATGCTAAAAAATGCCTAGAAATGTCTCACTCTTTTTGTTAGGTAAAAACAAAACAAAAAATAACATTGGACACTTTTAGGCACTTTGCATTATAGCAAGAATGCCTTGAAATGTCCCAAATGTTTTGTTAGGGAAAAATACAATACATGGTAGAAATAATTCTCCAACACCAGCCAAGCCCTAAGACCCACTCTAAAGCCCCACCTTGAGTGCTGATAAATGCCTAGAAATGTCTCACTCTTTGTGTTAGGTAAAAAAATGACATGGGACACTTGTAGGCACTTTGCATTATAGCAAGAATGCCTTGAAATGTCCCAAATGTTTTGTTAGGGAAAAATACAATAAATGGTAGAAAAAATTCTCCAACACCAGCCAAGCCCTAAGACCCACTCTAAAGCCCCACCCTGAGTGCTGAAAAATGCCTAGCAATGTCTTTCTCTTTGTGTTAGGTAAAAACAAAACAAAAAATAACATGGGACACTTGTAGGCACTTTGCATTATAGCAAGAATGCCTAGAAATGTCCCAAATGTTTTGTTAGGGAAAAATACAATACATGGTAGAAAAAATTCTCCAACACCAGCCAAGCCCTAAGACCCACTCTAAAGCCCCACCTTGAGTGCTGATAAATGCCTACAAATGTCTCACTCTTTGTGTTAGGTAAAAAAAAAAATACATGGGACACTTGTAGGCACTTTACATTATTGCAAGAATGCCTAGAAATGTCCCAAATGTTTTGTTAGGGAAAAATACAATACATGGTAGAAAACATTCTCCAGCACGAGACAAGCCCAGGGGCCCACTCTAAAGCCCCACCCTGAGTGCTGAAAAATGCCTAGCAATGTCTCACTCTTTGTGTTAGGTAAAAACAAAACAAAAATTAACATGTGACACTTGTAGGCACTTTGCATTATAGCAAGAATGCCTAGAAATGTCCCAAATGTTTTGTTAGGGAAAAATACAATACATGGTTAAATAATTCTCCAACACCAGCCAAGCCCTAAGACCCACTCTAAAGCCCCACCTTGAGTGCTGATAAATGCCTAGAAATTTCTCACTCTTTGTGTTAGGTAAACAAAAAAAATACATGGGACTTTTGTAGGCACTTTACATTGTTGCAAGAATGCCTAGAAATGTCCCAAATGTTTTGTTAGGGAAAAATACAATACCTGGTAGAAAAAATTATCCAACACCAGCAGAGCCCTGGGACCCACTCTAAAGCCCCACCTTGAATGCTGAAAAATGCCTAGAAATGTGTCACTCTTTGTGTTATGTAAAAACAAAACAAAAAATAACATGGGACACTTGTAGGCACTTTGCATTATAGCAAGAATGCCTAGAAATGTCCCAAATGTTTTGTTAGGGAAAAATACAATGCATGGTAGAAAACCTTCTCCAGCACGAGCCAAGCCCGGGAACCCACTCTAAAGCCCCACCTTGAATGCTGAAAAATGCCAAGAAATGTCTCACTCTTTGTGTTAGGTAAAAAAATAAAATACATGGGACACTTGTATGCACTTTACGTTTTGCAAGAATGCCTATAAATGTCCCAAATGTTTTTTAAGGAAAAATACATTACATGGTAGAAAACATTCTCCTGCACCAGCCAAGCCCAGAGACCCACTCTAAAGCCCCACCAGGAGTGCTGAAAAATGCTTAGCAATGTCTCTCTCTTTCTGTTAGGTAAAAACAAAACAAAAAATAACATGGGACACTTGTAGGCACTTTGCATTATAGCAAGAATGCCTAGAAATGTCCCAAATGTTTTGTTAGGGAAAAATACAATGCATGGTAGAAAACCTTCTCCAGCACGAGCCAAGCCCGGGAAACCACTCTAAAGCCCCACCTTGAATGCTGAAAAATGCCAAGAAATGTCTCACTCTTTGTGTTAGGTAAAAACAAAACAAAAAATAACATGGGACACTTGTAGGCACTTTGCATTATAGCAAGAATGTCTAGAAATGTCCCAAATGTTTTGTTAGGGAAAAATACAATACATGGTAGAAAAAATTCTCCAACACCAGCCAAGCCCTAAGACCCACTCTAAAGCCCCACCTTGAGTGCTGATAAATGCCTAGAAATGTCTCACTCTTTGTGTTAGGTAAAAAAATAAAATACATGGGACACTTGTATGCACTTTACGTTATTGCAAGAATGCCTATAAATGTCCCAAATGTTTTTTTAGGGAAAAATACATTACATGGTAGAAAACATTCTCCTGCACCAGCCAAGCCCAGGGACTCACTCTAAAGCCCCACCCTGAGTGCTGAAAAATGCCTAGCAATGTCTCTCTCTTTCTGTTAGGTAAAAACAAAACAAAAAATAACATGTGGACACTTGTAGGCACTTTGCATTATAGCAAGAATGCCTAGAAATGTCCCAAATGTTTTGTTAGGGAAAAATACAATACCTGGTAGAAAAAATTATCCAACACCAGCAGAGCCCTGGGAACCACTCTAAAGCCCCACCTTGAGTGCTGATAAATGCCTATAAATATCTCACTCTTTGTGTCAGGTAAAAAAAAAAAATACATGGGACACGTGTAGGCAGTTAACATTGTAGCAAGAATGCCTATGAATGTCCCAAATGTTTTGTTAGGGAAAAATACAATACGTGGTAGAAAAAAATCTCCAACACCAGCCATTCCCTAAGACCCACTCTAAAGCCCCACCCTGAGTGCGGAAAAATGCCTAGAAATGTCTCACTCTTTGTGTTAGGTAAAAAAAATAAACAAAATAACATGGGACACTTGTAGGCACTTTGCATTATTGCAAGAATGCCTAGAAATGTCCCACACGTTGTATTAGAGAAAAATGAAATACACTTGTAGGCACTTTATATTATTGCAAGAATGCCTAGAAATGTCTCACTCTTTGTGTTAGGTAAAAAAAAAAATAATACATGGGACACTTGTAGGCACTTTACATTATAGCAAGAATGCCTAAAAATGTCCCAAATGTTTTGTTAGGGAAAAATACAATACATGGTAAAATAATTCTCCAATACCAGCCAAGCCCTAAGACGCACTCTAAAGCCCCACCTTGAGTGCTGATAAATGCCTAGAAATGTCTCACTCTTTGTGTTATGTAAAAAATTGACATGGGACACTTGTAGGCACTTTAAATTATTGCAAGAATGCCTAGAAATGTGCCAAATGGTTTGTTAGGGAAAAATACAATACATGGTAGAAAACATTCTCCAGCACCAGCCAAGCCCAGGGACCCACTCTAAAGCCCCACCCTGAGTGCTGAAAAATGGCTAGCAATGTCTTTCTCTTTGTGTTAGGTAAAAACAAAACAAAAAATAACATGGGACACTTGTAGGCACTTTGCATTATAGCAAGAATGCCTAGAAATGTCCCAAATGTTTTGTTAGGGAAAAATACAATACATGGTAAAATAATTCTCCAACACCAGCCAAGCCCTAAGACCCACTCTAAAGCCCCACCTTGAGTGCTGAAAAATGCCTAGAAATGTGTCACTCTTTGTGTTATGTAAACAAAAAAAATACATGGGACTTTTGTAGGCACTTTACATTGTTGCAAGAATGCCTAGAAATGTCCCAAATGTTTTGTTAGGGAAAAATACAATACCTGGTAGAAAAAATTATCCAACACCAGCAGAGCCCTGGGAACCACTCTAAAGCCCCACCTTGAATGCTGAAAAATGCCTAGAAATGTGTCACTCTTTGTGTTATGTAAAAAATTGACATGGGACACTTGTAGGCACTTTAAATTATTGCAAGAATGCCTAGAAATGTGCCAAATGTTTTGTTAGGGAAAAATACAATACATGGTAGAAAACATTCTCCAGCACCAGCCAAGCCCAGGGACCCACTCTAAAGCCCCACCCTGAGTGCTGAAAAATGCCTAGCAATGTCTTTCTCTTTGTGTTAGGTAAAAACAAAACAAAAAATAACATGGGACACTTGTAGGCACTTTGCATTATAGCAAGAATGCCTAGAAATGTCCCAAATGATTTGTTAGGGAAAAATACAATACATGGTAGAAAACATTCTCCAGCACGAGCCAAGCCCGGGAACCCACTCTAAAGCCCCACCTTGAATGCTAAAAACTGCCTAGAAATGTCTCACTCTTTTTGTTAGGTAAAAACAAAACAAAAAATAACATTGGACACTTTTAGGCACTTTGCATTATAGCAAGAATACCTAGAGATGTACCAAATGGTTTGTTAGGGAAAAATACAATACATGGTAGAAAACATTCTCCAGCACCAGCCAAGCCCAGGGACCCACTCTAAAGCCCCACCCTGAGTGCTGAAAAATGCCTAGCAATGTCTTTCTCTTTGTGTTAGGTAAAAACAAAACAAAAAATAACATGGGACACTTGTAGGCACTTTGCATTATAGCAAGAATGCCTAGAAATGTCCCAAATGTTTTGTTAGGGAAAAATACAATACATGGTAAAATAATTCTCCAACACCAGCCAAGCCCTAAGACCCACTCTAAAGCCCCACCTTGAGTGCTGATAAATGCCTAGAAATTTCTCACTCTTTGTGTTAGGTAAACAAAAAAAATACATGGGACTTTTGTAGGCACTTTACATTGTTGCAAGAATGCCTAGAAATGTCCCAAATGTTTTGTTAGGGAAAAATACAATACCTGGTAGAAAAAATTATCCAACACCAGCAGAGCCCTGGGAACCACTCTAAAGCCCCACCTTGAATGCTGAAAAATGCCTAGAAATGTGTCACTCTTTGTGTTATGTAAAAAATTGACATGGGACACTTGTAGGCACTTTAAATTATTGCAAGAATGCCTAGAAATGTGCCAAATGTTTTGTTAGGGAAAAATACAATACATGGTAGAAAACATTCTCCAGCACCAGCCAAGCCCAGGGACCCACTCTAAAGCCCCACCCTGAGTGCTGAAAAATGCCTAGCAATGTCTTTCTCTTTGTGTTAGGTAAAAAAATGACATGGGACACTTGTAGGCACTTTGCATTATAGCAAGAATGCCTTGAAATGTCCCAAATGTTTTGTTAGGGAAAAATACAATACATGGTACAAAAAATTCTCCAACACCAGCCAAGCCCTAAGACCCACTCTAAAGCCCCACCCTGAGTGCTGAAAAATGCCTAGCAATGTCTTTCTCTTTGTGTTAGGTAAAAACAAAACAAAAAATAACATGGGACACTTGTAGGCACTTTGCATTATAGCAAGAATGCCTAGAAATGTCCCAAATGTTTTGTTAGGGAAAAATACAATACATGGTAGAAAAAATTCTCCAACACCAGCCAAGCCCTAAGACCCACTCTAAAGCCCCACCTTGAGTGCTGATAAATGCCTACAAATGTCTCACTCTTTGTGTTAGGTAAAAAAAAAAATACATGGGACACTTGTAGGCACTTTACATTATTGCAAGAATGCCTAGAAATGTCCCAAATGTTTTGTTAGGGAAAAATACAATACATGGTAGAAAACATTCTCCAGCACGAGACAAGCCCAGGGGCCCACTCTAAAGCCCCACCCTGAGTGCTGAAAAATGCCTAGCAATGTCTCACTCTTTGTGTTAGGTAAAAACAAAACAAAAATTAACATGTGACACTTGTAGGCACTTTGCATTATAGCAAGAATGCCTAGAAATGTCCAAAATGTTTTGTTAGGGAAAAATACAATACATGGTAAAATAATTCTCCAACACCAGCCAAGCCCTAAGACCCACTCTAAAGCCCCACCTTGAGTGCTGATAAATGCCTAGAAATTTCTCACTCTTTGTGTTAGGTAAACAAAAAAAATACATGGGACTTTTGTAGGCACTTTACATTGTTGCAAGAATGCCTAGAAATGTCCCAAATGTTTTGTTAGGGAAAAATACAATACCTGGTAGAAAAAATTATCCAACACCAGCAGAGCCCTGGGACCCACTCTAAAGCCCCACCTTGAATGCTGAAAAATGCCTAGAAATGTGTCACTCTTTGTGTTATGTAAAAACAAAACAAAAAATAACATGGGACACTTGTAGGCACTTTGCATTATAGCAAGAATGCCTAGAAATGTCCCAAATGTTTTGTTAGGGAAAAATACAATGCATGGTAGAAAACCTTCTCCAGCACGAGCCAAGCCCGGGAACCCACTCTAAAGCCCCACCTTGAATGCTGAAAAATGCCAAGAAATGTCTCACTCTTTGTGTTAGGTAAAAACAAAACAAAAAATAACATGGGACACTTGTAGGCACTTTGCATTATAGCAAGAATGCCTAGAAATGTCCCAAATGATTTGTTAGGGAAAAATACAATACATGGTAGAAAACATTCTCCAGCACGAGCCAAGCCCGGGAACCCACTCTAAAGCCCCACCTTGAATGCTAAAAAATGCCTAACAATGTCTCACCCTTTTTGTTAGGTAAAAACAAAACAAAAAATAACATGGGACACTTTTAGGCACTTTGCATTATAGCAAGAATGCCTTGAAATGTCCCAAATGTTTTGTTAGGGAAAAGTACAATACATGGTAGAAATAATTCTCCAACACCAGCCAAGCCCTAAGACCCACTCTAAAGCCCCACCTTGAGTGCTGAAAAATGCCTAGCAATGTCTTTCTCTTTGTGTTAGGTAAAAACAAAACAAAAAATAACATGGGACACTTGTAGGCACTTTGCATTATAGCAAGAATGCCTAGAAATGTCCCAAATGTTTTGTTAGGGAAAAATACAATGCATGGTAGAAAACCTTCTCCAGCACGAGCCAAGCCCGGGAAACCACTCTAAAGCCCCACCTTGAATGCTGAAAAATGCCAAGAAATGTCTCACTCTTTGTGTTAGGTAAAAACAAAACAAAAAATAACATGGGACACTTGTAGGCACTTTGCATTATAGCAAGAATGTCTAGAAATGTCCCAAATGTTTTGTTAGGGAAAAATACAATACATGGTAGAAAAAATTCTCCAACACCAGCCAAGCCCTAAGACCCACTCTAAAGCCCCACCTTGAGTGCTGATAAATGCCTACAAATGTCTCACTCTTTGTGTTAGGTAAAAAAAAAACAAAAAATAACATGGGACACTTGTAGGCACTTTGCATTATAGCAAGAATGCCTAGAAATGTCCCAAATGTTTTGTTAGGGAAAAATACAATACATGGTAGAAAAAATTCTCCAACACCAGCCAAGCCCTAAGACCCACTCTAAAGCCCCACCTTGAGTGCTGATAAATGCCTAGAAATTTCTCACTCTTTGTGTTAGGTAAACAAAAAAAATACATGGGACTTTTGTAGGCACTTTACATTGTTGCAAGAATGCCTAGAAATGTCCCAAATGTTTTGTTAGGGAAAAATACAATACCTGGTAGAAAAAATTCTCCAACACCAGCCAAGCCCTAAGACCCACTCTAAAGCCCCACCTTGAGTGCTGATAAATGCCTAGAAATTTCTCACTCTTTGTGTTAGGTAAACAAAAAAAATACATGGGACTTTTGTAGGCACTTTACATTGTTGCAAGAATGCCTAGAAATGTCCCAAATGTTTTGTTAGGGAAAAATACAATACCTGGTAGAAAAAATTATCCAACACCAGCAGAGCCCTGGGACCCACTCTAAAGCCCCACCTTGAATGCTGAAAAATGCCTAGAAATGTGTCACTCTTTGTGTTATGTAAAAACAAAACAAAAAATAACATGGGACACTTGTAGGCACTTTGCATTATAGCAAGAATGCCTAGAAATGTCCCAAATGTTTTGTTAGGGAAAAATACAATGCATGGTAGAAAACCTTCTCCAGCACGAGCCAAGCCCGGGAACCCACTCTAAAGCCCCACCTTGAATGCTGAAAAATGCCAAGAAATGTCTCACTCTTTGTGTTAGGTAAAAAAATAAAATACATGGGACACTTGTATGCACTTTACGTTTTGCAAGAATGCCTATAAATGTCCCAAATGTTTTTTTAAGGAAAAATACATTACATGGTAGAAAACATTCTCCTGCACCGGCCAAGCCCAGAGACCCACTCTAAAGCCCCACCCTGAGTGCTGAAAAATGCTTAGCAATGTCTCTCTCTTTCTGTTAGGTAAAAACAAAACAAAAAATAACATGGGACACTTGTAGGCACTTTGCATTATAGCAAGAATGCCTAGAAATGTCCCAAATGTTTTGTTAGGGAAAAATACAATGTATGGTAGAAAACATTCTCCAGCACTAGCCAAGCCCAGGGACCCACTCTAAAGCCCCACCCTGAGTGCTGAAAAATGCCTAGCAATGTCTTTCTCTTTGTGTTAGGTAAAAACAAAACAAAAAATAACAATGGACACTTGTAGGCACTTTGCATTATAGCAAGAATGCCTAGAAATGTCCCAAATGTTTTGTTAGGGAAAAATACAATACATGGTAGAAAAAAATTCTCCAACACCAGCCAAGCCCTAAGACCCACTCTAAAGCCCCACCTTGAGTGCTGATAAATGGCTAGAAATGTCTCACTCTTTGTTTTAGGTAAAAAAAAAAATACATGGGACACTTGTAGGCACTTTACATTATTGCAAGAATGCCTAGAAATGTCCCAAATGTTTTGTTAGGGAAAAATACAATACATGGTAGAAAACATTCTCCAGCACGAGCCAAGCCCAGGGACCCACTCTAAAGCCCCACACTGAGTGTTGAAAAATGCCTAGTAATGTCTTACTCTTTGTGTTAGGTAAAAACAAAACAAAAAATAACATGTGACACTTGTAGGCACTTTGCATTATAGCAAGAATGCCTAGAAATGTCCCAAATGTTTTGTTAGGGAAAAATACAATACATGGTAGAATTAATTCTCCAACACCAGCCAAGCCCTAAGACCCACTCTAAAGCCCCACCTTGAGTGCTGATAAATGGCTAGAAATGTCTCACTCTTTGTTTTGGGTAAACAAAAAAAATACATGGGACTTTTGTAGGCACTTTACATTATTGCAAGAATGCCTAGAAATGTCCCAAATGTTTTGTTAGGGAAAAATACAAAACATGGTAGAAAAAAAATCGCCAGCACCAGCCAAGCCTGGGGAGCCACTCTAAAGCCCAACATTGAGTGCTGAAAAATGCCTAGAAATGTGTCACTCTTTGTGTTAGGTAAAAAAATCACATGGGACACTTGTAGGCACTTTACATTATTGCAAGAATGCCTAGAAATGTCCCAAATGTTTTGTTAGGGAAAAATACAATACATGGTAGAATTAATTCTCCAGCACGAGCCAAGCCCAGGGACCCACTCTAAAGCCCCACCCTGAGTGCTGAAAAATGCCTAGCAATGTCTCTCTTTGTGTTAGGTAAAAACAAAACAAAAAATAACATGGGACACTTGTAGGCACTTTGCATTATAGCAAGAATGCCTAGAAATGTCCTAAATGTTTTGTTAGGGAAAAATACAATACATGGTAGAATCAATTCTCCAACACCATTTAAGCCCTAAGACCCACTCTAAAGCCCCACCTTGAGTGCTGATAAATGCCTAGAAATCTCTCACTCTTTGTGTTAGGTAAACAAAAAAAATACATGGGACTTTTGTAGGCACTTTACATTATTGCAAGAATGCCTAGAAATGTCCCAAATGTTTTTTAGGGAAAAGTACAATACATGGTAGAAATAATTCTCCAACACCAGCCAAGCCCAGGGACCCACTCTAAAGCCCCACCCTGAGTGCTGAAAAATGCCTAGCAATGTCTTTCTCTTTGTGTTAGGTAAAAACAAAACAAAAAATAACATGGGACAATTGTAGGCACTTTGCATTATAGCAAGAATGCCTTGAAATGTCCTAAATGTTTTGTTAGGGAAAAATACAATACATGGTAGAAAAAATTCTCCAACACCAGCCAAGCCCTAAGACCCACTCTAAAGCCCCACCTTGAGTGCTGATAAATGCCTAGAAATGTCTCACTCTTTGTGTTAGGTAAAAAAATAAAATACATGGGACACTTGTATGCACTTTACGTTTTGCAAGAATGCCTATAAATGTCCCAAATGTTTTTTTAAGGAAAAATACATTACATGGTAGAAAACATTCTCCTGCACCAGCCAAGCCCAGAGACCCACTCTAAAGCCCCACCCTGAGTGCTGAAAAATGCTTAGCAATGTCTCTCTCTTTCTGTTAGGTAAAAACAAAACAAAAATTAACATGTGACACTTGTAGGCACTTTGCATTATAGCAAGAATGCCTAGAAATGTCCCAAATGATTTGTTAGGGAAAAATACAATACATGGTAGAATTAATTCTCCAACACCAGCCAAGCCATAAGACCCACTCTAAAGCCCCACCTTGAGTGCTGATAAATGCCTAGAAATATCTCACTCTTTGTGTTAGGTAAACAAAAAAAATACATGGGACTTTTGTAGGCACTTTACATTATTGCAAGAATGCCTAGAAATGTCCCAAATGTTTTGTTAGGGAAAAATACAATAAATGGTAGAAGAAAATATCCAACACCAGCAGAGCCCTGGGACCCACTCTAAAGCCCCACCTTGAATGCTGAAAAATGCCTAGAAATGTGTCACTCTTTGTGTTATGTAAAAAATTGACATGGGACACTTGTAGGCACTTTAAATTATTGCAAGAATGCCTAGAAATGTCCCAAATGGTTTGTTAAGGAAAAATACAATACATGGTAGAAAACATTCTCCAGCACTAGCCAAGCCCAGGGACCCACTCTAAAGCCCCACCCTGAGTGCTGAAAAATGCCTAGCAATGTCTTTCTCTTTGTGTTAGGTAAAAACAAAACAAAAAATAACAATGGACACTTGTAGGCACTTTGCATTATAGCAAGAATGCCTAGAAATGTCCCAAATGTTTTGTTAGGGAAAAATACAATACATGGTAGAAAAAAATTCTCCAACACCAGCCAAGCCCTAAGACCCACTCTAAAGCCCCACCTTGAGTGCTGATAAATGGCTAGAAATGTCTCACTCTTTGTTTTAGGTAAAAAAAAAAATACATGGGACACTTGTAGGCACTTTACATTATTGCAAGAATGCCTAGAAATGTCCCAAATGTTTTGTTAGGGAAAAATACAATACATGGTAGAAAACATTCTCCAGCACGAGCCAAGCCCAGGGACCCACTCTAAAGCCCCACACTGAGTGTTGAAAAATGCCTAGTAATGTCTTACTCTTTGTGTTAGGTAAAAACAAAACAAAAAATAACATGTGACACTTGTAGGCACTTTGCATTATAGCAAGAATGCCTAGAAATGTCCCAAATGTTTTGTTAGGGAAAAATACAATACATGGTAGAATTAATTCTCCAACACCAGCCAAGCCCTAAGACCCACTCTAAAGCCCCACCTTGAGTGCTGATAAATGGCTAGAAATGTCTCACTCTTTGTTTTGGGTAAACAAAAAAAATACATGGGACTTTTGTAGGCACTTTACATTATTGCAAGAATGCCTAGAAATGTCCCAAATGTTTTGTTAGGGAAAAATACAAAACATGGTAGAAAAAAAATCGCCAGCACCAGCCAAGCCTGGGGAGCCACTCTAAAGCCCAACATTGAGTGCTGAAAAATGCCTAGAAATGTGTCACTCTTTGTTTAAGGTAAAAAAATGACAGGGGACACTAGTAGGCACTTTACATTATAGCAAGAATGCCTAGAGATGTACCAAATGTTTTGTTAGGGAAACATGAAATACATGGGAGAAAAAATTCTCCAGCACCAGCAACGCCCAAGGAAATACTCTAAAGCACAACCCTGAGTGCTGAAAAATGCCTAGAAATGTCTCACTCTTTGTGTTAGGTAAAAAAATGACATGGGACACTTGTAGGCACTTTACATTATAGCAAGAATGCCTAGAGATGTACCAAATGTTTTGTTAGGGAAAAATGAAATACATGGGAGAAAAAATTCTCCAGCACCAGCCACGCCCAGGGACCAACTCCAAAGCCCCACCTTGAGTGCTGAGAAATGCCTAGAAATGTCTCACTCTTTGTGTTAGGTAAAAAAATCACATGGGACACTTGTAGGCACTTTACATTATTGCAAGAATGCCTAGAAATGTCCCAAATGTTTTGTTAGGGAAAAATACAATACATGGTAGAATTAATTCTCCAGCACGAGCCAAGCCCAGGGACCCACTCTAAAGCCCCACCCTGAGTGCTGAAAAATGCCTAGCAATGTCTCTCTTTGTGTTAGGTAAAAACAAAACAAAAAATAACATGGGACACTTGTAGGCACTTTGCATTATAGCAAGAATGCCTAGAAATGTCCTAAATGTTTTGTTAGGGAAAAATACAATACATGGTAGAATCAATTCTCCAACACCATTTAAGCCCTAAGACCCACTCTAAAGCCCCACCTTGAGTGCTGATAAATGCCTAGAAATCTCTCACTCTTTGTGTTAGGTAAACAAAAAAAATACATGGGACTTTTGTAGGCACTTTACATTATTGCAAGAATGCCTAGAAATGTCCCAAATGTTTTTTTAGGGAAAAGTACAATACATGGTAGAAATAATTCTCCAACACCAGCCAAGCCCTAAGACCCACTCTAAAGCCCCACCTTGAGTGCTGATAATAGCCTAGAAATGTCTCACTCTTTGTGTTAGATAAAAAAAAAAAATACATTGGACACTTGTATGCACTTTAAGTTTTTGCAAGAATGTCTAGAAATGTCCCAAATGTTTTTTTAGGGAAAAATACAATACATGGTAGAAAACATTCTCCTGCACCAGCCAAGCCCAGGGACCCACTCTAAAGCCCCACCCTGAGTGCTGAAAAATGCCTAGCAATGTCTTTCTCTTTGTGTTAGGTAAAAACAAAACAAAAAATAACATGGGACAATTGTAGGCACTTTGCATTATAGCAAGAATGCCTTGAAATGTCCTAAATGTTTTGTTAGGGAAAAATACAATACATGGTAGAAATAATTCTCCAACACCAGCCAAGCCCTAAGACCCACTCTAAAGCCCCACCTTGAGTGCTGATAAATGCCTAGAAATGTCTCACTCTTTGTGTTAGGTAAAAAAATGACATGGGACACTTGTAGGCACTTTGCATTATAGCAAGAATGCCTTGAAATGTCCCAAATGTTTTGTTAGGGAAAAATACAATACATGGTAGAAAAAATTCTCCAACACCAGCCAAGCCCGGGGGCCCACTCTAAAGCCCCACCTTGAGTGCTGATAAATGCCTAGAAATGTCTCACTCTTTGTGGTAGGTAAAAAGAAAAAATACATGGGACACTTGTAGGCACTTTACATTATAGCAAGAATGCCCAGAAATTTCCCAAATGTTTTGTTAGGGAAAAATACAATACATGGTAGAAAAAATTCCCCACCACCAGCCAAGCCCGGGGACCCACTCTAAAGCCCCACCTTGAGTGCTGATAAATACCTAGAAATGTCTCACTCTTTGTGTTAGGTAAAAACAAAACAAAAAATAACACAGGAGGCTTTTATGGAGAGGTTGATGAGTGAGTGAGGGCAGGTGTGCTGCAGAGGACAAACCAGCCACACCCCCTGACAAACACAAGACCTGCCGGGAATGAACAGAAAGGGGAGGGGGAGAGAGATAGACTGCCACTTATTATCATTGTGGCAGTGGTGCTTGCCACGGGGCTCTCCAACATCGTTATTCTCACCACACAATTGCACAAACAAATACTTAAATCACACCCAAAAAGTAATTAGCTTTCCAGCTTCCTGCTGCTCTCCTCAGGTATCTCGAGTCTCCATGACGCAGCTCAGACGCTGCCTCTTAAGTGTGAGGACCAATCAGCTAACAGCTCTCACCTGCGCTGATTGATCCTCTGTGGTGCAGATGAGGGTGCTCTCCCCGCCCCTCCTCACCTCCACAATCATGTTGTTGTAAATTCTGTTGTGTTTTAACATAGAAGTGTTAAAATTCAATACTGTTCCATTTCACTCTCAGATTCTCCCACATGTTCTCCATCCATTCCATTCATGACTCTGTTCCACACTTGTTCTGCAGCCGGTCTCCTCCTCTCTTTTCCTCTCCTACATTTATACATCACTCTGGTTTTAACGTTTGTCAGTCTCACCTTGCTCTCTCCTTCTGCAACATACATCTCCATTTTATCTTCCTCCCTCACCACGTTCTCTCTCAATCATTTCCATCCATTCTTTGTGTAGCATGAGAGAAAGCGGGGATATTGATAGTTGCCACAATGCCACCTGGGGAGTTTCACCTCTAGGAATATTAACTACGTGCGACAGCACAGGTTCTTGGAATCACTGGGGCAAGAGACACGCACAAAACGGGGCCTGAAACGTGCGTACGCCACTGCTCACGCCAAAGTTGGGATTTATGAAAACGAACTTGAAGGGTAAATCTGCGTATTTCTAAGAAAACTCTGACCCATGCGTATACGGACGTTTTGGAGACGGGAAAGTGGCGATGCAGACGTGAGGTGGTGAACTGAAGTCAGATTATTGATCCACTTCATAATTTACATTAAAACCAACATCTTAGTTTTGCTCGCGCTACAGGTCTGTTCCACACGAACCTTTTCATTTATTAATATATAAAAACAACTTACAGCAAATTACGTTCATATTCTATTTAACAGTTGAGTTACAGAGCCGAGTCATTAATTGTTTTTAATAATATCTTCTATAATTTCTTCAGTACATATTTTCACTGCAGTGAACGTGCCCGTGCCACAGAGCGCACGGAGCGCACGGAGCACAGAGTGTACAGGAAATCACTTAAGAAATGAAGACACATTCCAAATAATCTCCCAGTGGAGGTAAGGATCCACTGATGTGAGGGAATAGGTCCGATTCTCTTAACAAATAAATACTGACAGTGGTGTTGGGTTCTGCGCGATGTGTGCATGCGAATGATATAGGCACGACTGTGTAGTAAACAATTACATGTAGGTTAATCAAGATTACATTTTCGGATTACAAAAGAATAATATAACAATAACAATATGCTAAATGCCTATTATTATAGCCACTGAAAATGTTTTGAGATGTTTACATTTATTTTGAATTATATGTATGGATTTTTTTTGTATTTGGTTACTACATTAACTTTCTTTGTTCTCTCTGCAGATACATCCAACCAACAGAGAAGTCATCCTACACCCACACCACAAAAAAACAACTTTTAAGAGCCATTCTCTTTATCTTTACCACTGTCTATCTCTCAACCTGTTTGTCTTTCTAGCCCTGTCTGTCTCTGTCTCCTATACAGAATCAATTTGTATTACTTGTCTGTCTGTCTCTCTGATGGTATCTGTCTGTGTTACAATGTCTTACAGACATACCATTGACCGAAATAGTCCCCAGTTCAAAGATGGGAGACTCATAGCTACTGAAATTGCTTTTGACCAGGCTTTAGCTGAAGCCCGGGTAAGTATTTTTTATATCTCATTTATTGTGTAGTTCAACTGATGGGTGACAGTTCCCAGGGCACAAGGGCTCACTGAATGGTTTGATTGTAAATTATGAATAATATGCTATGGCCTTCACAATCACCACATCTAAACACCCTGTCCATCACAATCATTAAAACACAAAAAGGGAATATCTTTATATAATTTTGTTTGGCCCTGTACAGTCAAAGCATTTTTGCATTGAAGCTATTCAATTTCTCAGTAACACACTATGTTGGGGTTTTCTTTCATTTGTCACCTCTCCTTTGGTTTCAGTATCTTTAACTTTATCACTCTTACACAGAGAGTATCTGAGGAGCGGAAAAGAGCACAGCCCCTCCACAGACCTCTAAAAGGGCCCGTGCAGGACGAGGCAAGCCCAGGGGGAGGCGTGGAGGGCGACATCGAGCCTCAGCCTCAGGTTGATATCTGAATTTGTATTTATTTTTATTTTTATTTGTATGAATTAAATAAATGGTAGACTAAATCAAATCAGAACTTATTGTTGAGAGTTTAAAATATTCCCATCTACAAGATATTGAAAGTATAATAACATTGTGCAGTGGCATTACAGTCAAATCACATTACCAAGTTCTTAACATATTATATCTGTTTTTTATAAATTGTTAATCATTATGTAGGTTGAAAGAAATATGAATGCAGTGATAATCTAACCTGTTCTTGTTATTCTATGCACTGTTTTACATTCACATGCCCAGCTGGGTGCCCCCCGTCATCCAGTGTGGAGGTTCCATGTACTGAACCCTCAGCACAACTAAATCCTCAAGAGAAGTTTGGTAAGTCACAGTGATCAATTTAAGTTTAAATCTAAATTAAATGTCTAATTGCAGTTATCATAGCTCAAGTTCCTATTTTCTTTACAGAAAAAACTATGGAGATGCTCCCTACTTTTTTAGCCTCATGTCCCTCTGCTGACCCTCAAAGAAACTCTGCGTCATCGTGGTCTTTCCAGCAGCAGAAAGCCTCAGAGCGCTGGAAAGAAGCAAGACCGTACCACCTAACATGCTTTATTGATAAAGAGGCTGTTGGTCAACCCTTGTGTGGCCTCTGCCACGAGCCTGCTGTTATCAGTTTGGATCTCATTTATATAATATCAAACTTATTATTAATCTATTTAGCCAGGGTTGGCTTGTTGAGAATTAATGCTTGGTGCCCTGCTATGTATTGTTAGCTAACATGCATGTAAGAGAAAAGATGGATACCAGGAAGAAACCTAAAGGAATATGAAAAGTTAATCTTAGACCATGGGTCTGTGAGATGACAGTGCGGAACACTGTCACCATGCTACCACGCAATAAAATTGATAAACCTTGTATCAAACTTAATTCAGAATATCTTTAGTGGAATGTATAGTACTTTATGAGTTATTCACCTGAAAATGCTAATCATTATATTAACATAATTTTGAATTTCCTCCCTAGGTGCAGAGAATGTCTACCTGAGGAGTGGTTCTGTGGGGACTGTGATGTACTGCATCACAAAAAACAACCTCTCCACAACAGGGAAGCTGCGATTGATGGGTTCCATCAAAGCCATTCCTCCAACCACATGCATCATGAGAGGGGAGGGTGGATATTGCACCCATGAGCAAGGTGTGTTCTCATAAAAGCTTTGATTTTGCTGTTCACATCTGTCTGCAGCCAGGTAAAGATCATGTACATGAGTGTTTTTCTTTCTTTTTGCCAGCATGCATTTTGCCAACTGTCAAGGTGCAAAGCTGCTCGTGTGAAGGCACAAACTTCACTGTGTCTCCAGGCAAACCAGTGATTTTAATCACCATCAATGGTAAAAAACAAGTTACCTTTTTTTTTTCAGTTGTAAATTTGATTTGTGTTGACATTTCTGTACTGTGGCACTGTGTTTACAATTGCAGTAGTGTCAAACTCATGGTATAGCACATGTTATTGTTATTAATCCGAAACATAAACAGACATTTTTGTCATTTTGGCTGCATGCAACTGGAATGGAGGTCAAAAGATGGAGATTTCAACTGGAATGCAGTGTGACTCTAGTAAAATGCGTAATAATAATATAATTTTTTTTGTTTTAATTGCTTCAAGGGTGTTATGACTTGCACCAGCCATTATATGTGTGTGCATCGTGTCAGCAGCAGTGGACCCCCGACTTAAAAGACCTCCTTAAGAGTGGATATTGGCCGGCAACTGTCAACACAGCCACACTGTACACGTTGGACCTCCTTAGCTCCTTTCAGGAACTCAAGGTTATCGCTCCAGGATTCTCCAGACAGGCTTTTGCTAAGCTGCTGGAGCATCGCACAAAGTGTGGAGGAAGAGTAAGTAATTGTTTTTCACTATGTTAATACATGTCTTCTCCATAAGCAAACAAAATCCCCAAAATAACCATTTAATTTTATGTCTTCCAGTCTGGACATATCAGTGGCGATGCACTGCAGCGTAGCTTCTTGGAGTTTTCATATGCTTCATTTGAGGAAGAGCAGCTCTGCTGTGTTGAACCTTTCACCTGCCCAGCATGCACACCAAAAATGCTGGCTGTTGCGGCAGATGGGAACAGGAAGCTATATCGCTTTCGCCGAAGTGGAAGGTGCTCCTTCTTCCAGTGATTTTATTGATTTATCTGTGTACTTTTTGTAATTTCATGGATTGATTTCCTATTTTTCTGTCTTCCTCAGCTCTGCTGACCCGGGTTTTGTTGAGGGGCTTTTGTGGCTAAAGAATTTGTGGACACCGTGCGGAGATCAGTGAAAAATGCAAGTTCTTATCATAATTTGACAAAACTATTTAATAAAACAAACACCTACTGTTTGTCCTACCTTGATATCCTTCCCACTGCAACTTGCATATATTGTATGACATCTTGTATCTTGTCATAGACACAGGGAAGAGGCACATGTGGGGACTCACAGTGGACAGCAGCAAGGGAGACTTCAAGGAGGACTTCCAAACTCGATGAAGAGGGGATGGAAGTTGCTGTGTGTCGCCATGGATTCCTTCTGAAGGCGCTCAATATGTACAGGGGTGAGATATTTGCTTACCCCCTGTTTCTTCAGAAGGAGCTCATGCCAGCCAAGGCACAGTTCTTTGCCATGGATGTTGCCTGCAAATACTGGTCATATCTGGAGAAAGCTGCCAGTGTCCTTCCTGCTCTCCAGGAGCTGACCAAGATGAAACCCTTCCTCAGTGTTATGCATGCTCGTGCTCATGCTACTAAGTGTGAGGTATGTTTAATATTTTTGGGATCATATGTGCATTTCTAATGCTCACAGCCACATTAATGATATAAAATTGCTGTCTTCTTGCTTGACTATTGCACCTATCCTTTGCTAACAGATTAAATGGAGTGGTAGGAACCAGGAAGGGGCAGGGACAACTGCCGGTGAGGAGGTGGAGCAGGTCAACAGCTATCTGTCCCGTTGCGCCCTCACAACAAAATACATGTCTAAAGCAGGTGATTAGAGTCTTCCATATCCTTGCATACCTTCTTATATTGTATATATCATAACCTCCTTATTTGCTTTCAACAGCACGGGTGGACATGCTTACATTGCATGCAGTGGGGTGGAACCACAAGAAAAATGGCGCTCTACATCAGGCCCTTTCCACAAGATATGTGAAGGTAAGTCTCATGTGTCTCCCTTTAATAGTTTTATGTACACTTGGCCTGTTGTCAGTCATACAAACTATTGTGTAACACTTTTTCAGACCTGTCAGAGACTCATTGATGAGACTGCAAGGCTAGCTGAACTGCAAACACAGCTACAGTGCTCAGATGAGACAGTGTCACAGTGGACCTCAGATGTGAAGGAATGGGCAGCTGATGGTAAGCATGACCAAATAACAGAAAACAATATATATCCCTTTCTAATATTTTGACTGACTGAATTCTATGGATGAAATTTATTGATTAAAACAGATGGTGACATTACCTGCCACCAGCCAACAACATGTTGGCTGGTGGCTGGCCAACATGTTGTTTCCCTAAAGGAAGCGTACATATCAAGTTATACAATCAGGTTTGGTTAAAGGTGTTTGATATGTCAGACCAATTCAGACAATCAAGAAGCAGCTGCATGACCAAGTGATGTTGACCATGCGACTGCAAGAGGAAAAGAATGTTTTGGTGTTGGAGATGGCACAACACTGCACATGGTTGCAGAACCTGGCAGTGGTTCTCAGAAACAAAGTGGCTGAGGATGGTAAGTAGAAAAACTGGCTTGTGCATAACAAGATGGCAATTATAGGTGCTTGCTGGAGAGATATTCAGTTCAATTCAATTTAATTTACTTATATAGTGCCAAAAGTAACAGAAGTTATCTTAGGACACTTTTCATATAGAGCAGGCCTTGCAGCAAAATAGTCAAAGTAACCTCTCGCTGTAGATTTGAATGGGAGAGGCCTTTCTGCTACCATCTCATGATGTACTGTGTCTCTAATGTAATCTCTTGTGTATTTTCAAATGTAGATACAGGAAGTGAAGGGCTTTGCTGTCTCTTACGAAAGAGACTTTCAGAGGTGTTGGACAAGTTTGAGGTGGTCCTCCAACAGTACAAGACTGCTTTAGGTCCTGAGGCCTCTGTCCTCCCCCATGTTGAAGAGGAAGAACGAAGGGACCGTAGCAGTCCAGACACCAGTGAAGATGAAGAGGATTGAAGTCATTCACAAACCTAGACCTGTTACTATTGAATGATTATTTTTGTATGTGTATATATAAATGCTTCACACACCTTGATTTTAAAACAGTTCAACTTCTGATATAAAATTTCTGCTTTTTTGTTTTTCTGTATTTCCAAATATTGGGTCTGGACATAAACTGATGGCATTGGCATTTTGATAAGAGACTCAGACTAAACCTGATTGATAGAAAACGCACGATTGTTAAAAAGTAGTATGTGTACATGTTTTTGTTATACATGATTCCATGTTTTGTTGTCAGTGCTTTTGAAGTTAGCCTAGCCTATAGTCCAGTGTTATGAATAAATACAGCCTTGTGGCTTATTTGACAAATATATGTTATGTTTCACTTGTGTATCCATGAAAGATAAATAAATATTGCCAAAGATGAGTATTTATTTTTCTCACATTTCCATACATACAAAGAAAGAGAAACAAACATAAATATATATATATATATATATATATATATATAGTATACATATTTATATGTGGAACTTAGCAATTATTGTAATTAAATTCAATAATTTGGGGTAGCACTTATGTCTTACTATTATCATCTGGGTCACTGTAGGTATTGCTAGGTTTAGCCATCATAAACTGTAACATTGTTAGATTTTAGGGCAGGTTAAACACTTAAATGATGATGGAATATGAATAATCTTCATTTTATGAAGCCTTCTGAATAAGTTATTAAACGAACATCAACACGTTTAGTGTTAGGTGAGTCCACAGAATAGGCTATAGTAGTAAACATACAGGTTTCTATGTGCATGGACATGGGTACATTTACTTAATGTATTTTGACATTTTTAGGGTAAGCAGTGGGAGTGACTAGGCCTGGGAGGTAACTTAAGTTAAAACTTTATTAATCATGTTTTTACACACAAAATTATTTCTCTGCATTTATCCCATCCAGTTGGCACCTGTCCGAACACACATGCAAATGCACAGGAACACACATATAGTGACAGATGCCACTCTATTGTTTGTGTGAGCAGTCTTACGGGTAGGGCAGTCACAAGTACATGTGTGTTGTTTAGTTGGTTTTGCTTTATGCACTGTATTTTCTGTACATCTGTGTAGAAAAGTAGCCTTAACCATAACCAGTGGTGGAAGAAGTATTCAGATCCTGTGGTTTGCTTAAGTAAAAGTCCTAATGCCACAGTGGAAATACTCAACAACATATAAAAGTACTGCATTCCAAACCTTACTGAAGTAAAGGTACCCTATGCAAGCATTATCAGAAATATATACTACAAGTATAAAAAGTAAAAGTATGGATAGGGCAGGAAGGGGCTTTACTATTATATGACCCTGATCCTAACATACTGTAGACCTAACACAGACCCTGCATTTCATCCTAAAAATAAGCTTAAAACAGGCCAAGTCCAACAATTTTAATGAGGAATGATAGGGTACAAATATAATCTAAAATAAAATATGTCATCTTATTTCACTTTCAAAGGGTTCTGTAAAGCTATGCCTGTTCAAAGCCATGTTCATGAAATGTGAAAATGAAAACTTTGTCGTAGGACTGAACCAAATACATCATTGGAAAGCTCTCAACTTGCAGATTAACATCATGGCAGTTTGAAGACAATACAGAGCTCCTGGTATGAAATATTGACCTTTGAACTGGTAAAGATGCAGAAAAACTAGTCCATGCCTTTGTTACATCGAGACTGGACTATTATAATTCATTATTATCAGGCTCCAGCAGTAAGTCGTTAAAGACTCTACAGCTTGTCCAAAATGCTGCAGCACGTGTCCTGACAAGAACCAGGAAAAGAGAGCACATTACACCAGTATTAGCTTCGCTACACTGGCTTCCAGTTAAATTTAGAATAGAATTTAAAATTCTCCTCCTAACTTTCAAGGCCCTTAATAATATAGCACCTTCTTATCTTAAAGAGCTGTTAGTACCCTACCGTTAGTACCCTACCGTCCTGGGAGAGGGATCCCTCACATGTGGCTCTCTCTGAGGTTTCTACTTATTTTTACCCTGTTAAAAGGGTTTTTTCAGTAGTTTTTCCTCACTCTTGCTGAGGGTTAAGGACAGAGGATGTCACACCATGTTAAAGCCCTATTAGACGAATTGTAATTTGTGAATATGGGCTATACAAATAAAATTGAATTGAATTGATTTAAACCTGGTGCAATTTGAAGGCTTATCATTCAGCAACAGAATGGGCTACAGACATAGGAACAGCTGTTATAGAAAGCTCTAGACCTAAGCTGTCATGTGGATATGGTCACCTTTGGGCACCAACTGGAGGGGGTGTTAAATATGAACAATAAGTGATTTTCACCTATTTAACAATTAAGTTTTTAAAATCTGATAACACCAATGTGTTTCCCACCTCCTAAACCCACCAGAGCTGCCCACAGTTAAATACTGACAACTTCCGATTAAGGGAACTATACTATTATGTTTAAAAACTACAATTCCCTTTAGACGCGCCATAAAACTCAGAACGAAGCGTAGAAGTCGGCCGGTGTACTTGTAGTTCTTCCGGTGTGTGTATGTCGGGCTCGTTCGACTACTGTTTTGCATTGTCTGCCGTGGAAGGGCTTCATTCCATTTCAAATTGCCGCTGGTCGGCCGTTACCTGAACCTAAACGCCACTATCTCTGCAAACAAACTGCCTTTTATAGCCTGTGATTGTGAAATGGGAAGCTGCTCACTTAATTTTATTTTATTTCTGAAAATATGTGACATCTTTATAAAAGAAAAAAAAAATAGAACGACAAAACACAAATTAATTATTAATATGAATCCACTTCACACAGGACTCCAAACGGTGTGTATCTGACACAGAGAAGGGGACGACTTAGTGAAAACACAACATCTGAATAACTTGTGGTTTAGTAACTGGTAAGGTTTAGCGGACTGGCTTTATCTCCATAGCAACGGTGCCGGAGGACCATGGGTAATTTAGGGTTTTGCTATCCAAAACTATATAAAAAAAAAAGTGATTTCTCAGAATCGAGGGAGAAGTAAATTAAAACTGATGGCCACACCATTAACCTATTGCAGTATTTACTTATCGAGGAAACGTTCATGGTTTTATGTTAAGAAATGTGGAGGACACCGTTAAAAGAAAGCCTTAACATGTGATTGGCCGACCTTGAGGAAAATACTTCCGGGCGACAGTCGGGGGTTCCCTCTTCTCCAATGAGAGGACTGATGCTCACAATGAGGGGCGGGACAAAGCGCTGTCTCCAGATGAAGAACTTGACCCAGTTGTTTCGTGTCTCCATCACGTAGTAGTTATAATAACCATAGTAATCCAGATAAGGATCGTTTTAATATTAAATTAGATGCTACCCCTCATTGCTAGGCTACATCTACAATAATTCACTTAAAACGAACGATCATGAAGTGTGATGGAAAACTAAAAATTTCACACAGGATAAGTCAATCAATCACATTTTATTTGTATAGCCCTTATTCACAAATCACAGTTTCTCTCATAGGGCTTTAACAAGGTGTGACATGCTCTGTCCTTAACCCTCAACAAGAGTAAGGAAAAACTACAAAAAAAAACATTTTAACAGGGTAAAAAGAACGTAGAAACCTCAGGGAGAGGCACGTGTGAGGGAAAGAAGTGCAGGCTTTGAGTTGAAGAACTCAGAAGAATGGCTCCTATCATCTTACTAGATAATCTTAAATTTGTATCACCAATAATTACATGAAAAGAACTGTAATATTGAGGTTAGTGTTATTTAAACTAGGAATAAATAATAAATATGCAGAAACAAAAATGGAGTTCAAATTGTACATTTTATTGTTTGTCTTCAATTGATTCCTTTGGTTGCCAGGACTGGGGCCACTGCTTCGCCACTGAAAACAGGAGGAACAGTTTCTGTTACTGAGTCTTTCCAATAAACTTAAAGCTAACATGCATGAAGCTAACAACATTTTATGTGTCTTTTATAGCTGTCACAATAATGTTAATTATGACTGTTTTTATTTTCCATCTATAACGGACCACCACCATTTTGAATAATGCATATATTTCTGAGTTGTTTTAACTGGAGGACAAGTGAAATAAATGATAGAAGTGGTAGGATAGCCTGTGAAGTTGACAGTTGTATCGCATCTGTATTTCATGTGGTTGTTCTCCCTTGTGGGACTACAGGGGATGAAGCAATAAAACAACAGAATATATACCATACTGGACACGGCTCCCAGTCCACCAGCATTTCTGCTTTGCCCTGTGAATAGAATTAAAAGAACAAAGACATTGATTTTATTCTTAGGATGAGTCTATTTTTTAAAGTCATAGTCACTGAGTTTCATCGATACAATAGGTCATTGTTGATTTTTACAGTATCGGAACATGACATTTTCAGTACAAACTGCTTTTTAATCTGTAATTCAGAAAGACCCTACACAAAGTATCTAGCTGACAAGTATGGTATATATTGCAAACACACAAGGACGTTTATAAATCCTACATTTCTTATATGCCTATCTAACCTTTCTCACTCTTTCTTTAATCATGCTCCTGATGGGGAAAGCCTGTAGCTGGTGTGGTAGGAGCAATCTGTAAACATCAAAAACACATTTCACATAGTTTTAGATTAGGATCAAAATAAATATGAAGAGATGAGCAGTGACCAAACTTGTAAGGAGGGAAAGTGATGACAACATTTATCACTGATGAATAGTTAGACCAAGTTGAACTTGTACCATGGAGCGGCTCTCAGTTTCAATGTGGTACTCTTGCTGGATTGGCCATAAAACTGCTGAGCCACAGCTGACACAAGAAGGGTAACACATACAGTATAAGCCAACACCCATTTTCTTGCCCGATTGGCCATAGTCAGATTTGTTCTATGCATGTAAAGGCATTAAATGATCTGTCTGTGCTACCCAGATTAAAAACAGGAATAACTTCACTTACTCTTTTGTGGCTTTTTCCTTGGAGGCAAATGCTTTGGTGCCTCTGTAGGATGTAAAATTACAGACTGGTCATATAGAATGTCCACTACGGCAATAGATGGAGTAATCAGTATACCAATATAATAAATTAAAAAATATTTTTAAAAGACCATACGATGTTTACATACCTGACTTTTTCTTCTGGTAAGCCAGAGCTGCGCCCCTGACTGACCTTCTGGAGACAGCTGTGGGTTTGGAGAAGACAAATTAATCATATACCACATTATGATTTTAACTTATTATTTTAAATAATGTCAGATCACATCTCACAAATGCCGCAGTACAGGTAGTAAGACTGAACTGATCCATTAACTCCCTGTGATTTTTCTCGTTTATGTGCTGTATGCAACAATCCCCCATTTCTTGATAGCATGTGCTCATCAAATTGTACTGCAATCCAATAGACTAATACATAATGTGCCTTCAACTTTCCAAGTGTTCATACACATGGACACTGCCATCCTTTGACTCCACAAGGATATACACACACCATGATGTTTAACACCTTCTGTCACTGAAGTTTTGTGGCAATTGTCCTTCTGTTTATTCATCCTCTGTCACTGTGCCTCAAATGGAGTTTGCTTCACTGGTAAAAAAAAAAACAAACAACTATACACATACAGTAGTGTGTAATGCTAATAAAGTCTAGTAATGCTTAGTGTAAGGAATCTACATATAACTCTATGGAGAAAAAACATTGGAAGCTGAGCAATGTAACCCTTGGGTCAAACACAGTCCTGATTAACTTTCCCTTTGGTGGTGTTCTGCTGCTCCACCTGTCTCTTGGTGGTGCTGGCATCCTCCTGCCCCACCTGTCTCTCGGTGGTGCTGGCATCCTCCTGCTCCACCTGTCTCTCGATGGTGCTGGCATCCTCCTGCTCTACCTGACCCTCGGTGGTGCTGGCATCCTCCTGCTCTACCTGCCCCTCGGTGGTGCTGGCATCCTCCTGCTCTACCTGCTCCTCAGTGGTGCTGGTCTCCTCCTGTCCCACCTGCACCTCATCCTGCTCCACCTGCTCCACCTGCCCCTCAGTGGTGCTGCTCTCCTCCTGTCCCACCCGCACCTCATCCTGCTCGACCTGCCCCGCAGTGGTGCTACCCTCCGCTGGGTCACACGGTGTGAGGTTAAGTATTATTACTTCCCCACTGGCATCCAGGGTACAACCTGTCAAATAGAGTGTTTTTCTTACTTAAAATAATGAGACTGACCATGGGCTTTTACAGTACCTGAAGTATTCATCTCTGACAATCGTTATAGTCCAATTCTTCCGGAACAGATTTGTGGTTACTTTAGATTATAGAAGAACTACTGACTACCACTGACTACCACAACTATCATCATATCTATATTTAATGGTGCATGACTGTAACAAATAGAATATATTGTTTTGAGAGTGAAAGCATACTCATAATATCTATTCAAAGAATGACACCAAGCCTAACGTTTGTTTACAGACTGGGCCAAACTGTTTAGTTCACACTGTGTGTACTAAAAAACTTTTGGTTTTATGCCTCCAAGTTAGTATAAGTGGCATTTGTGATGTATCCAGCCAACATTTTCTTTTTCTTTGAGATACTTTTGTAAATAGTTTATCTGCATCTAAAACTCTAAATTTGAGCACCATCCTAAATGTTGTTTCATTTGTGTAGAGTTTATTAAGATCTTTACTCCATTCAATCATTGACTCTGTACTTTGCAAATTTCATGTCTAATTAGTATATGTTAATACAAAAATGTGTATGTGTTATAATCAGTGAAACATAAGACGACTCTTACATATTCAGCTCATTCAAAATGGTATTAGTAGTATTTGCACATTGTCATTTAATTTCTGCTGCTTTAAATTTACTTTAACTTAAATTGTTTTGAAAACAGTTGATCCAGCGTTCTACTAACTGTGTTGGTTATATTAAAATGGAAACCTTTCCTAAGGTTTTACTATCAAGGAATTGAGTTGATGATTTAATTTGAGTTTTAAGGGTGAACCACTTCTTTAGGATATAAACATTGATCCAATCTTTTGCATACCCGACACTACATCTGAAATCTTACTTAGAAAATACTGTGCATGCTTCTCACCTTCACAATAGTACTCATACAATGAGGCTATTCGTTCCAATTGGTGCTTGGCAGTGGCGGTTAGTGTGCAGCGAGGGGTCAATACTTCGCTCTTCTTGGTGTCCTTGACTAGAAGCAGCAGTGGCTTGTAACCCACTGCTTTGAGTTTTTCAAGCTGTAATGACAAAAATATGAATTTGCTTTTTAAATAAATGGAAAAGCAACAGTAGAACAGAAATACAACATTATTTGTGAAAGTATCCATGTAAATGCCATTTTGAATTATATTGACTTCATGGTGGGTTTAGCTTTTTTGTGATGATGTATGTGTAAATAGGAAAGACTCAAACAGTAGAAGCATGAACCAACTATATGTTAACAAACAGCAAAACAAATCTAAGTTGGATTTTCCCTAAAATCCCACTCAATCATCAATTAAACAGGGCTTAAAGCAAGGAAATATTGGGACAGCTGGGGCTCAGGAGGTAAGCAGGTCGTCCACTAGTCAGATGGATTCTGGTTCCATCCCCAGCTCCTCCAGTCTGCATGTTGAAGTGTCCTTGGACAAGATGCTGAACCCCTAATTGCTCCTTGTAAGTCGCTTTGGATAAAAGTGTCAGCTAAATGTAAAAAATGAAAAGTTCAGGAGAAAATGTGTACAGGTATTACATGAATTAGAAACTGCTCTACGCCTGAAAAAAGGCATAGTGCCCGAGAACTTAATCCACGCTTATAAACCACTAGAGGTGTGTGTCTGTATCTGTCAAGATCCTGTCAGCATTTTAATTTGCTTTGTCAGTTTACTGGTACCACACACAAATGTTCTATTGATTGAGGCTGTCATTTTAGTGGTCAAAGTTCTCCAAAGTTGAACTCCATGCGAACCAATGTTGAGAACAATATGTGAATTGTACATTCCATGACCATGGCCTCATCCTTGATGGAAGCAATGTTGTGGTTCTTCTTACGGCCAGACACCCATTCCTCTCGCTTCTCATCAAATTTTTGAGGCTTTTTCATCAGCCGTTGCTTCACAGGCTGCTCTTTGAGGCAATGTGAACATTTTTTCTGTGCACAAAATAAAATGCCCTTACAAAATGGACAGGTCTTTTTTGTAGACCCCCCTGGCATTCTGACAAACCACAGACTAACAAACAAAAAGACAAAAGACAAATAAACAGATAAGTAGACAGAGATAGAAATATGAGATAGATAAAGAAAGTGAGGGATAAAGATATAGATTGAGATTAGAGAGATGGTTGGAAATATAGACAGAGGGACAGATAGAAATTGGCTCTTAAAAGTGCCGTTTGTTTTGTGGTGTGGGTGTAAGATGAGTTGTGTGTTGTGTGTTGTTGGATGTTGGTTGGATGTATCTGCAGAGAGAACAGAGAAAGTTAATGTAGTTACCAAATACAAAAAAAATCCATACATATAATTCAAAATAAATGTAAACATCTCAAAACATTTTCAGTGGCTATAATAATAGGCATTTAGCATATTGTTATTGTTATATTATTCTTTTGTAATCCGAAAATGTAATCTTGATTAACCTACATGTAATTGTTTACTACACAGTCGTGCCTATATTAATATTGATAGGTTTAAAATGTGTATCCGAATGAAGGAATTGTAGTTTTCCGTGGCGTCTTCAGTAATTACGGTAAGAGACTGGCAACTGTACCACAGTCACATTCTACTCTTTAAAAAGGTTGTTTTTTTTTAATCGATTCTACCTTTCAGCTGATGGAAATGAAGCATTGCGCTAGCTTATGTTGATCGTAAGCTAGCTAGCAAACCTATTTTCACCGTGAAAAATAAAATTTATGTTGCTGACAAAGTCCAAACTATCGACCAGGCTTTGGCTCATTGGCCTTATGTATACACTAAGCATGTCAAGGCAACAAACGGCATCATTAATGAAATTTCAGGCACACAGGCACACAGGCAGCAGAAACCGAACTTACCCGATGAGCCGATCTCCGCCGGAAACGCGCCGTCGCCTGCAGGTGATGCTGCGCGCGTCGTATAATAATGTCCATTTTACAGTAAAATATAGCTTATACTGATATAAAAGCTTTACTTTCTAACTGTGCTGACTTAAGAAGGTGCAAATAAAACGTACAAATGATGTTCACTGAATATTGGCTTACATAGTTGGGCCAGTTCAGCCAATCAGAAGCTTCAAATTCTGTTTCCTGTGCTGTTTTTTGCAGGCCGATTTGTAATTATACACTTCTTTGCATTTCAATATAACTGCTACAGGGCAGTATTTCGCCATTGACGATAACGACCCAGCGGCAAAAGAAAACGTTATACTAAAAGCTGGCGTCGTCACCATAGCAACGGTCGCTCATGGGAACTGTAGTGTAAATTGCCGCAACAAACCAATGAAATTACGATTTTTCTCGGAAAAGAAGCAGAAATATTCCTTCGCGATGGCCACCACACAACTCTGCAGTATCGTCAATGATCAGGAGTATACTTTTATTTTATTTTGACCCGAAAGAATCACCACGAACAACACTCATGTGCCGCCTACGCATGAAAACATCGCGCTTCATTACAGAAAGACAATATATGGGACATTAAAATCACATAAATGCGATCATCAAAACCAAACCTCAGAGCTGTAAACTACGCGGCGCAAGCATGAGAAATGCGGAAACGCTCAGACCACAGCTGTACGTGTCACCAGCAGGAAAGATGCTTCCCATAGAAATGCATTCATTTTAAAGTCATGCTGAGCAGCACGACTTTGTCAGGGAGATCGTGGCAGGGAGCACGAATCTGATACATTATTTTCGTGACAGTTTTACAAAATGCCGTGAGACCGGGTTGCTTGTTCCGCCCTCTCTGCATTTTGCGCCCTAGGCAGCCGCCTATGTCGCCTATACCAGGAGCTGTCCCCTGCCTACATAAGGGAATGCCCGGACTTCATGTGTCTTAAATGCGGGGTCCAGGGGCACTACTCAAGGGTGTGCAGAAGGAACAATACTAAATGCAGCCTGTGTTGAAATAAATTGGACAGCGGAGAACGGGATAGCACGGCGCGGCAGACATCTGCTGAGCTTAGCTCCGCGAGAGACACTCAGAGCGGCGTGGCTCCTCCACAGACTGCAGCCCAGGCCCTAGATCCAAAAGCACTCGACTCAGACTCAATCCAAAAATCACGTTAGAGGGAGAAACCATTTACAACAGGGTGATATGGAGAGCAGGGATAAGAAATGCGACGGGATATGGTGTATGAATTTTGAGCGTACGCTACCGAGTGTTTTTTTTATCCTTTCTTTTATTATCAAAAATCATTGCATTCATTTACACAAGCTTAAATTATAGTCCGATTGGAAAAAAAAAACACCTTCAAACCAAACAGTAAAAAAACTAACACAAAACAACATGAAACAGCTAAAACCAAAAACACTATCAAAACAGAGGTAATAAACCAAAGAAAAAAAAAAATTGCAAGCATGTTTACATTTGTATTTCTATATGTATAAATGTATCTATTTTTTCCAAAATGAAGTGATTAATTACATTCAAAGTGTTATGGATTGTTTTTAGGTTGGACACTGGTGGTCAGATCTTAACAAAGTCCTGGGAAGACAGGAACACAGAAACAGGAGGACACGGCACAGGAAGACGAGGACGAGCAGCAAGACACACGGGAGGTCTGGGTTACACGGAGGGAAAAACACGGATTATTAATTTTCAAAACAAAATGACAAGAGAGCCGAGAGAATCATATGCGCGTGAACTACCAAACAAGACGGAATTATCTGGCAGAGTAATGGAGTCATGACCAGAATTTTATGGAGAGGTTGATGAGTGAGTGAGTGCAGGTGTGCTGCAGAGGAGAAACCAGCCACACCCCCTGACAAACAAAAGACCTGCCGGGAAAGAACAGAAAGGGGAGGGGGAGAGAGATAGACTGCCACTTATTATCATTGTGGCAGTGGTGCTTGCCACGGGGCTCTCCAGCATCGTTATTCTCACCACACACGTGCACAAACAAATACTTAAATCACACCCACAAAGTAATTAGCTTTCCAGCTTCCTGCTGCTCTCCTCAGGTATCTCGAGTCTCCATGAGGCAGCTCAGACGCTGCCTCTTAAGTGTGAGGACCATACAGCTAACAGCTCTCACCTGCGCTGATTGATCCTCTGTGGTGCAGATGAGGGTGCTCTCCCCGCCCCCCCTCACCTCCACAATCACGTTGTTGTAAATTCTGTTGTGTCTTAACATAGAATCAAAGTGTTCACATTCAATACTGTTCCATTTCACTCTCAGATTCTCCCACATGTTCTCCATCCATTCCATTCATGACTCTGTTCCACACTTGTTCTGCAGCCGGTCTCCTCCTCTCTTTTCCTCTCCTACATTTATACATCACTCTGGTTTTAACATTTGTCAGTCTCACCTTGCTCTCTCCTTCTCCAACATACATCTCCATTTTATCTTCCTCCCTCACCACGTTCTCTCTCAATCATTTCCATCCATTCTTTGTGTAGCGTGAGGGAAAGCGGGGAGATTGATAGTTGCCACAACGCCATCTGGGGAGTTTCACCTCTAGGAATATTAACTACGTGCGACAGCACAGGTTCTTGGAATCAATGGGGCAAGAGACACGGACAAAACGGGGCATGAAACGTGCGTACGCCACTGCTCAAGCCAAAGTTGGGATTTATAAAAACGAACTTGACGGGTAAATCTGCGTATTTCTAAGAAAACTCTGACCCATGCGTAAGGACGTTTTGGAGACGGGAAAGTGGCGATGCAGACGTGAGGTGGTGAACTGAAGTCAGATTATTGATCCACTTCATAATTTACATTAAACCAACATCTTAGTTTTGCTCGCGCGACAGGTCTGTTCCACACGAACCTTTTAATTTATTAATATGAAAAAACAACTTACAGCAAATTACGTTCATATTCTATTTAACAGTTGAGTTACAGAGCCGAGTCATTAATAGTTTTTAATAATATCTTCTATAATATTGTAGCGTTTGCGGTCCGACACAGCGGGGCTAACTAGCGGAATGAGGAGGACACAGAGTGGCTGGTGTTTAACTGGAGAACCAGGCTTTATTCACCTTCCCGTACAACTCACTCACAGGGTTTTTGGAGTTCCCCAAAACAACATAGCGAACACGAAAAAACCCGGCTGTTTCCGCCCCCTCTCCCAACTGGCCTATCAGGCTGAACTAGGGCAACTCCTTCCCCCCACAAACTCCCCATCAATCCCCCCCATAGTCCTGCTGGGTCGCTACACGGCCCCCCCCTCTAATTCCTCGTCCCTGAGGAAGATTATAGTCTTGAAAGCGACCCGGAAGTCGCCGTTCCCTCTGCGACCTCCTTACTCCACCATCCAGCAGAGGAGTTCCCGTCGTTGCAGCCGTGTTCCTCGGCACCACAGCTCCAAGCAGCGTCACTTCCTCCCCTTGAGGCATATTCTGTTGCCGCCTCGGTGGTGTCCTCCTGTGGCGAGGTGACCTGACCCGCGCCCTGGGAGTCGTCACAGGGAAGGCGGGCTGCTGAGTCCCCCGGTATGGTGCCATCCTATCCCTGTGCAGCACGACCGTGCGGCCTCTGGGAGCCAGTCTGACTCTATACTAGGGATGCACCGAATAGAGAATTTGTGGCCGAAGCCGAAGCCGAATAATAATCAAACGCTTGGCCGAATACCGAATACCGAATGTGGTTGTTAAGTTTTTCATTATTTTTTTTTTTTAATTTGCAAAAATAAAATACATAGACATGATTTTCAAAGAAAGTAAATGTTTATTTAACATTTCTGACATGTTGTGCAAAAGTTGGCACAAGTCTACTAAGTAACAGTAGGCTATAATGTAAACAATAATGTAAAGGCTGAGGTAAATAGCAAGTGTGCTTGTAACATCAAACACTTACAGGTACATGCAGTCGTGCAGTCACTCACGACTGCATGCACTTTTGATGGGTCGATATGCCAAGTTTGAAACATCCTGGCAAATGCATCAGAGATGGCTACTGCCGTGTGTGATCCTCTGAACTCCTGTGAGTGAAGCACTATATTTTGTAACTTGAAATCTGCATCGACCCACTGTGCTGTTAAGCTCAGCATGCTGGTGGGGCTGACATCCGAGCTCCATATGTCTGTCGTGAAGCTGAGGTTAACATCTTTATCTTTAGCCAATAGCTCGTGGACGCGAGTTGCAACGCTCACGTACATCTCAGGTAAGCACACGTCCGAGAAATACCGCCCGCTCGGTATCGTGTAACGGGGCTCAATGTGCTCCACAAGTCTCCGAAAGCCGATGTCCTCCACAACACTAAACGGTTGATCATCCAAAGCATTAAACTCCATTACCTTCTACGGGATTGTGTTAACTTTGGCATTGTCCTTTGCGAACTTTTATGTCTTTTCAAAGACCGCGGCCACGGACGGAGTGTGGGTGCTGCTCGGAGCTTTCCTCTTTGATGCTACTGCAGCCGTCGCTCGCTCAAACTGAGCATGCTGCTCGGGGTGTTTGGCTTTAAGGTGGTTAATTAAGGCAGTAGTGCCAAAGGTCTTTGCGGACGACCCCCCTCTAGATATTTCGGCTAAACACTGCTTGCAAACTGCAATTCTTGTGTCGCTCTCCGACACTTTAAAACATGACCACAGCGCGGACATCTTTGTTTACGTTTATCGCGTCACTAGACGCTGTTTGCTTGCGTCATTAAAACGCGCCGCTAATATTCGGCCTTGTTTTTCACTCATTTTACCGGATACCGAATGTGGCCGAATGTGGCCTTTTTTGCAATATTCGGCCGAAATATTCGGTGGCCGAATGTTCGGTGCATCCCTACTCTATACACAACCTCGCCAACTCTCTCAGCCACATAGCAGGGCCCAATCCACTTGCTGTCCAGCTTGGGGCAACGGCCTCTTACCCTCTTAGGCCCATACACCCAGGCGAGGTCCCCAGCCTGGAAGTCCTGCCTCTTACCGTGCATGTCATAGCATCGCTTCTGACGAACCCCTGCCTGCTTGGCCTGGTGTCGGGCGAATCCGTGGGCCGTTTCCAGGCGGTCCTGTAACTGCCTGGCATACTCCGGGCCAGCCATGGCATCCGGTGCATCGGGCGGTCGTCGGTAGGCCAGCTCTGGCCGCGTTCTGAGCTCCCTGCCCAACATCAACAATGCAGGAGTACAGCCAGTGGACTCTTGGACTGCACTGCGGCACGCCATGAGGATGAGGGGTAGTTGCAGGTCCCAATCACTCTGATCCGGAGCGGTGGTGAGGGCTAATTGGGCGCCTAAGGTCCGCATGAAGCGCTCCACCAACCCGTCACTTTGAGGGTGAAGTGGGGTGGTTCTGTTCTTCCGGATGCCAAGTTGGCTACACATGGCAGTGAATACATGTGATTCAAAATTCCGCCCTTGATCAGAGTGGAGCTCCGAGGGTGTTCCAAAGCAGCAGAACATTCCTTGCACCAAGGCTTCGGCCACGGTTGTGGCTTCTTGGTCAGGTAGGGGGTATGCTTCCATCCACTTTGTGAAGTAGTCGATGGCGACCAGTACGTATCGGTTCCCTCTGCTGGTACAGGGAAGTGGGCCCAACACATCGACTGCCACCCTGTCCATCGGTGCCCCGACACGGTGCTGCTGTAGAGGTGCACGATAGAATGCCTGCCGTAGTCGTCTCAATGTCTTTGTCACCCCAAAGTGACCTACTCCGGGGGATCCGTGATGTGCCTCCAGCACTTTGTCCCGGAGGTCCTTTGGCACGACCACCTGCCAGCGTGGCTCCCCAGTGGCTGGCTCACGCCAGCACCTCTTCAGAACTCCTTCCTGCAGCTTTACCCCAGGCCATTGGGACCACAGGCCTCTGACTGTGGCCGACTGGGCCACGACATCTTCCCAGGGCGGCCGGTTGTCTGTTTCCAGCCACCCCATGACTGTTTTAAGGTCAGGATCCACGGTTTGCAGTCCAGCCCAACCCCTAACATCCTCGGGTAATAGGGCTCGACAGATCACCTCCCCCGTCTGTAGGTTAGCTGCCTCCCGTTCTTCTTCGCGGTCACAGTGGTGACAGTCTGGGGCACACGGTCAGCGTGAGAGGCTGTCTGCATTTGTGTGACTCTCACCGGCTCTGTGTTGTATGGTGAACTGAAAGGCCTGGAGTTGTTCGATCCATCTGGCGACTTGTCCTTCAGGCTCTTTAAAGGACATGAGCCACTTCAAAGCAGCATGATCAGTGCGAATGGTGAATGGAAGACCGCAGAGGATGTGCTTGAAATGGTTTACTGCATCAATCACTGCCAACAGTTCCTTGCGCGTGACACAAAAGTTCCTCTCCGACTTATCCAAGGTACGACTGTGGTAAGCAACAACCCGCTCTCCGTCAGGGGTCAGCTGCGAGAGTACAGCGCCAAGGCCGGTGTTACTAGCATCTGTATCAAGGATAAATGGCAACTCTGTGTTTGGTGCAACCAGCACTGGATCCTTACATAAGGCCTGCTTCAGCTCGTGAAAGGCTGCATTCTGTTGTGGCCCCCATTTGTACGGTGTGTCTTTGCGCGTTAAGACGAACATGGGGGCAGCTACAGTAGAGAACCCAGCCACAAAGCGCCTGTAATATGATGCGAGTCCTAAGAACGATCTCAGCTGGTGGATGTCAGTAGGGGTAGGCCAATCCCTGACGGCTGCTACCTTATCAGGCTCTGTCATGATGCCAGCCCCACTGATCCTGTGGCCCAAGAAGGAGACCTCTTGCCGTAGGAATCTGCACTTGCCCGGATGAAGCTTCAGTCCTGCACGCTTAATCCGCTCCAGTGCCTCCATCAAGCTTCCCAATGCCGAGTCAAAACATGGTCCATGGACAAGGACATCATCCAGGTAGACAAGGCAGTGTTCAGGGGGCATATCCACCAGGACCTTTTCCATCAGCCTTTCAAATGTGGCTGGGGCGTTGCATAGCCCAAATGGCATGGTGGTGAACTGCCACAAGCCACGTCCCGTGGTGAAGGCAGTCTTGGCTTTGTCCTCTGGGGCCATGGCCACCTGCCAATACCCACTCTGGAGGTCCAATGAGGAGAACCATGCCGAACCAGCCACGTGATCGAGGGACTCGTCTATCCGCGGCAGTGGGTAGGAGTCCTTCACAGTTCTGTCATTCAGTGGTCGGTAGTCGACGCAAAACCTTGAGCCTCCGTCCTTCTTAGGAACCATTACGACTGGTGACACCCACAGACTCTCTGATGGCTCAATAATGCCAGCGTCCCTCATCTCTTGTATCATCTGCTCAGCAGCACCTTGGCGGGCTTTGGGCAATCGTCTAGGCCGCTGGCGGATTGGCTCGGCATCCCCTGTTTTAATAAAGTGTTGGACCAAATGTGTTTGGCCAACGTCGTTGGGGCCAGTGGCAAAACTGTGTCGATACTCATACAGGAGATTCCACAACCTATCCTGTTGCTCAGAGTTTAGGCCTTCCCGACTGTTCTCCCAGATGCCTCTGTTGTGCAATAGTAGGAGTAGAATTGACGTTGGCTAATTATTAATTATCATGAAATTTGATTATTAAAATAACAATTATTTCTTAAAAATAATCAAAAATGATAAAGCTATTAATTAAGAATAGTAACACATTTAATTAGAAATGATACGGTTATCCATTAATAATAGTTAAAATAATTAATGAAAACAATAAAATTATCAATTAAGAATAATACAAATCTGTAATCATTGCTTATTGTCGCGGGGCACCACCCTGGTTACAGGGACCAACAATTCAATCTTTAAATATCAGTCTCAATGATATAGGTTATATTAATAATCTCAATATTTAGTATTAATGATTATATAATAAACAATGAAGGGTTTTAAGTTCGAACACAGGCTATAGTAATCCAGCTATATACACATACATATGCACAAATAATCACAGAAATACAAATACTTTAATTACAAAAGTATTTATTAAAAAGGGGAAATAAAGTTAATGTTATTTCAATGATTCTTCATTTAACAAACTCCGATATTTCAAAGATAAACACAGCAGCAGCACTTATCACAATTCAGAAAGTACATGTAAAACCGGCGGTCTACCTATGTATGTCTGTCATGGTATGCGTGTGTGTCTGTGTCAAAGTGTCTCTCTGTGTGTGTGTGTCTATGTGTGTGCATGTGAAATACATGTATTCATCTATGTGTATCTGTGTGTGTGTATCTGTCTGTGTCTATCAATGTGTGTGTGTGTGTGTGTGTGTGTGTGTGTAAGAGCGAGAGAGAGAGAGAGAGAGAGAGAGAAAAAAAAGGGGGGCGTGGCGATGACGAAGTCACGTCACATCTAAGATGGCGGTTACTTTAGTGAAGCCACGTTGCGAAAAGCAAAATGGCTGCTGGTCACTGACCTTAACAAAGGGGATCTTTAAGACAAAGAGATTTCTTATCTCGTGGTTTTGGCGCCGAATGGCGTCGAGATGTATAAATGCTCGTTAAATCTAGATTTCTCCATGTAACATGAAATGTATAAATGTAGGTCGGGACGTGTGTAAAAACAGGTTTAGGAGGAGAGAGAGAGAGAGAGAGAGAGAGAGAGAGAGAGATCAGGAAACATCGTCAGAGACAACTACTAGCAAAGCAGGCAGTCCAGTTTTGTGAGATTTATCTTTTAACAGATGTAAATCTCCGCACAATATCTCTGACGGTAACACGCAAAAAGGGAAGGGCCGGCTCTGTACCGCGCTCTTCTCAAAAACACAATAAACAAAGGAACCGGATGTGTCGTCTCGGCCCGCCGTGTAGCACGGCTAAAAACAGATCAGCGATCTACAAACAAACATACAATCAAACAAATGACACGCTAAGTATTTAAACTAGTCTCTGCCCAGACAATAAAGCCTCTTACTGTGACCTCCGCGGTGTTGCTTGCGCGTGGGGCGCGGATTTCCCGGAAGTCCAGTGAATCTGTCGTTAAACCTCAGGATGCGTGCGAACGGGCGGATTCCTGGAAAACAAATCAGTGTCCTGGTCTCTTAAGCGGTGCTCCGGTGGGTCTCGTGGTTGCAACGGAGGTCAGCGCTGGACCGAAAAGAGCGAAGTCTCTTGCTCTTGGAACGGGATTCGGCTTCGTCTCTTCTGCAGGGATGAGCAGCGGTTGACGCAGCTGTGGATTTGGAAAGAAAGTCTCTGAGCTCGGCCAGCGAGCGAGTGAGTTCCTGTGCACGGCCTTTTCAAGTTAAAAACAAAAATAGTCTCTATCAAAGTAAGATCAGACTTAAGATAAAAGAAAATGAAAGAAATGAAAGAAAATAACTCTGGTTGCCCCCTTTAGCAACTAAATCATCTGGAAAGACCCGGAGGGGTCTGTTGACGTCTTCAGAGCAGGGAAAATGGCAGCGATTTTTGATGTCTCAGTGGTTTTATTCTACCTGAGAGGTTCTGCCTCCTTGAGGTGCTGGTCATAGGATGATGCTGGCTTTAAGCCAATTGAGTGTCAGAGTTGGACCTCAGTGGGCGGGGCTTGGAACTCAGCGGGGGTCCTGAAGGCTCTTCAGGACATTTCCCAACCACCAGGGGGAGATTCTCAGGCCTGCTGGAGAATGTTTTCCCTCCAAAAGTTTTACGACCCTTTGTCCTCACCGTCGGCTCCAGTGTCTGGTGTTCAGCCTCTGGACTGTGGCCCAACACCTCTGACAGTTTTACCGGCTGATGACTCTTCCCCAGAGATGGGGACCACACTTGCAATCCGTATGACAGCATGGGGTTGTGACTGGGCACATGCGTCTAGTTCTGGGGGTATGAGGTTGCCAGACATTGTAAGAGGGCTTTCTGCAAAAAGGGGCCTCCCATTGTGGAGGACATGGTGGGTCCCCCTCTGCATCCCTGTTCTCACTATCCTTGTTGGCCATTTCGGGAGTGTGGAGATCATTCAGGAAGGGAATGGACGTCCCGTCTTTGAACGTTACGGTACGTGGTCCGAAGTCTAGTGAAATCCCTGCTGCACACAGAAAGTCCATTCCCAGCAAACAGTCCTCTTTTATTTCAGCGACCTAGACTGGTTGGCAGGCTGAGTAGGTCTCTATTTCGATCAGAGCCTCCCACCTCCCCAGCATGGGAGCCTTTTCCCCGGTAACTGTGGTGAGTTGAACATCGGTTGCTTGCGTTTGGGTTCCGGCAGGCACAAGGTCTGGGTGTAGGAGCGACGCAGTTGATCCTGTATCCAGTAGGGCTTTGGTCCATTGGCCATTAACCAACACTGGCACTCTACAGCAGTCGGCGGTGAGTGCGTTATGGGGAAGAAGAGCATGGTTGACAGGGTGGTGAGGCACTTTTGCAACAGGTCGTGTGTCATTGTCTTTGGGGAGCGAAGGGTGGCTTGGGTCGCTCCCCTTTACACCGAGCCCTGAGCGTTTCCCGGCTCCTGCAGGGCAGAATCAGGCACTGTACAAAGGTGCCATGGGTGACCTCTTTGGTGGCATTTCCAGCAGACTTGGTCTGTCGGTCGTCCGGCGACATCGCTTTGCGTTCGTAGCCCGTTGGGTACGAGGTAGGTCCAGGAGGCTGAATGGCTTGGGTCTTAGGCCATACAGAGACCTGTCTGGGTTGGTAGTCCAAGCCTTCTGTGACTATGTCTTCGACTGCCAATGCTTTCTCTAGTGCTGCCTCCAAGGTCTGTGGGTCAGCGAGTCGGACTTGCTGGCGCAATGGGAGGGGTAAGAGGCCGCGAATGAAGGCTTCCTTAGTTAACACCAAGCACGTTGTGTCATCAAAATCAGGAAATCCCCTTTGTGCGAGGTAACGCAGCTCAGCCGCAAACACTCCTAATTTTTCTCCGGATTCCTGCACACGTTCGTTGAACCTCTGCCTCATCACAACTGCAGGAGTGGTGTTCCCAAAACGGCTCTTTAAGGCCCTAAATATAGCTTGTGGATTTCCTAGGTCGGCTGTGGTCAAATCCAACAGTACTCTTCTTGCCTCCCCTTCCAATGCTGAGACTAATTGAACAGCCTTTTCAGCCGGGGACCATTCATTGGCTGTCGCTAGCAGCTCAAACTGGGCGCAGTATGTTTCCCAAGATGTGAGGCCGTCATAACGTCCCAATTTTATGCGGCTGCCCCTGGGGACGGGGTTTGGGCCTGGTTTTTGGAGAGTACCCAAGGCAGCAGTAAGTGCAGTAGTCAGAGCCGGAACCAGGTCAGCTAGTTGGTTAGCAACAGCCATGGAACTAACAGGGGCTACGATGGGGGGCTACACCCGTCAAGCCTCCCCCTAGGGAAAGTAGCTGCCTCCGTACCTTCGCCGGACTGGGGGTTAGACTTGGAATATGGTACGTCGAGGGGAACCTTAGCATTTCTGTCAAGAGCAACTGTTGCATAAGCATTGTTAGCTTTATTAGCATCAGCATGGTTCCCTGCTTCATGTGGTTTAATAACACAGCCTTGTGATTCCCCCATCATGGACATAATGCTGCCTCTAGAGCTATTAAGGAAATGTCCAAAAGCACGCTCCATTGCCATGCTCATTCTTTGCATGAAGTCATCTTCTATTTGAGCTGTAATGTCTTTTTGTAACTCTGGGATAGACCTTGGTTGGCCACCCACTTTACCTTGACGATCTTCCGGGGCGGTGACGTCATCGTCGTCTGTTTGGTTGAAGTCCGGTCTGCTCGCATGTTTGTTTACCTTTTCCTCAACGGCGCGTGGCCCGGCCGTCGCGGCAACACGGAACGGACTTTTCCTCACAAAATCGGGGACTTCAGTCAGCAAAGTGGCGAGTGGTGAGTTAGACCTTTCTTCCTTTCTCCTTACAGCTTGGCTTGCATCAGTTGGTTTTCTCATTGGTGTGTCCGGCGGAGTGTATAGGTTAAAGATGTCGGAGCCTCTGATTCCTCCTTCAGCCATCTCGGTCCTACAGTAGCAGCTAGCGGTGGTAGCGGCTAGCGGAGGTAGCGGCTAGCAGTGGTAGCCCGCGCGTGTAAGGGGAATGGAGGCTTGGAAATCCCACTTCTGACACCAGTGTAGCGTTTGCGGTCCGACACAGCGGGGCTAACTAGCGGAATGAGGAGGACACAGAGTGGCTGGTGTTTAACTGGAGAACCAGGCTTTATTCACCTTCCCGTACAACTCACTCACAGGATTTTTGGAGTTCCCCAAAACAACATAGCGAACACGAAAAAACCTGGCTGTTTCCGCCCCCTCTCCCAACTGGCCTATCAGGCTGAACTAGGGCAACTCCTTCCCCCCACAAACTCCCCATCAATCCCCCCCATAGTCCTGCTGGGTCGCTACAATATCTTCAGTACATCTTTTCACTGCAGTGAACGTGCCCGTGCCACAGAGCGCACGGAGCGCACGGAGCGCAGAGCGCACAGGAAATCACTTAAGAAATGAAGACACTTTCCAAATAATCTCCCAGTGGAGGTAAGGATCCACTGATGTGAGGGAATAGGTCCGATTCTCTTAACAAATAAATACTATCGTGACAGTGGTGCTGGGTTCTGCGCGATGTGTGCATGCGAATGGAAGAACGAGGAGGAAGAGAGGGTTCAGCAATTTCTTATCTCACACATTGTGTTATCCACTGCAGCGGCAGAGTGTCAGTGTATTTTCTTTATTAGTGACATCACTGCGGTTCCATAAAATAGCTCTTCACCTCCACCTCACTAACAAACACCTCGATGTCAGTGTCAGAAACTTCACTTTCTTTTCACATCGCTTGATGCCGTGCCTTTGTCAGGACTCAAGGTGGGAACCCATTGGTCAGCGGCATCATTTAATGTCCGTGCCATGCTTTCTATTGACCATTCATGGCTAACGGTGGGCGTGTGGAGGGCGGATTTGGAGACAGATCCACGTACTAATGTTTCCAAGTGGACTGTGAATATTGCGTTTAGGCAGTTTCGGTTTTGGGCACGGACGAACCGGGCAGCCGCCTGGGGCGGCACCTTCTCATGTCACGTGGGGGGCGGCACGAGCACTGTCAAAATGCTGTTATGTGGGGTGGAACTTCTAGCTCTACGTCCAGCCCTCCTCCTTTATCCGGTCTAGGGACCAGCAAAATGATTCAAAAGAGACACTCTGGCAGAGCAAGTTAATTTTTTTTCCTTCTTTAGTTTGGTTTAGTTTTCAGGGCCCTGAAAGGGTTCAGTTACACCACGATCCACTAGAGAGATGTGGGAATGTCTCGATTCATAGATGCATCACGATGTGCTCTCTGCATCTACGAAGAGACTGAACTCATTGACTCATATTTTCCAGTGACAGTGAAGATATTGGATGATGTGCGCGGCAGGATGATGTGCGACTCATGATGAGGTGCGCCGTACGATGATGTGCAGTGATGATGATATGCGCTGCAGGATGAAGTGCGCCACAAGATGATGTGTTCTGCAGGATGATGTGTGCCCCAGGATGATGTGCACAGCAAGATGATGTGCTCCGCAGGATGATGTGCACCGCAGGACGATGTGCCCACAGGAGGATGTGCGCCACATGATGATGTGCACCGCAGAACAATGTGCGCTGCAGGACGACGTGCGCCACAGGACCGTCAGCGTGCAGCAGACAAGATCCTGCAGCGCACATCATCACCGCACATCATCTTGTGGCACACATCATCCTGCAGTGCATATCCTCATCACCGCACATCAGCGTGAGGCCTGCATTTTCCTGTGGCGCTCATCATCCTGCAGCGCACATCATGCTGTTGTGCACATCGGCGCAAATTGTCCTATAGCACACATCATTGTGCAAGCTCAGCAGATGTCTGCCGCGCCGTGCTGTCCTGTTCTCCGCAGTCCGTGCTTTTTTCGTTCTGTTTTTTTTCATTGTTCAGTTATTTTCTCCCCTTACTCCCTTGTAAGCAAACTGACTCCCAGCTCTGCTATGTCCTCCGCTCCTTTTTTTTCTCCTCCTCCCTCCCGCTTTGCGCCAGCCGCCTCCACAGTAAAAAACGGATTGTCAAAATGTCAGAGTAAACCTTTTTTGACGTAGATGGAGTATTTACAACTATATGCAGAGTAAATCCACTCTAAGAGTAGAGTAAAAAGTCAGTGTAAAATTCTGCAGACATGCAGTGAAAAATGTAACTCTACAGAGTGATGATTACGCGCCAGTCTAGTCTACGTGACGTCTTGAACGCCCTGCTGGAGTCAGTCTGAAGAGGTGAGGCGGTCAGGTAGGTAACGTTAACATTCCCTTGTTCGCAACATCGTTTAAGGATTGTTTTTCAACTAAACACGGTTTTATAATTTCATAGAGGTTGATTTAGGACGTGTTGTCTCTATTAGATGACAAGGTGGAGTATGCAACAGCCTACTGCTAACTACCAGTTAATAAGTTCGACATGTGCTCATAAGATGCACCTTCAGTATGTAGCTAACATGTTAACTATATATTAATGCACGGTGCTTGTGTTATGTAGCGTTTTACCTCATTGTTTATTAGCATGCTAATCGCTAATTAGCTTGAAGCATACTACCCTGATACTACCACGCAGGGAGACAACTGCCCCGCGTGGCCTCAACATCTTACGATAAATGTCAGTTTGCCAAAGTGCTGCCTAATAAGACAAAGCGCACGTGGTAGTGTAGCACGCTCAAGCGGACGAATAAAGTTGTAAATTGGTGCTTATGCACAGCGAGGCACGTATGTATCCAGCGGGCAATGAGCCCGCTGTATACATACGTGCCTCGAGGAAGAGAGGGAGGAAGAGAGGAAGAGAGGGAGATATCCGGCCAAGGCTCCGTCCACACAGCACTGACAGCTCAGAAACTATTCGGAATGAGTTAAAATGAATTTTGTGTTTTATTTTAAATTTTAAATTTCATAAGAGGAACTGGACAATTTTGAGCATTTCATTTCCCAGTTAAATATGATTAAAAGGTCCTCTTATGCTCACACTAAGCTAGAAACATTTTACGTCCTTCTGTTCTACTACCCAAAGGACTTAGAATGAACTATTTTGTATTTGTCATAGACTATAACATTCTGCTGTCAGAGTGCACCAGAATGATCCATTTGACTTAAGATCCCCAACTATATTCTCTCAAAATTATGTGAGAAACCAATTTAGTTAACTTATGGCATTATGGATTTGTTAATCTCAATTTAACTATATTATCTTTGTTTTGTTGTTCACAGTAATTGCAATCAAAGTGGACCAATAGCTGGTAAGTAGGTTAAGGTTATCGAACAATAGTCCTATACATTACTTTTAATTTAATCATTAAAGGTAACTGTTTAACAGCTTTTTCTCAGTTGTCATTTTTTCCCTTTGTTTATTTTAAAAGGATATGCTGCTGCGTGTATTGTTTGATGGGGAGCAGAAGTATGTTAGGCTGTCTGACCTAACATTCTATGCTTTCATGAAAGAAGGTTAGTGAGATCATCAGGATCAAACAAAATCCCATCTTTTTTCTTGGTTAATACACCTAATTCATCTTAAAAACATTCTTTCTGAACTACCTGACTCGCTAATTGTTTCTGCTGTGCCTTAAAATGGATGGGAATGACCTATTGGCTTAAGTCTCATCTCAACAGCATTTTGTGAGGACATGACACTCACTCTACTTAGTTGATGTTTTGATTCTCATCATAACGAAATTGTCTTTCCAGTTTGTTGCAATTGATATCATAACCTTTTTCTTTTCATTTACTTCAGTGTGCCTAAAATTTAACATACCAGAAGGCAGGCAACCAGACTTGAAGGTGTTTGACCAATCTGACACAGAAGTTGATGGAGAAGTCTTTGAAGAAATAGTGAAGGAGTCACCTGGAACCTTCAAAGTCATGTTGAGCAAAGAAGAATTAGGTAATCACTCACCATTCACATATGTGTTCATATTAAACTTTAGGGTTGGGACATGAGTAATAACAGCTTAATTTAATATACGTCTGTTTTGTTCATATTCTTTATACACAGATGCCTCTCTATCATCAACATCATCATCATGCTCAGCAGCATCTGACGATACTATCATTCTGAACTTCACAATGTGTGACCCTCCTGAAGAAGCAGCTGCTGTCGAAGGAAGTCAGCCTAAAAAGCCATGCCACATTAGCTTAGAGGCGAAAGCGGTGAGTAGTGGGCATTGTTAAGTCTAATCTGGATATTGTTCCATTTGATGGGGAATGTTTTTATGTTATCATTTTCCAGTTGTACATTTGGTTCAACATTTCTGACTGCATATTTTGTTTCCATTCAAGTTGATTGAAAAATCCTTACAACAAAGCCTGGTGGTGAAAAAATCATGCAGGAGTATGCAAAAACAAAATCACTGAAAGATGCCACCAGAAGACAGATGATTAACATTCTCACTGCTGAGATGACACAAACACATGGGTAAGAATCAGACATGTAGGCTATAGAAACATTTTTAGTTTTTGTATTGTGGTTAATTGTGCCCAGTTGAGTGACTGTAATCATTGAATTCATACGTGAGGACATCCCCCCCAAAAAGTGTCAGAGTGTTGTATGCGCAGGGAATAGTTGCTCTATTTCCATATCTGGAGGACCCATATTCACAGCATGGATATGTAAGTAAAAAGGTCCTCACTGCGTTAAACACATACTTGTCCTTTGTTGACAGTATAGTCAGTCTGTGTGTATTTTAATTACATATAGGAACATTACTACGACCCAGAGAGTGGGTCCGGATACCTTGCATGGCGGTTGAAAACCATCCAACGAAAAAGTGCAGAGGAAAGAGGTGTGTCTCTGAGCAAATCTCTTAAAAGTAAGTTCAATTACATACAGGCTTGTCACAGTTATCAATAACTTGAATGATCGCAACTATTATGCATAGCTGTCATAATTGTTTTCATTCATCGTTACCAAAAACGCAGGATGAAACTAACAGAAATGTCAGATTTTCATCCCTTCATCACTATTTCAATGTTGTTTCCCACCATCTAAGGTTTGATTGGCCCCCTTTTAATGACATCATGTCATTCAGTCAGATGAGTGTCTAAATGTAGATGGTGCACGTTAACAGACAGTTTAACGTGGTGTAGCTAAAGAAATACAGCCGTTAAACACGGTTGAAAAATCCAGTATTTAAAGAAATGCTGCAAAAGACTGACAAGCAGAAAAAGATTAAAACAGTTAAACGCAATTATTTGTATGGCAGTTATTCGTCAACTAAAAATTCATAAGTGTGACAGCCCTAGTTACATATGATATTGATGAATTGTGTAGGCAGGAGTCAATAAACTTGTGTTTTGTCTTTGAAGGTGGTGGGCCAAGCCGTGTTCAACCCAGACCCTTCACTGCTGACAAAGTGTTATCTGATGAGGATGTGGAAGCAGCTATTGCCGTTTTGAAACACTCTGCTGATGAAGACACCATCCGTGAGAAGATGAAAGCTACCTTCATTTATCGTCAGTCAGTGGTCAACAATGACAAGAGAGCAGGGGATGTGTTCTCAGTCTTCCCGAGATTTCTAGACACACCTGGGTGGGTCTCATCACTCCTTTCTTTGCACTGTATTTTTGCATTACAGATAGAACAAGATTTCAGACTGCTGTTTGGGGAGGCCACAGCCAACAAATTCCTGGAAAAGTGGGCCACTGATCTGAAAACAAAAGTGATAAAACAAAGCCATGGACTGGTACCGACCACAGAGCTCTTGGATTTAACGCGCAATGCTGAGTCAACTGCTGAAATTGAGAATGGTATGACTGGGACTGTTTTTAATTGCAATTTTTTTGTAATTATGCCAATTAAATGTACATGTGGTGTAAATCTTTCATATTTTACATATCTTACATTCTTATATATTACACTGTGTCTTTTTGTTTGATTATTTCTTGAAATAGGCACAATAAAACATTTCACTGTGCATTGTACTATGTATAAAGTTGTTTCTGATAAGTAAATCTTATCTTGTCTTATCTTAATGCTAATGTCTGTTGGTCTGTAGGCTGGGACAGTGACATGTCTGCTATCTTGCTGCTCCTCCATCTCCTACCACCATCTGCACAGGGAAGGAAGAGGCCGGGGAAGGTGTCGGCATGTCAGGCTGTGGAACACCTCATCAGATTCATAAAGGTATGCTGAACAGTTGTTAAAAACATAGTTTTCATCACCTCAGTTTCATGCACAGTGATCTGTTGTGAGTGGTTGGTCACTAAGTATTGCTGTTGAATGTTTGTTTGGTTGTAGGCTGGAACCAGTGTACAGCAGCACCTGGATAACATCAGCCAAATCAGCCAGCCCTACCTCCTCGCTCAGGGGCCTCCAAGAAGCAGCATTCACACCTTCTTTATTGTGATTGACAAGTATGCGCTTCCATGTAAGGCAACAGGTTCAGTGGGAGCCCTAGACGAACTCTTTAAGGCCAATTACGTCTTTGGTACCTCTTACAGCTCTTCCTTGGCCAACTTTTTCACTTTTCTCCAAACAACCATTTACAACATTGATGTTGGGGAAACAAAGGAAACTCCCAGAGTTGCAGAGCTGCGAGCAAGAATGGTGCGTTAGTTCCCACTTTTATCAGGCAAGTGGGAAACAGTGGAACCCATTGAATGTGTAATTGGCTCAAGATTTGACACAAGGAGAAATAAAAAGACTGGAACATATGATCAGACAGTCGTTCAAGATAAATTCATGTATGTTCCCATTTTATCTACATTGGAGTCAATATTTAAAAGTCAGTATGTTGCAGAAATGTTGAAAAGCTCAGACACTGATGACTCAATACTCAGAGATATTCATGATGGATCTTTTTTTAAGACTCACCCTCTGTTTTCAACTGAAAAGCACACTGTGCAGATCCAAATGTTCTATGATGACTTTGAGGTTGCAAATCCTCTCGGTTCCAAGCGAGGTATTCATAAATTGGGTGCAATATATTTTACCTTAAGGAACTTCTCTCCAAAATGGAATTCTCTTTTGGCCAACATACACCTGTGTGCCTTATTTCATGCACAAGATCTTAAACGGTACAGTTTTAGTGAAATTCTTGCTCCTGTTGTTCGAGATATTAAAGTTTTAGAGAATGATGGTATTGAGATTCCACTATATGGTGGTCGTGTTCATGGCAGTGTGGTACAGGTTACTGGTGATAATTTAGGCTTACATAGCTTGTTTGGTCTGGTCGAGTCTTTCAGTGCAAGATACTGTTGCAGATTTTGTTTAACTGAAAAAGAGAACTTTCAAACAGAATTTTCTGAAGATTCTTCCAAAATAGTGTTGCGCACAAAAGACACCTACACTGCTCACTGTCAAGAAATGGCTGATAATCCATCTCTTCCTTATGTTTTTGGTGTGAAAAGGTCATGTTCATTGAATTCATTGTCATATTTTCACACAACTGAGAACTTCTCAGTTGATGTGATGCATGACATTTTGGAAGGGGTGGCCCAGTACGAATTGAAGCTCTTGTTTTTGTATTTTAAAGAACACCATGTAACACAGGGGGAGCTGAATTCGAGAATACAAAGTTTTGATTATGGATTCATGGAAAGAAACAATAGGCCTATGTCTGTGAATTTAGGTGGGGAGTCTAATGATCTGGGACTGAATGCAATTCAGTCATGGTGCTTGTTGAGGAATGCAACACTCCTCTTTGGAGATTTGGTAACCTCTACTGACCAACATTGGGGCCTTCTTCTTTTATTACTACAAATAATGAACATTGTATTTTCTTCCATGATATCTCAAGGTCTGTGTGTATATTTGAAACATTTGATTGTGGAACACCACAAACTGTTCAAGATGTTGTATCCCCAGAAAAAACTTTTACCAAAGCAACATTTTCTTATCCATTATCCTCGCATTATCCAGAAAATAGGACCTGTACTTCATAGTTGGTGCATGCGGTAGGAAGGCAAGCACAATTTTTTCAAAAAACAGCTCAAGTCATTCAAAAATATCACCAAAACGCTGGCCAAAAAACACCAGCATCATATGGCATATCTTTGGCGATCTTAAACAACTTTTGGTCGGTTAGACATTGGTCCTGGGAAAATGGTGGCTTTGGAAATGGTAAAAGGAGGTTCTGAAATTGTCAAGGCAGTGCAAGTGCCTTCCAGTGGTCAAGTTATGAAAGTGAATTGGGCTAAACACAATGGTTTTGTTTACCGCCCACGTCTGGTTATTTGTGGCAAAGTTGAATCTGAAATGCCTGTCTTTTACCAGATTGAGTCAGTGCTGATAATGCATGACAAATTGTTGCTGCTCACTTTGCCTATGTTTACAGTCACTTTTAAAGAACATAACCATGCATATGAGGTGACCAGGACAAAAAACAATTTTGTGGTCTTTCATGCTGACAGCCTGCATTATCCAAGGCCTTTTGACATACAAATGTCATATGGAGGGAATGACACAGCTCTCTTTGTTTTTCCATATTGCTTTATCTGTTGAGCAATAAAGCACACTGTACTGTCATCTTGTCTAAATGTGTTTTTTTCCATTTGATAGGTTACATCACACACACACACACACACACACATATATATGTAAATAAATATACACACATATGTATGTATATATATATATATATAATAACACTATGGAAATACATTTTTTATATTTTTACACAGTGTCATTTTAAAACTCTATAATGAGTCAAATTGGCTCTATAAAGTGTAATCGTATTACTCTGAACAGTGTGAATAAACCTCAGTGTTACATATTTTTACACATTTCATTGTTAATTTTGACACTAAATTGAGTAAAATTAACTCTGAAAAGTTGACACTGGCCATAGAGTCAATTTAACTCTAATTTTGAGTGGGACCAAATGTTATCTGAAACAGAGTTCATTTCAACTCTCTTAGAGTTGAATTGACACTCTGTTTTTTACTGTGCCTCTTCCGGTGCGCACTCCATTTCCTCCTCATCTTCACCTGTGCTCTCCTCGCTCAGACTGACTACCTCACTGTCCCCAGACTCATCTTGAACCTCCTGTTTCACTTTTGTTGCACACACACAGAGCCGGATTAACGCAAAGGCAAACTAGGCACGTGCCTAGGGCCTGATTGGCAGGGAGGGGCCCAGACAGAGGGACCAAAAAAAAATAAATAAATAAAATAAAATAAAATATACAAATATCCTATCTACAATTTATTTCAGTTTTAATATATCAATATTTATTAATTAACTAAAAATAGTGACGTTGTTTATCTCTTAACGTTACGTTACGTGATGTCACATTAACGCCAGTCAGTTAAGTCCAGTGTCGAGGTCCGCCGGTCAGGACTAAGCGCGACAATTAAGCTAGCAGGCAGGCAGCCAGGTCGTTTTTTGAGTAGGCTAACATTCAAGATGCTTTCAGGTGCAGCAAAACGTAAAAAGAAGAAAAATGAAGAGGAACAAAAGAAGAGACAGCGGGGGGCTATACAGAAGTTTCTGTCGGGCAGCCGCCCGACAGCTGTAAACCTGCTAGTGTTAGCAGAGCCAGAGGCCGAGCCAGGCCCGGAGACGCGGCCCGAAGACGCAGCGGAAGACGCTTCGGCGCCTTCAACATCAGCGCCATCACAGGAGAATGACAAAATGATGGAAGAACAGCAGCCGGCCAGAAAAAGTGAGCCCAATATAGTTTTGACGGAGCCTCTAGACCCGGAAAGGGTATTGACAAGCTATCCATCTGATCCTGCAAAGTGGGACCAAATTGACGACAGGATGCGGATGCGTGAGTACTTTGCACTAAACCATCCCTGTCAAAATATTGGAGATTTCTCTGCATCACAGAGAAAATATGGAGACATTAACCGAAGCTTAACTAAGGAACATTTCTTTAGAAAAAAGCTAAATGGAGAAACCCTGTCAAGAAGATGGTTAGTGTACTCACCGTCTACTGGCACTGTATTCTGTTACTGCTGCAAGTTGTTCAGTATAAGAGACAATCAATTTGTCACTGGATTTAATGACTGGAAAAACTGTGCTAATCGCTTGCATGAACATGAGAATGGTATGGATCATCGCACTGCTGTGCTGAGTCTATCATCACTTGGAAATAAAAATGCACGCATAGATTCAAACATAGTACAGCAACAGGAGTCTGAGAGAGCATACTGGCTCAACATTCTGAAACGTATAGTGGCAACTATTCAGTTTCTTTCTTCGCGAGGACTGCCCTTCCGTGGGGACGATGAGGTAGTAGGATCACCCCACAATGGGAACTTTTTGGGCTGCTTGGAGTTAATTAGTCGCTTTGATCCACTACTGTCAGAACATCTAGCCAGATACGGAAACAAGGGCAGGGGAAATACCAGTTACCTGTCCTCTACAGTTTGTGATGAGTTTATTCAGCTGATGGCTGAGAAGGTTCTGCATGCTATTGTAAAAGAAGTTAAAGGTGGCAAGTATTTCTCCATCATTGTGGACTCAACACCTGACATCACACATGTTGATCAGCTCTCTTTGATCATTCGCTATGTCCTGAAGAAAAGTGGGGAGCCTGTCGAGAGATTTTTGGAGTTCATACCACTACATGGTCATACTGCAGAACACATGGAGGAAACACTCAAATCTGAGTTAAAAGAACTGGACATTGATTTGATGGACTGTCGTGGGCAGAGCTATGACAATGCAAGTAATATGGCAGGGAAATATTCTGGACTGCAGGCAAGAATAAAAAATAAAAATCCTAATGCTGACTTCATACCATGTTCTGCATATTCTCTTAATTTAGTTGGTGCATGTGCAGCAGAATATTGCCTAGAAGCAGTTTCATTTTTTGGCTTCATTCAAAATCTCTACAACTTTTTCTCAGCTTCAACTCGGCGGTGGGAGATTTTAACAGCCCACCTCACAAAATGCGAGCGAGGGTTAGGGTTAGGGTTAGGGTTAGGGTTAGTGCAGCAGGTACAAATTGATGTATGTACTGTTCCTATTCTGTACAGTTCACTCATAGAGTTCATAGGACAAGCCAGAAATGATTTTGATGTCTATGAAGCAGAGGCCAAAACCTTCACAGCAACAGAGGGCTACAAAGCAGATAGCCAAAGAAGACGAGTGAAGAAAGTTTTGTTCGGTGAGTCTGCAGGTCCAGAGGTGCAGCGCTCAGGCCGTGAAGCATTCCTGATTGACTCACATTATGTCATCTGTGACTGCTTGTCACAAGAATTGAAACGACGCAAAGACGCATACAAAAATGTGGAGGAGAAATTTGGTTTCCTTACTAAAACGAAATCAATGGACATTGAACATATCCATGCAGCCACAGAAAAGCTGAAGAAAATATACCCTCAGGATCTTGAGGAGGACTTTACAGCAGAGTTTTGCCAGTTCATCTCAATGGTAAAAGATGAAGAATCAGTCATGGCCATGTACAAGAAGCTCCTAGAGCTAGGCTTGAGGGATGCTTTCCCTAATGTGGACATTTGCCTTCGCATGTATCTGACATTACCGATTGCAAACTGTTCAGGAGAAAGATCATTTTCTTTGTTGAAACGAGTGAAAACATACCGGAGAGCAACAGTAACAGAAAAAAAACTGAATGCCTTTGCCCTGTTGGCAATTGAGAATGGATTTACAACCTCCCTGGATTTTGAAGACATTATCGAGGATTTCGCCTCATCAAAACTTAGGAGAAAGCATCTGTAAAGGTAAGTTTCCCATTTTAAAATCAAATGTAAAATGCATATAAATTAAATGTATAATATAGGGCTATACTTTCTACTATAATGAAATGAAATATGAGGAACAAACCAAGTATATTCAAATCTCAAACAGCTGTCTTTCATCTTATGTATACATTTTATTATTTCTCCACAAGATCGTGATGATGCTGTCAAGACGTGTTTCTGCTGCGATGGAGGCCTGCGATGCTGGAAGGCTGAAGATTATCCCTGAGTGGAGCATGCTAAATGGTTTCCTCAGTTAGTGCTGCTGGTTTTATTTATTATTATTTATTGTTGGACAGTTTCTATATGGTCTTGATAAATGTGAAGCGTTCATGTTTGTCTTCTTGTTCCTGTACTTAATCACAGGTGTGAATATGGGCTCCAGGAGAAGGGACAAGAATTTTTGTTCACCCAATTCAGGCTCGTTTTCCTTGGCTGTCTGAGCAGGTTAGTAAAGAAAAAATATACAAAAAAATATAAACATAAGGTATGGATCAAGTTATTTAATGATTGCTTATTTTTCTACGATGTTTCTGTGATTAAATCTGCTTTTAGAGTGCAGTCTAGTAAAGCACACCGTCCAGAGAAACATCCAGACCAGTGGAGAGAACTGCTGAACAGTCCAGACCAGGAGCTGAGCTGCTGAGTGTTGAATACCAGAAAATGGAAGAGAGGTGATGGTTGTCCATGAAAATAAACATCTTTCTCACTACAGCACACTTTCTCTTACTGCAAATTTTATTGGTCTTTGTATATTTGACTACTTATTTAACTATTCAATTTAATCAACACATTTAATTAAGATTTTCTGCAAAATGCAATAGCTTACAACATTTATCTGATTTGCTCTGTTTACATAGCAATGCTGATACCTATTGGTGATTTACTGGTACTACTGCCTTAACAATGACACTCGCAATGGATAGGACAAGGATAATTTAATAGCATTTAATAGAGCCATGTAATAACGTATCAATCATAAAAATCAAAAAATAGTCTGTTTAATGTACGACACATCCAAAGACTACGCTATGTAAAATGTGAATTAACTTCTTATTAGTAACTTGGGTAAGTTTCAGATTTCAATTCATAAATAACATCAATGGAGGGGGGCCCAAAAAATACAGTCTGCCTAGTGTAGTCCATTTATTTAATCCGGCTTTGCACACACACTCCTCCAATTTATTTAAACACAGGCTGCATTTAGTATCGTTCCTGCTGCACTCCCTTGCGTAGTGCCCCTGGACCCCGAATTTGTGACACATGGAGTCAGGGCATTATCAGAATCAGGTTTAATTGGCCAAGTAAGTTGTACAAACAAGGAATTGGACATGTTGAAGTGGCTCTCAATGTTCTTACATATGTAGCGGGTCAATTCTTAATAAAGTTTTATACTTTTAGCAGTGTCATTTTCCACGTTCTGGATGTGTTAATTAACCTGACAGGACCATAACTCCTTTAGGCTGCGGGGAGGCGGAGGAGTTTATTTAGGAACACCTTAGCACTCTCCCTCGTCCTCTCTCTCTCTCTCTCCCCACTGCCGGTCCTGTGGGTGTGTACGGAAGGATAGCGTGTGCGCAGCACGTGTGGTCGGAATTGTTTGTCACGGTAAGTTGCTGGAAGTTATGTAATGATAACGGAGATTCGAAAGAAAGCGTCCGCAAATATTAACTAAAGTTTGTCCTTAGAGCCCAGCGTGAAGCTGTGCGTGTGTGCGCGACGGTGTCGGCATCGTTGTGGATGCACGCTGTCCCTGCTTTATTTTACTGCGGTCAAGTGAGCAGACGTTCGTCTTTTCGTGGTCAAGTGAGCAGACGTTCGTCTTTTCCTGATTTCAAGTGCGCCCGTATTACACAGTGTACGGTAGTCCATGATACGGAGCGAGCCAATCTTTTATGCTACTGTAAAATCCCTTTATTCCATAATTTCTGACAAAGGCTTACACAGTTGTGCTCAGGACCATCCAGACTGTACACTCATTCAGTATCAAGCATATTTACTGTATCATTTTGGAGAAATTCAGCCTTAAAGTTCATTATTTTGAATTGAAAAAAGCATTATGTGCAAAATGTACCCTTCCGTAAAATCCCTTTATTCCATAATTTCTGACAAAGGCTGATACAGGTGTCCTCAGGACCATCCAGACTGTTCACTTACTCAGTATCAAGCATATGTACTGTATCATTCTGGAGCAATTCAGCCTCAAAGTTTAATATTTTGAAGTGAAAAAGGCATAGTTCCTTTTTTTTTGTTGAAATAAGCATTATGTTCAATATTTACCCTTCTGTAAAATCCCTTTATTCCATAATTTCTGACAAAGGCTGATACAGGTGTCCTCAGGACCATCCTGACTGTTCACTTACTCAGTATCAAGCATATTTACTGTATCATTCTGGAGCAATTCAGCCTCAAAGTTTATTATTTTGAAGTGAAAAAGGCAAAGTTCCTTTTTTTTGTTGAAAAAAGCATTATGTTCAATATTTACCCTTCTGTAAAATCCCTTTATTCCATAATTTCTGACAAAGGCTGATACAGTTGTGCTCAGGACCATCCAAACTGTACACTCACTCAGTATCAAGCATATTTACTGTATCCTTCTGTAGAAATTCAGCCTCAAAGTTCATTACTGTATGTATATATTTGTATTCTATTTTATTCTATTTAGTTATATATTGTTGTTTTTATATTGTTGTTTTAAGTTAAAGTGCACCAATGACACCAAGGCAATTTCCTGTTTGTGCAAATATACTTGGCAAATAAAATAATTCTGATTCTGATTCTGATTCTGATTATTTTGAATTGAAAAAGGCAGCCTCAAAGTTCATTTATTTTGAATTGAAAAAGGCAAAGTTCCTTTTTTTTTGTTGAAAAAAGCATTATGTTCAATACTTACCCTTCTGTAAAATCCCTTTATTCCATAATTTCTGAGACAGGCTGCTACAGTTGTCCTCAGGACCATCCTGACTGTACACTCACTCAGTATCAAGCATATTTACTGTATCATTTTGGAGAAATTCAGCCTTAAAGTTCATTATTTAGAATTGAAAAAAGCATTATGTTCAATATTTACCCTTCTGTAAAATCCCTTTTTTCCATAATTTCTGAGAGAGGCTGCTACAGTTGTCCTCAGGACCATCCAGACTGTTCACTCACTCAGTATCAAGCATATTTACTGTATCATTTTGGAGAAATTCAGCCTCAAAGTTCATTTATTTTGAATTGAAAAAGGCAAAGTTCCTTTTTTTTTGTTGAAAAAAGCATTATGTTCAATACTTACCCTTCTGTAAAATCCCTTTATTCCATAATTTCTGACAAAGGCTGATACAGTTGTGCTCAGGACCATCCTGACTGTACACTCACTCAGTATCAAGCATATTTACTGTATCATTTTGGAGAAATTCAGCCTCAAAGTTCATTTATTTTGAATTGAAAAAGGCAAAGTTCCTTTTTTTTTGTTGAAAAAAGCATTATGTTCAATACTTACCCTTCTGTAAAATCCCTTTATTCCATAATTTCTGAGACAGGCTGCTACAGTTGTCCTCAGGACCATCCTGACTGTACACTCACTCAGTATCAAGCATATTTACTGTATCATTTTGGAGAAATTCAGCCTCAAAGTTCATTTATTTTGAATTGAAAAAGGCAAAGTTCCTTTTTTTTTGTTGAAAAAAGCATTATGTTCAATACTTACCCTTCTGTAAAATCCCTTTATTCCATAATTTCTGAGACAGGCTGCTACAGTTGTCCTCAGGACCATCCTGACTGTACACTCACTCAGTATCAAGCATATTTACTGTATCATTTTGGAGAAATTCAGCCTTAAAGTTCATTATTTAGAATTGAAAAAAGCATTATGTTCAATATTTACCCTTCTGTAAAATCCCTTTTTTCCATAATTTCTGAGAGAGGCTGCTACAGTTGTCCTCAGGACCATCCTGACTGTACACTCACTCAGTATCAAGCATATTTACTGTATCATTTTGGAGAAATTCAGCCTCAAAGTTCATTTATTTTGAATTGAAAAAGGCAAAGTTCCTTTTTTTTTGTTGAAAAAAGCATTATGTTCAATACTTACCCTTCTGTAAAATCCCTTCATTCCATAATTTCTGAGACAGGCTGCTACAGTTGTCCTCAGGACCATCCTGACTGTACACTCACTCAGTATCAAGCATATTTACTGTATCATTTTGGAGAAATTCAGCCTTAAAGTTCATTATTTAGAATTGAAAAAAGCATTATGTTCAATACTTACCCTTCTGTAAAATCCCTTTATTCCATAATTTCTGAGACAGGCTGCTACAGTTGTCCTCCGGACCATCCAGACTGTTCACTCACTCAGTATCAAGCATATTTACTGTATCATTTTGGAGAAATTCAGCCTTAAAGTTCATTATTTAGAATTGAAAAAGGCATTATGTGCAAAATGTATCCTTCTGTTAAATCTCTTTGATCCATAATTTCTGACAAAGGTTGCTACACTTTGGCTAATCCTCACTCCATTCACCCATATGTAACTTAAATGCAATATTGTGTGTATTTCTTTCGTTAAGGGGATGGAGGTGGGAGAAAATAATTGTTTATATACTTCTGTATGTATGATGTTTCATTTTCAATTGTGAAAACCAATAAATAAAGTGAAAAAATGAGTAGTATACCCTTTATTTATTGATTTATTGATTTAATATTTATGTATTTATTCATTTTTATATTGTAGAGTCCTCGTTTACAGAGGACAGGGAACTTCTCCTTCGTTTAACAACTTTTATTAACATTTACACGGACATGTGCACTACTCCTTTCAATTTCTCCTGTCTTCCCCAAACTATGGAGGACCATACATGACATAAGTAAAAATAAATAAATGTATAAATAAATACAGAAATAAATAAATAAATGAATAAATAAAAATGGAAATAAATAAATAAATACAGAAATAAATAAATAAATATGTTAATACCAAAAGAAATGTCAAAAGAAATGTCTTAAATATATTTTAACATTTATTTTTTCCCTGATACATTTCCTTTGCATTTGCAGTGTCCTTATGCTAATGAGAAAGGCGGGCCTAACCGCAGTCTCATGCAGGATTGGTCACAGGAGTGTAATGATCCAGCCCTACTACTTCTGCCTTTCAATGCTGGTGTCCAGTAGCTGTTTGCAGCGTTGAGCCAGTTCACACTTAAAATGAACTAGTTCAAGTTCAGAGGGTTAGTTAAGGTTATATTTTATTGGGATGATTTAGCTGTCAGTAGTCCTGACTGTGAGCGACACGTCTCGTGTTGTACTGAGCACAATGAGCGAGCCATGAGGAGAAGGAGGAAACAGAAACTCCAGCTCGGTACAAACCACCTGCCGCCTCTGCTCTGAACATGAAGCCGCTGATCTATGAGTAGATGTGACCAGAGAAACTCTGTGTTTTCACTGTTTCCACTGTTCCACAGAGTCACTAACTGGCTGTTACACGGTGAAGAGCTCAATCTCAGTCACTGCCCGTGTCTCTGAGCGAGTGTGTGACGGAGCGCAGGGGCTGTGTGTGTGTGTGTAGCTCAGTTGACCAATCCTGCTCGAGACTGAGGTTAGGCCCGCCTTTCTCATTAGCATAAGGACACTGAAATGTGGAAATAAATAAATGTGGAAATAAATAAAAGTTGCAATAAAAGTGGAAATAAATAAATAAATGTGGAAATAAGTTTAAGACATTGATTTATTTAAGTCTGCATTTATTTCCATATTTATTTATTTATTTCCACATTTATTCCAACTTTTATTTTTCGATTTCAGTGTCCTTATGCTAATGAGAAAGGCGGGCCTAACCTCAGTCTCGAGCAGGATTGGTCAACTGAGCTACACACACACAGCCCCTGCGCTCCGCCACACACTCGCTCAGAGACACGGGCAGTGACTGAGACTTGATCTCTTCACCGTGTAAAAGCCAGTTAGTGACTCTGTGGAACAGTGGAAACAGTGAAAACACAGAGCTTCTCTGGTCACATCTGCTCAGAGATCAGCGGCTTCATGTTCAGAGCAGAGGCGGCAGGTGGTTTGTACCGAGCTGGAGTTTCTGTTTCCTCCTCCTCCTCTCGGCTCGCTCCTTGTGCTCAGTAGAACAGGAGACGTGACGCTCACAGTCAGGACTACTGACACCTAAATCATCCCAATAAAAAATAACCTTAACTAACCCTCTGAACTTGAACTAGTTCATTTTAAGTGTGAACTGGCTCAACGCTGCAAACAGCTACTGGACACCAGCATTGAAAGGCAGAAGTAGTAGGGCTGGATCATTACACTCCTGTGACCAATCCTGCATGAGACTGCGGTTAGGCCCGCCTTTCTCATTAGCATAAGGACACTGCAAATGCAAAGGAAATGTATCAGGGAAAAAATAAATGTTAAAATATATTTAAGACATTTCTTTTGACATTTCTTTTGGTATTAACATATTTATTTATTTATTTCTGTATTTATTTATTTATTTCCATTTTTATTTATTCATTTATTTATTTATTTCTGTATTTATTTATACATTTATTTATTTTTACTTATGTCATGTATGGTCCTCCATAGTTTGGGGAAGACAGGAGAAATTGAAAGGAGTAGTGCACATGTCCGTGTAAATGTTAATAAAAGTTGTTAAACGAAGGAGAAGTTCCCTGTCCTCTGTAAACGAGGACTCTACAATATAAAAATGAATAAATACATAAATATTAAATCAATAAATCAATAAATAAAGGGTATACTACTCATTTTTTCACTTTATTTATTGGTTTTCACAATTGAAAATGAAACATCATACATACAGAAGTATATAAACAATTATTTTCTCCCACCTCCATCCCCTTAACGAAAGAAATACACACAATATTGCATTTAAGTTACATATGGGTGAATGGAGTGAGGATTAGCCAAAGTGTAGCAACCTTTGTCAGAAATTATGGATCAAAGAGATTTAACAGAAGGATACATTTTGCACATAATGCCTTTTTCAATTCTAAATAATGAACTTTAAGGCTGAATTTCTCCAAAATGATACAGTAAATATGCTTGATACTGAGTGAGTGAACAGTCTGGATGGTCCGGAGGACAACTGTAGCAGCCTGTCTCAGAAATTATGGAATAAAGGGATTTTACAGAAGGGTAAGTATTGAACATAATGCTTTTTTCAATTCTAAATAATGAACTTTAAGGCTGAATTTCTCCAAAATGATACAGTAAATATGCTTGATACTGAGTGAGTGTACAGTCAGGATGGTCCTGAGGACAACTGTAGCAGCCTGTCTCAGAAATTATGGAATGAAGGGATTTTACAGAAGGGTAAGTATTGAACATAATGCTTTTTTCAACAAAAAAAAAGGAACTTTGCCTTTTTCAATTCAAAATAAATGAACTTTGAGGCTGCCTTTTTCAATTCAAAATAATCAGAATCAGAATCAGAATCAGAATTATTTTATTTGCCAAGTATATTTGCACAAACAGGAAATTGCCTTGGTGTCATTGGTGCACTTTAACTTAAAACAACAATATAAAAACAACAATATATAACTAAATAGAATAAAATAGAATACAAATATATACATACAGTAATGAACTTTGAGGCTGAATTTCTACAGAAGGATACAGTAAATATGCTTGATACTGAGTGAGTGTACAGTTTGGATGGTCCTGAGCACAACTGTATCAGCCTTTGTCAGAAATTATGGAATAAAGGGATTTTACAGAAGGGTAAATATTGAACATAATGCTTTTTTCAACAAAAAAAAGGAACTTTGCCTTTTTCACTTCAAAATAATAAACTTTGAGGCTGAATTGCTCCAGAATGATACAGTAAATATGCTTGATACTGAGTAAGTGAACAGTCAGGATGGTCCTGAGGACACCTGTATCAGCCTTTGTCAGAAATTATGGAATAAAGGGATTTTACAGAAGGGTAAATATTGAACATAATGCTTATTTCAACAAAAAAAAAGGAACTATGCCTTTTTCACTTCAAAATATTAAACTTTGAGGCTGAATTGCTCCAGAATGATACAGTACATATGCTTGATACTGAGTAAGTGAACAGTCTGGATGGTCCTGAGGACACCTGTATCAGCCTTTGTCAGAAATTATGGAATAAAGGGATTTTACGGAAGGGTACATTTTGCACATAATGCTTTTTTCAATTCAAAATAATGAACTTTAAGGCTGAATTTCTCCAAAATGATACAGTAAATATGCTTGATACTGAATGAGTGTACAGTCTGGATGGTCCTGAGCACAACTGTGTCAGCCTTTGTCAGAAATTATGGAATAAAGGGATTTTACAGTAGCATAAAAGATTGGCTCGCTCCGTATCATGGACTACCGTACACTGTGTAATACGGGCGCACTTGAAATCAGGAAAAGACGAACGTCTGCTCACTTGACCACGAAAAGACGAACGTCTGCTCACTTGACCGCAGTTTTATACTAATGAATTAAAGATATGAGATAAGGATGTGTTTTAATGTTTTTATGCCCTCTTTTGTCATTTTGTTGTTGTATATTGTTTGCAGTGATTCTCTTACAGTGTGTTGTGTTTGGTTTTTAATGCATGGTATTTAAGTATTGTACAATTGGGTCTGGAGCCTCTAATTTCTCTCTTTTTTTAGCTGTCATTTATATCAAGTCCAGGCCAGCTTTTCATTACTACACATAACACAAAACAAACAATGCGATGGTCTAAGAAAAATAAAGAAATGAAGTGCAGGGATAAATATTCAATGGTATGAGTATTACAGTTGTACAGTGAGGGGGAAATAAATACTATAATTCAATATAATTACAATATAATATAACTTCGGAGTATTTGTACAGTGGTTATTTCAAAGAACCAGGGTTATTGCACAGTGCCACAGTGGACTGGCTGGTCAGGAGTGAGACGCCGTGGGGGAAGAAACTGTTTTTGTGTCTGGAGGTTTTGGTGAACAGAGATCTGTAGCGCCTCCCGGAGGGGAGGAGATGCCCGTGTCCTGGATGGTGGGCAGGTTGGCACTGATGATCTTTCCCACAGACCTGACTGTCCGTTGGAGTCTGTTCTTATCTAGTTTCTGATTCTGGTGGCCGATCCAAACCAGACAGTTATTGATGTGCACAGAACAGACTCGATGACTGATGCATCACGATGTGGACTCTGCATCGATCAAGAGACTGAACTCAATGGCTCATGTTTTCCACTGACAGTGAAGATACATTGACACTTACATCCCGCTCTGTAAGCCAGATCAGCGGCGGCTTTGCGCACGCGCGATTCATTTGCAGTCTGGAGGACGCAGAGCGTGGGTCTCCTCTCTGCACTGACTGCAGCTGGGCCTGCTGCGCAAGGCTACTGGGAGACTGACCGCCTGTGAGTGCGTTGGGACGGCGAAGGGGCTCAGGGCTGCACCCGCTGCTCGTTGAGGACAGTCACTGCAGAACGATACGTGCTTTCACGTCAGTCTCCAAAACACCAGAAAGTCTCCAATATCACCAGAAACACTCGCTAGATTTGTCGCTAGTAGCTTTTGACAAATCAATAATATTTGTATTTTACAGGAAGCTCTTAAGCACAAGATTTCATATCAAATCTTTTATTTTGTTGTCATCGCTGAAATTAAATCTCTTCTTTCTGCCTCCATTTTGCACAACATCAATTTTTGGCATCTTTCAAATCTCTGTCACATTTTTTTCGTACATTAAAATCAGAGATGAAGACATAAAGTCCTTAGCAGAGGTAATGAAACCTCCACACATTTATCAAGGAAATGTCACTAACATTAATAATAATTAGAAACACAACAGGAAATTAAAGGTAGAAAGAAATTTTTCTAGAATATATTACATTTGGTTCAAAATGTATCCACAATAAGACGGGACGGGAGGCTGAGATATCAGAAAAAATACACTTTTATTTAATAGATGCAAATGATTTAAAACAGACTGTTACAACAGTAAAGTGACATGTACAAAGGTAGAAGGGCTGGCCTTCTTGATTCTTGTTGTTCTGGGTCTGTACCCTCGGGGTGGAATGCACTTATTGTAAGTCGCTTTGGATAAAAGCGTCAGCTAAATGAAATGTAATGTTGTGTAAAAGTATTATTCTTATGATGGGAGGAGAGTACAGTGTGCATTTATGGCGAAGCTGATACCGTCTCACCCACACACACACACAGCCGAACGCTGGGCTCTATGGACAGAATTGCGGTTAATGTTTGTGGGACGTTTTCTGCGTGATCGCCATTAACATTAAAGTGACTTTCAGCGAACTTACCGCAACAAACTCTTTGCGTCCACACCTGCTCCGCCCACACTACACTTTCCCCACAGGACCGGCAGTGGGGGGGGGGGGGGGGGGGGGGGGGGGGGGGGGGAGAAGGGAGGAGCTACGGCGTCCCTGAAAATACTTTGCCGACTCCCCGCAACCTACAGAATCACCGTCCTTTCAGGTAAATTAAAACATTAGCAGAACGGGGAAAATAATACTGCCGAAACTTTAAAAATGTATTAAGAATTGACCCCGTAACATTCACGCTCGCCCCCATGTAACTCCGTGGCGCGGTTCACTTCGGCTGCGATCGCCCTCTGCACTGATGGTTTCGGCGCATCGCTGGGGAAAACACACTGTGAAATGATTTTAAATGATATTAATGACATATTATATGTAAATGTTAAAATATGTGTCCCGTACTTTAGAGTTCCCTGCGGTTCTCCTAGAGTTTCAATTTCCCCTAATGTGCTTCCGTCCGTCCGCCTGTTTTATACTCCCAGTAAACCGGCTGCGAGGACACCGCGTGAAACCCTCAGCGCGAGTGTGACGCAGTCTGTTTGAGTGTAACTGCCGCAGTGTATAAATTTTCATGTATATGAATGTGTATGTTTATTATTGTTTTAAATGAAATTCAACATAATCCCAAATACTGCACAATGTAATTTAATGTAATAGCAGCATGATGACAGTCAGTTCCTGTAAATTAAACTCCTCTTTACGTTCCCTGTGTTGATGTGATATTTTGAACAACCTATACTGAATGATTACGGTAAAGTCAAATTTAGTCTATTAGGTTGATTGAGACAGACTTCTTCTGAATGTCTCTTCCTGTCCTCTTGATTCAGAAGAAGCAGCAGAACACATCTGAGATTAGAGGTTGGTTAGAAATAAAATCTCTGCTATATGATGACTATACAAGTGTTTATGAAGATAGGGTTGAAAATACACGGAGAAAATCTACTCACCGTTCAGGTAAACGGTTCAATCACAAACTGTGGCTTCAACATTTTAATATCAGAGGTTAAGAAGATACTTCATCACGTATATCTAATTCATACTTTTAAAGGGTTAATAGCAGTGAACATTTGTTAAAGAAGACGTTTTAGTTTAGTTGTTTCATTTCATCATCGACGCGTCAGATACAGAGGAAGACGGAGCGGGTCTAACAGCCGCGGGTGGGTGTCTGCTCCTTCTGCTGCAGAGGAGAGGAGCGGAAAAAGGATTGATATCAACAGACTGAGTTCACTTCATCTCGTACATGGTGACACGTGCTGAGATACTGACACGGGAAGCACAGAGAAAGGAGACGGAGACTATAATGATTGAATTTGAAACAAAGGCGTCTCCACAGGAGATAGAGAATTCGGGAGTTTGTACCAAACCGGGATGGAACATCACCAACAGATCTTACTACACGTTACACTGATCAGTTCTGACTGTCAGTCTGACTGGCAGCAGTGCGCGCCCTGCCACGCCCGCCCCCTACTCAGTGGCGCTGTTCACTTCGGCTGTGACCCTCTGCGCTCTATTTTTAAATAAAAAATATATTTAAATAATATATATATATTTTTTTTAATTAAATGAAATTAATAAAAAAACTGCGTGCGCACATCCTGTGGCGCGCATAAACTGTGGTGCATATCTTGCGGGTCTCACATCCCCCCCAAAAAATTAAATTAATTAAAAAAATGAGCGGACACATCCTGCAGCGCACATACTGCTGCGCACATAAAAAAAAAATATATATATATGCTCTGAGCCCCGGCTCTGCGCCCCGGGTCTGCCCCCCGGGTCTGCTCTTCGCTTTTCTCGGCGCTTCTACCTCCGGTGCGTCCCGGGGTTAGAGGATGATGGTGTGAAGTTACTGTATTGTTTTACATTGCATGATGTGTCACTTCATGATAAATCAGTCTCTTGTGCCGCCCTATCGGCATTTTGCGCCCTAGGCAGCCGCCTATGTCGTCTGTACCAGGAGCCGCCCCTAAGGGCTACAAGGGAATGCCCAGACTTCATGTGTCACAAATGCGGGGTCCAGGGGCACTACTCAAGGGAGTGCAGCAGGAACAATACTAAATGCAGCCTGTGTTGAAATAAATTGGACAGCGGAAAACGGGACGGCGCGGCAGACATCTGCTGAGCTTAGCTCCGCGAGAGACACTCAGAACGGCGCGGCTCCTCCACAGGCCCTAGATCCAAAAGCACTCGACTCAGACTCAATCCAAAAATCATGTTAGAGGGAGAAACCATTTACAACAGGGTGATATGGAGAGCAGGGATAAGAAATGCGACGGGATATGGTGTATGACGTTTGAGCGTACGCTACCGAGTGTTTTTTTTATCCTTTCTTTTATTATCAAAAATCATTGCATTCATTTACACAAGTTTAAATTATATTCAGATTGAAAAAAAACACCTTCAAACCAAACAGTAAAAAAACTAACACAAAACAACATGAAACACCTAAAACCAGTAACAGAGGTAATAAACCAAAGAATATAAAAAAAAAAAATTGCAAGCATGTTTACATTTGTATTTCTATATGTATAAATGTATCTAGTTTTTCCAAAATGAAGTGATTAATTACATTCAAAGTGTTATGGATTGTTTTTAGGTTGGACCCCAAGGCAGACACTGGTGGTCAGATCTTAACAAAGTCCTGGGAAGACAGGAACATAGAAACAGGAGGACACGGCACGGGAAAACAAAGACGAGGACGAGCAGCAAGACACACGGGAGGTCTGGATTACACGGACGGAGGGAAAAACACGGATTAGTAATTTTCAAAACAAAATGACAAGAGAGCCGAGAGAATCATATGCGCGTGAACTACCAAACAAGACGGAATTATGTGGCAGAGTAATGGAGTAATGACCAGGCTTTTATGGAGAGTTTGATGAGTGAGTGAGGGCAGGTGTGCTGCAGAGGAGAAACCAGCCACACCCCCTGACAAACACAAGACCTGCCGGGAAAGAACAGAAAGGGGAGGGGGAGAGAGATAGACTGCCACTTATTATCATTGTGGCAGTGGTGCTTGCCACGGGGCTCTCCAACATCGTTATTCTCACCACACACGTGCACAAACAAATACTTAAATCACACCCACAAAGTAATTAGCTTTCCAGCTTCCCGCTGCTTTCCTCAGGTATCTCGAGTCTCCATGAGGCAGCTCAGACGCTGCCTCTTAAGTGTGAGGACCAATCAGCTAACAGCTCTCATCAGCGCTGATTGATCCTCTGTTGTGCAGATGAGGGTTCTCTCCCCGCCCCCGCTCACCTCCACAATCATGTTGTTGTAAATTCTGTTGTGTCTTAACATAGAATCAAAGTGTTCACATTCAATACTGTTCCATTTCACTCTCAGATTCTCCCACATGTTCTCCATCCATTCCATTCATGACTCTGTTCCACACCAGTTCTGCAGCCGGTCTCCTCTCTTTTCCTCTCCTACATTTATACATCACTCTGGTTTTAACATTTGTCAGTCTCACCTTGCTCTCTCCTCCAACATACATCTCCATTTTATCTTCCTCCCTCACCACGTTCTCTCACATTCATTTCCATCCATTCTTTGCGTAGCGTGCAGGGAAAGCGGGGATATTGATAGTTGCCACAACGCCACCTGGGGAGTTTCACAAATATTAACTACGTGCGACAGCACAGGTTCTTGGAATCACTGGGGCAAGAGACACGCACAAAACGGGGCCTGAAACGTGCGTACGCCACTGCTCACGCCAAAGTTGGGATTTATAAAAACGAACTTGACGGGTAAATCTGCGTATTTCTAAGAAAACTCTGACCCATGCGTACGGACGTTTTGGAGACGGGAAGTGGCGATGCAGACGTGAGATGGTGAACTGAAGTCAGATTATTGATCCACTTCATAATTTACATTAAAACCAACATCTTAGTTTTGCTCGCACGACAGGTCTGTTCCACACGAACCTTTTAATTTATTAATATATAAAAACAACTTACAGCAAATTACGTTCATATTCTATTTAACAGTGGAGTTACAGAGCCGAGTCATTAATAGTTTTTAATAATATCTTCTATAATATCTTCAGTACTCCTTTTCACTGCAGTGAACGTGCCCGTGCCACAGAGCGCACGGAGCGCAGAGCGCACAGGAGATCGCTTAAGAAATGAAGACACTTTCCAAATAATCTCCCAGTGGAGGTAAGGATCCACTGATGTGAGGGAATAGGTCAGATTCTCTAAACAAATAAATACTGCCATGACAGTGGTGCTGGGTTCTGCGCGATGTGTGCATGCGAATGGAAGAACGAGGAGGAAGAGAGGGTTCAGCAATTTCTGATCTCACACATTGTGTTATCCACTGCAGCGGCAGAGTGTCAGTGTATTTTCTTTATTAGTGACATCACTGCGGTTCCATAAAATCGCTCCTCACCTCCACCTCACTAACAAACACCTCGATGTCAGTATCAGAAACTTCATTTTCTTTTCACATCGCTTGATGCAGTGCCTCCGTCAGGACTCACGGTGGGAACCCATTGGTCAGCGGCATCATTTAATGTTCGTGCCGTGCTTTGTATTGACCATTCATGGTTGACGGTGGGCGTATGGAGGGCGGATTTGGAGACTGATCCACGTACTAATGTTTCCAAGTGGACTGTGAACATTGCGTTTAGGCAGTGTCGGTTTAGGGCACGGACGAACCGGGCAGCCGCCTGGGGCGGCACCTTCTCATGTCACGTCGGGGGCGGCACGAGCACTGTCAAAAGGCTGTTATGTGGGCTTGAACTGCTAGCTCTACGTCCAGCCCTCCTCCGTTATCCGGTCTAGGGACCAGCAAAATGATTCAAAAGAGACACTCTGGCAGAGCACGTTTTTTTTTAGTTTTCAGGGCCCTGAAAGGGTTCAGTTTCACCAAGATCCTTTTGTGCGTACGCACACTTTTAGTAGGAGTTTAGTAGTTTAGTAGTTTTTTTCATTGTTCAGTTATTTTCTCCCCTTACTCCCTTGTAAGCAAACTGACTCCCAGCTCTGCAATGTCCTCCGCTACTTTTTTTTCTCCTCCTCCCTCCCGTTTCGCGCCAGCCGCCTCCTCTTCCTGTGCGCACTCCATTTCCTCCTCATCTTCACCTGTGCTCTCCTCGCTCAGACTGACTTCCTCACTGTCCCCAGACTCATCTTGAACCTCCTGTTTCACTTTTGTTGCACACACACTCCTCCAATTTATTTAAACACAGGCTGCATTTAGTATTGTTCCTGCTGCACTCCCTTGCGTAGTGCCCCTGGACCCCGCATTTGTGACACATGGTGTCCGGGCATTATCAGAATCAGAATCAGGTTTAATTGGCCAAGTAAGTTGTACAAACAAGGAATTTGACTTGTTGAAGTGGCTCTCAATGTTCTTACATATGTAGCGGGTCAATTCTTAATAAAGTTTTATACTTTTAGCAGTGTCATTTTCCCCGTTCTGGATGTGTTAATTAACCTGACAGGACCATAACTCCTTTAGGCTGCGGGGAGGCGGAGGAGTTTATTTAGCGACACCTTTGCACTCTCCCTCGTCCTCTCGTGAGCGTGAGCGCAGCACGTGTGGTCGGAATTGTTTGTCACGTTAAGTTGCTGGAAGTTATGTAATGATAACGGAGATTCGAAAGAAAGCGTCCGCAAATATTAACTAAAGTTTGTTCTTAGAGCCCAGCGTGAAGTTGTGAGTGTGTGCGCGACGGTGTCGGCGTCGCTGTGGATGCACGCTATCCCTGCTTTATTTTAATGAATTAAAGGTATGAGATAAGGATTTGTTTTTATGTTTGTAAATGTTTTTCAATATTATAAATGTGTCTAATTTTGTGTGACCTAACTATAACATGTTTGGTTATAATATGGTTGACTGGGACAGTGCAATTCAGTGGTAGTGACTTGAATGGTGGTGAATTATTGGCTCCATAAAGTAGAGGCCCTCTTTTGTCATTTTGTTGTTGTATATTGTTTGCAGTGATTCTCTTAAAGTGTGTTGTGTTTGGTTTTTAATGCATGATATTTTAGCATTGTACAATTGGGTCTGGAGCCTCTAATTTCTCTCTTTTTTTAGCTGTCATTTATATCAAGTCCAGGCCAGCTTTTCCAACCTTTGTACATGTCACTTTACTGTTTGAGCAGTCTGTTTTAAATCATTTGCATCTATTAAATATATTGTATTTTTTTCTGATATCTCAGCCTCCCGTCCCGTCTTATTCTGGATACGTGTTGAACCAAATTTACATTAACTGTCATCTCTGAACCATTTTAAATCACTACATACATAGAATACACATAACACAAAACAAACAATGCGATGGTCTAAGAAAAATAAAGGACTGAAGTGCAGGGATAAATATTCAATGGTATGAGTATTACAGTTGTACAGTGAGGGTGAAATAAATAATATAATTAAATATAATTACAATATAATACTAGGGCTACGTTGTAGCACTAACGGGCCAGAGCACCGGGGGTTTCTAGTCTGTTGCGGTCGGTGAAGAGCGAGCAATCGATGATAAAGCGCACGTCTCCATGTTGCAAGCATTTTAAGCTCTGCGGGAAGGATAAACACTTCACTTCCTGTAGCCAGCAGTTGGCAGTATGATTTTAAGTCATGGTGTCTTTGTAGATGTCATCAGGTTGCGACTCTTGTCTTACAAGTCTAGTTTGGACTCGATCGGACCAAATATGTCTGAGATACAGAAGCTTGCGTTTTGATGGCGTGTTATCAAACTTTGACACCAAGCTACGGTCATAACGTGTGAACGTTCATGTTAAAAACTCTCCTTTTACCCTCAAACATACACTAAAGTTATCTGTCAAAAATAATTGTCAAACATCCATAAGTGTAATTTAGTTTCAAACAGATTAAAATTAACTGAACGAAATTCTTAAGCCCTGGGAATGAAGATTTGGTCCTTGGGCAAACCATTGTTTTACACTGGCAACTAAATCAAATCAAATCAAATCAAATTTTATTTGTAAAGCCCATATTCACAAATTACAATTCATCTCATAGGTGACTTAATATTGCAATAGTGCAGGTACAGCTCAATCATTTTGATTTAAACCATGGTCTTACACTGCCATCTAGTGACTTAATATTGCAATAGTGCAGGTACAGCTCAATTATCTTGATTTAATGATCAAACTTTTGCGCCACGCCATGGCCACACTGTGTGAGTAGAAATCAAGCTTTTAATAACTTTAGATCTCCATCTTGTTGTGATGAAACTCACCTAAATTTTAAGTCGATCTGTTGAAAGCTCTACAACAAGTACATCAAAGTAAAAGTGTGGAATATGGCAAAAATGGCTACCAAATCCAAAATGGCGGGCTTCCGGTGTGGTTTAGCATATCTGTCCAAAAGACTTATTTCTTTGTCATGAAAGACACATGTCCCTATTGATTTTTGTAGATGTAGACCAATCGTAGTGCCGCGGCTGCACTTTAGGGGGCGCTAGTCAGTTATTTTGACACGCCCATTCCTTAAAACTATCTGTATATCTTCAGGAGTGAGCTGTAGATACACACATGTAGTTTGAGGGAGCTGGACCCATGAACACGGAAGTTACAGCAATTTCGTGTGTCATGGCGAGTTGAACTTTGATGACACGCCATTAATAATCCGCTTGATGAATAGTCACAGTAATCGTAAGCCTATATTATCAATGTCTTGAGACCCATTTGACACAGTTTGATATGGTTTCACAAAGTGGATGAGGAGAAATACATCCAAGTGTAAAATGTACTAAAAACAAGACATTTCCTGCTGCCACCAGGAGGCGCTGTGTTTTTAAGTCATGATTTCTGTGTAGATGTCTTCAGGTTGCGACTCTTGTCTTACATGTGTAGTTTGGAGTTGATTGTACCAAATATGTCTGAGATAGAGAAGCTCGTGTTTTGATGGCGTTTCATAAAAGTTTGACGCCACTCCACGGTCAGACGGTATGATGAAAAGTTGATCTTTCAATAACTTTTGATCTCCATTTTGTTGTGATGACACTCGTCTAAATTTTAAGTTGATATGGTGAAAACTCTACGAGAAGTACATCAAAGTAAAAATATGGAATATGACCAAAATGGCCACTTAATCCAAAATGGCGGGCTTCCTGTTAATTTTTTCACAATGGTCTTTGAGGCTTTTTTGTGCATCTGTTCATGATACACAGCTGTCTTGATTTTCGTGAGGATCAATGAATGCTAAATGAGGGGCTTTTCCGTAGGTGGCGCTGTTGAGCCATTTTTGCCACGCCCATTTCCAAATACTCCAGAATGCGTAAATTTAAACCACTTTCTAATTACTGCAAACTATTACAACTTTTTGAGCATGTTTAAAAATTCTCAGAATAATCCTTTCAATTTCAATAGGGCCTCCCACCGGAGGTGCTCGGGCCCTAATAATTCTTTCAATTTCAATAGGGCCTCCCACCGGAGGTGCTCGGACCCTAATAATCATTTCAATTTCAATAGGGCCTCCCACCGATTTCGGTGGTCGGGCCCTAATAATAATCCTTTCAATAAGAACATTTGTGAACGAAAACATTTATTATGATAATAATAAAGTATAAAAACACAAATTACTAAAGAAACGTTCTAACTAAACAAAGATGTGTATTTGAATGTATGTGTGTGTATGTAAATAAGGGTGTTCTAAAAGCCCACACCTTCCTGTGGGCTTTTATAATGCCCCCTAAGATAGCAGCCCCCCCCCCCCTCTTCTGAAGTGGGGGAGGAGATAAGTAAGGTGAAGACTATGCATGTGTTTGTGTATATGTTAATCAGCTAATGAGAGACAGAGAGAAAGCCTGTGGTGAGCCTCACTAGCATTAACTTTCCTTAACTTATACCTACAATATCACAGCATATATCAAACTTATAAACACCACACAGAATCAAATAAACAGTCTTGCTTAGTCTAGTATCATTATAAAGCCCAGATTATGTTACCAGTCCGAAGGAAAGGGGAAAGAGGTTGCTGTGAAGTGAGCAGTTCGGTGAAGTCCTCTGGCTTCGTGTGGAGTAGTGCGCTCAGATTCTGGTTCGAAGTCCTTAACTGCAGGACATCGAGTCGCTGCTAGGAGTGAATAGAGCTTGATCTAAGACGAAGTTTCCTGGAAGAGATGAGTTGGAAGCTGCAGCTCTGCGTTCCTCTCTTTGGATGCGAAGTGAAGAGAAATCAGGTTTCTCCTCTCGCGGATGCAGGAGGAGAAGCTGGCTGCCTCCCTGCTGGATCGTTGTGGAAAGAGAAGATATAGGCTGGAGCAGCCCCCCCAACAGAGAAGAAAGGTATCAGGGAGCTCTACACAGGCTGATAGGTAGGAAGGAGATCAATCATCCCTGACAAAACACTCAAAGGTACGGAGTGGTCATGGGGAAGAAATTCCACAGATATAAACGGATGAAAGAGCAGGGGGAAGACCTGGAAGTTGCAGTGCAGATGTCTTTCATTGTCATTCCTCCGTTCAGAGCCGGTCAGGCTTGTCTTGTACCTGCTCTAAGTTCTGCTACTGTAGGTGCAGAAGGTCAGGGAACACATGACACATGGCTTCTCTTTCCTCTTGTGCCTTTTTATCACATTAAAGTCTCATCAACACATAAACTTCCCCAGAGTCCTCATGCTTTATCGTTTGAGTTTCCTTAGTGATTAATACCTTATCATATTATACCTTATCTTATGAGCTGTTTTACACTCAAGACACTCCCATGTAAAGCTGCATGACTTAGTTGTGTTCCATGTGCTGGTCAATAATCACAGTGTGTCTTAATCCTGTGTGTGTGATCACCCCCTGAAATACTCAAACTACTCCACTGAACAAACAGCACAATGTGTCTTTATCTGGTTTTATAGGACCTGTTCTAACTGAAGAACAACACTTTGTGACAAACACAGTACCTTTCAATAGTTTTCTTCAAAATATCTTTATTTTGAATGTACTCATATGTTTGACAAACAAAGCTGCAGTCATGTCATAAAAGTTCTGCATTGAGAGTGGTGGAGAAGGAGGACCACGGCTAAACACCCCTTTTCTGATCCTCCTGGTTCCCATGGTCACCACTCCCCTCCCCGACCCTTTACCTTCCACACCCATCACACCTTTCCTGACTCACCTTGTCCACATGTATACCTCTACCCTCCCACACTCAGTGCTGACCCCAACCGAATACACCTTTCCTTACTGTCCTGGTCCCCGTGGTTACCTCTTCCCTGCCAAACTCAGTGCTGACTATACTCGAACACTCTTTTCCCGACTTTCCTGTCCTGGTCCCTATGGTCACCTCTTCCCTGCCACATCCAGTGCCGACCCCACTCAAACACATCTTTCCTGACTCTCCTGGTCCCCATGGTTACCTCCTACCTTCCACACTCAGTGTCGAGCACATCCAAACAAATCTTTCTTGACTCTCCTGGTCCCAATGGTTACCTCTTCCCTACCACACTCAGTTTCGACCACACCCAGACACAACTTCCTGACTCTCTTGGTCCCCATGGTAGCCCCACTCCTCCCACACTCAGTTTCGACCACACCCAGACAAACCTTCCTGACTCTCCTTGTCCCCATGGTTACATCTTCCCTCGGGTGGGGCCAGCACTTTCAGACATGCTGCAATAATGGCATACTGTTCTGATGACAGTGGGGCAACATCAGTAGGGTGGCCGAAGCTGCTCCTACAGGTTCCCTGAGGTCATAAACACGCTGGAGCATATGATATGTGCTGTTCCAGCGTGTATCCACCTCTTGAATGAGCTTCAGTACTGGCCGGCCCATTTGCTCCTGCACCTGTGTCAGCTTCTCCTATAAAAATTGCCATCAAACAGTGAGTAATTCAAGTGTCACTGAAGCAGCAACTTAAACAAAATTACAGAGTTAGCGCGGATCTCAGACGTCACAGAGTTTTGCTGAAGAGCCTTTTTAATGAGTAAATTTAATGTATGCGCCACACAAATTGTGTGACGCAAACTAAGCTCTCTGGCGCAAGCACCCATATTTGCTGCGCCATCAGTCACAAGACAAGTAATTTTGTTTGTCAGACCCCACTGTGACATCAGTGCTGATTTGACTTTTGCCAAATTTGCAGCAGTATGCGCCGCAGGGAAATGAAGCACCCCTAACAAAACACAATGCAATGAGGTGGTTTCATATATGAAATGGCATGTTACAGCTAAGTAGGCATCTGTGCCGAGTGAGGTCCACATGTCTGAAGTCAATGGAACTGCCGAAGCCTTCAACACAATGGCTTTGGCTTTCTCCATGGACTCCTTGTACCTCTCTTCAACCATGGCTTTCAAAGCCTAAAGAAAAGAAGAGAAGACTGTAGGAATGGCAAATATGAGGAAATGGGGAAACATGCTTCATGTGCTCACATACACACCTGCCTAGTGGGGAGAACAAAGGTAGGGTTGAAAGCTTGAACAAGCTTCCTGAACCCTTTGTCCACCACAATAGTGAAGGGCTGGGAATTCTCAATGACCATATTGACCAAGGCCTCATCCACATCATTCGTCAGACCTGAAAAAAATGTACATTTACTCATTCATTAATTACATGTTGAATATTTATTAATGTTGTGTAATACAAACGTACCATGCCATTTTATGTTTGTACGCTGTCTTATATCATTGCATCCTGAAATGGCTGACCTGAGCTTGGTCCACCTTTGATATGATATAAATGATTAAATATGCATCACATACTTTGTATTCCCCTTCTGTTGTCCTGGAGTTTTAATTTCCCCAAATTTTCCAATCACATAATTAAATGTCCCCCTGCCCATCCACTACAGCCGCACAAGCAATCATATGGGTAAAAACAAGCTTCGAATTTTCATAATCTGAAAATATGCCACTAATAAAAATAGATTTTTCTAGATGTCTACCTCATAGTGCTGTAGCTAAATTTAAGGAAATAAGTCCATATAAATCCGTATTAACAGTTGATATAAACAACAAATTCTTTAAAAACCAGAGCTCCAATGAGATTGACCATCTCGTCGATAGCCCTGCAGACTCATTACGATTAACATTAGACTCAATAGCTCCTCTAAAAAAGAAACATGTAAAACATAGTAAATTAGTTCCGTGGTATAATTCCCAGACAAATGAGTTAAAACAAGTATCAAGAAAACTAGAAAGGAAGTGGCACCTAGCAACTGTGTTGAAAATCTCATACACTGGAAGAATAGTGTTAAAGAATATAAGAAGACTCCCCACAAAGCAAGAGCTGCCTACTATTCAAAACTTATTGAGAATAAAAACAACCCCAGGTTTCTCTTCAGCTATATTCAGAGCGGCTGGACACATCTGGAAGCCATGCGGCCGAACGCCAAAGCAGAGACAAAGAATTCTCTTTGTCTGAAAATCCCTTTGTGTAATTCATGTGACGACCACCAGTGTGAGCTCCGGCCACATGGTGTCATTAACATAGACTCCATTTTGAATAACGCAAGTTAAACCACCATTTGAGTCTATTATTGCCACGCCTCCTCTCTCCCTCTCCTCCCATTCTGACTCTAAATTCATAACGGCTCCGCCATCTTGTTTTGTAGTCAATCCGCCATTTTGAGAGTTTTTAGGCCTTGATTCCACAAATCATGATCGGCCTCCATCTTGGTTGTGACGTGACTGCGTCATCGCCACGCCCCCTCTTCTTTTTCTCTCTCGCTCTCTCTCTCGCTCTCTCACACACACCCACACAGACACAGAGACACATTGATAGACACAGACAGATACACACACACAGATACACGTAGATTAATACATGTGTTTTCTAAATTGTGATAAGCGGCTGCTGTTGTTATCTTTGAAATATGGGTGTTTTGTTAAAATGATGAATCATTAAATAACACTAACTGTATTTCACATGCACACACATAGACACACACACACAGAGAGACCCTTTGACACAGACACACACACCGAGACAGACATACATAGGTAGACCGCCGGTTTTACATGTATTTTCTGAATTGTGATAAGTGCTGCTGCTGTGTTTATCTTTGAAATATCGGAGCTTGTTAAAATGATGAATCATTGAATAACATAACTTTATTTCCCCTTTTTAATAAATGCTTTTGTAATTAAAGTATCTGTAGTCTGTGATTATTTGTGCATATGTATGTGATTGCAGCTGGATTATGATTGCCTGTGCTCGAACTTAAAACCCTTTATTGTTTATTATATAATCATTAATACTAAATATTGAGATTATTAATATAACTTATATCATTGAGACTAATATTTTATAGATTGACTCGTTGGTCCCTGTAACCAGGGTGGTGCCCCGCGACAATAAGCTATGATTACAGATTTGTATTATTCTTAATAGACAATTTTATTGTTTTCATTAATTATTTTAACTATTATTAATGGATAACCGTATCATTTCTAATTAAATGTGTTACTGTTCTTAATTAATAGCTTTATCATTTTTGATTATTTTTAATAAATAATTGTTATTTTAATAATCATATTTCATGATTATTAATAATTAGCCAACGTCAATTCTACTCCTACTATTGCACAACACATAATCTTTCAAAAATCAGACATGTCCTTTCGCATAAAGATGCAGAAAAACTAGTCCACGCCTTTGTTACATCCAGACTGGACTATTGTAATTCATTATTATCAGGCTCCAGCAGTAAGTCGTTAAAGACTCTGCAGCTTGATCAAAATGTTCTTCAATGATACTGAAACAACCCTTAAGTTATTTATCTTTGAATACATGTAAATATATATGTGTGTCCCCTTTAGGAGTAAGAGGAGGTATCCACCCCTTTAAAATATAAATATTTAATGGAATCATATTTAGTGGCTTGTGTGTATATACACGGTATATGCAGATCTATATATCTATATGTATATATATTCGCTGATGGTGTCAGAACACAAGAACCTGCTGAATGTTGCATCAGTAAGGATACAGACACTGATGTACATGTTTTTATCTCATTACACCAGGATCACTGGTCTTATTATAAAATCTGTAAAAAAGAGAACTTCTGTCTCACGTTTCTTCTTTATTCTATTCTACTTGTTTTCATGTTCATGTACAGTTCTTGCGCCGTCTGCAGGCAGACGTCACCACTGACTCTGATTCTTTCAGTTAATGAGGAGTTTGTTTTCAATGTGTTTCTCTATAATTTGTTTAAGTCTCGACCTTTTAAGTAAAAAGCCTTGAGATTATGTGTATTAGGTTTTGGCTCTGTGTAACCGGTCTATCCTTTGTGTTCTACTTGCGTTGTGTGTCCGTTTGTGAAATAGAAGACCAGGACAGGACTTGTATCGCTACTGAATGTGTCTGTTCTGTTCAGTGTTTCTGCAGAAGAAGAGAAACAGCGCTGGTCATTCTGACGAGAGCAGGGAAAATAAACACAATGTCTGCACATAACTAATAGAGGGCGCCAGACCCATGTACACCTATAACACCCAATACATTAAACAACAGTAATTAGCAAAAGCTGAGGCATTTTTGGTGGAATGCAATATCAGTTTAGATACCTGCTGCTGTTGTGCAATAGTGCTTAAAAAGTGTTACCATAGAATGGTGTGCCTTTAGGCACTCAATAAATTTGGTTATCAAAATAAAATATAAAACATTAATATTTAAAATATTAATATTAAATCATAATTTTAACTGTAAGTTCTCGCGGGGCACCACCCTTCATAGAAGGGAAAAGACAGCCAATTCATTGATTAAGATCAGTCTCATTTAGATCTAGTTCAATTAGAAATCTCAATATTTTACCATTAAAGATTATATAATGAACAATGAAGGTTATGGGGTTCTTAACAGTGTAACGGTTGGCAAGATTCACTTATGCAATATTAATGACAGAACATTTGTGAAAGAAGAACATTTATTATTAACATAATAAAGTATAAAAACACAAGTTACTAAACAATCAAACTAACTAACTAGGAGGTGTGTGAGTGTGTGTGTGAATGTAAATTAGCATGCTTTAAAGAATGCTCCCTAAGATAAGAGCCCCCCCCCTTCTTCTGAGGTTGCTTTATGGCCGTCGCTTTACGGCTGAGGGGGGAAGGTTTAACTCGGTGAGATTCTATGCGTGTCTGTGTGTATGTTAATCAGATAATGATAGTCAGGGACAAAGCCTGTGGCAAGCCTAACTGCCATTAACCTTCATTTAACTTATACCTACAACATCACATTATATATCAAACTTATAAACACACACCGATCAAATAAACAGTCTTGCTTAGCGTAGCATAATTATTAAGCCCAGATTATGTTACCAGTCCAAGGGAAAGAGGAAAAGAAGTTGCTGTTCAGTTTGCAGTTCTGTGACGTCTCCTGGCTTTGTGGTCGTAGAGTTCTGCATTCGCGATTCTGTCGAGCCCTGTGCTCAGGTGCTGGTTGAAGTTTTCCTGCAGGACATTGCGTCGCTACGAGGAGTTCGGTAGAGCTTGAAGGGCGAGGAGATTTACTTGAAGAGTGTGGACAGGGGAGCTGCACCTCTGACCTCCGGTTGTGGGTTGGATAGAGAAGGAAGCTGGATCAGCCAGGCCCCCTCCTTGGCGATGTAGGAGAAGAGAGGCTGGACAGCCTGCTGGCCTTCGAAGGATTGTAGAAAGAGAAATATCTTGGGGAGACCTCTCCTTATATTGGCCCCGGTGACCTCACAGGTCTTGGACCAGAGTGACCAATAGGAGTTGACCCTGGTGGCTCTTGACACCTTTGTGTGATATTGCCCAGCAACCAGGACATGCAGCATCCTGTTACATCCTCTGGGAGACTGAGTTCCTTGACTTTCAAAGATCAATGGAACCTGTTGCATCTTGGGGGATTGAGTCTGCTCCAGCACATGTGGCATGTTTGTAACAAGTTTGACTGAAAGGAGGCCTGTGGTTTGCACAAAAACCATGTCCCAACACTGCATATACAAATAACGTTTAATGGAAACTCCTCATCTTTCTAATTGAGACAAAGGAAGGCAGATCAGGTTTATTTCCACTTCCTGAAGACCTGCTGATAAAGTGCAGGACTCAGATGGATCATCCTCTAGAGAAGGTCCAGAGTTGGCTTCACCACTTTGGGTTCCACATGTGTCTTCTACAAATATAGCAGCATACCTTTTTGCAGGACCTCTCTGCCGTTGAATCTGACATCACCCTCAGAATGCAATGCTGTTTGGTTCCTAAATATTTCCCAGAATGCGTTGTTTTCTACAGCACAATGCAGTTTTAATTGAAACAGAATGTAACAGAATTTGGATGTTTTTCTCCAGCAGTAAGTCTCATTAGTCCCCCCCACACACACACACTCAATCTTCTTTCCGTTCCTCTCCTCTGAAACAGAAGGAGCAGACACCAACACGCGCGGCTGTTAGACCCGCTCCGTCTTCCTCTGTATCTGACACGTTGATGATGAAATGAAACAACTAAACTAAAACGACTTCTTAAACAAATGTTATAACTTAGTCACACTTTAAAAGTATGACTAAGATATACGTGAGGAAGTGTCTGCTAAACCTCTGATATTAAAATGTTGAAGCTACAGTTTATGTGATTGAACCGTTTATTTGTTTAACACAAGTTCTGATTTTTCCCATGTGTTTTCAACCCTAACTTCATAAACACTTGTATAGACATCATATATCAGACACTTTACTTCTTCTCAACCTCTTATCTCAGATTCCTGTGTTCTGCTGCTTCTTCTGAATCAAGAGGAACAAGAGCTGTTTGTGGGACTCGTCTCCAAGAGGACAGGAAGACACATTCAGAAGAAATCTGTCTCAATCAACCTTATAGACTTTGAGTGGAGTTTCATATAGGTTAGTGAGAGCTCTCTCCCTAGGTCATTTGTCAATTTGTCTCTTTAATTTTGTACAAGTAATCATATTGTTTTTCTCCTGTCCACTAAATATGAAACAATTCATTTCCAAATGTGGGTATGCTTCCTTTCCATGTACACAAAAGGCAACATGCTCCCTTGTCCAAGGGCACGTAATCCAATGTAGGATTTTATCTCTTTATTTCGCTTTATTTCTCTCTGTTAGAAATTAGGATCAGTTATTGGATGTATTTACTTCATGAATGTCACTTGTTGATCTTCCATGTAATCAAGTTGCAGAGCTTGTGTTGTTGAATTAATGGTTTTAAAGAGATTCGTCTGATAGAGGCACTCTTGTTTGACCAGGACCATTCAAAATGAATAACGAAAGGAATATTTCTTGTTGTTTTTAATTATCACGTGTTATAGATTCTCTTTGTGGGATTAATGTTTTGTCCTGATACTTGCATCATTTCTCCAAGTGTTTTACAAGGTTCATTTGTTTTATCAAATGTAATGAACAGACTGATAACTGTCATGTTCTGAAATCTACATCAGTAATGGACAACTTTGTTTCTATCAACAAAGACCAGCAAGTATTTCAGTTGCTGCATTTCATTTACCGTAATCATTCACTGTACGTTTTTCAGAATATCACATCAACATTGGGAACCAAGGTTTTGGTAAAGAGGAGTTTAATTTATAGGAACTGACTCTCATCATGCTGCTATTATATTAGATTAAATTGTACAGTATTTGGGATTATGTTGAATTTCATTTCAAACAATAATAAACAGACAAGTTAATTTACTTGACAATTGTTGATTGACTGCATTCTGTCAGCACAGGACATCAGCTCCTGTGGGAACACGCGAGCAAAGCGATGATGGAAGCGACACTGATGGGATCGGACCCAGAATGTCCCCGTGGTTAACTCTTTAGCTTCAGGGGGTGCGAACTGCAAACCAGCTAACACAAAACACCTGAAGGGAACAACCTAAACTTAACTACTGAAATTAAAGGAACCAAACGGCATGTTCGTAACCCGACACCTCATCCAGAAACAGGAGAAAACATGGGTTCAACTCAAATGATACCCACCCCCCAAACCGGGCTGCGACATCAACAACAGATCTTAAGACACTTCACGGTGTTAGGGTTTTAGTAGATCGTGGCCCCACAACAGACACGGACGAGAGAGTACGTAAGAGGAAGGTTTATTAAACGATTACAGGAGCTGGCAGTAGTGGCAGGGTGCCGGCTGGCTATGGAGTCCAGAGCGGAAGCGAGGAGGCGATGACAGCGGTCAGGCACACGGAGGTCTGTGTAGAAGTAGAAAACAAGGTTTAGAATAAATCCCAACACGGTGCCAGAGTCGAGAAGGTCGCGCCGTATAACTACCGAGGATACTGAATAATCCGGCGCTGGAGTGATGATCGAGCCAGGCATTTATGGAGGAGGTGAATGAGATGATTAGGGTCAGGTGTGCCTCGTCTGCTGTCGCCAGGAAACAGGCCACGCCCCCTGACACCCACACGCGCCGAGGGGACATTACAGGGAAAGAGGAGAACAACAACAACAAACTCCACAATCGCCACACACTGAACTGTTCTGACTGGCAGCAATGATCGCTGTGTTCACAACAGATGCGGAAGTGCCCGAAGCGCACGAAGCGCAGCCCAGCGCGACTCTCTGGCTCTTCACAGCCTGGCTCTTCACACCGAGCGTGCATTCCTCCGCGCCGGTCAGCCCGTGATTCTGCTTTCTCCGCTGGATGTTGTTTGCTCCATTTGATGGTAGATGATGATGGTCTTCATAGCCCCCCCTTATATGCATCCTTGAAGGGAGTGTGAACATGGTTGAGTGTGTTCGCACCCCGCGTAGGACAGCTGATGTGCTGATGGTATCTCTGCAGGACTTTCCTCATCTTGGCGTTGTTAAAATCACCGGCCACAATACACGCAGCCCGTGATGTCTATGTCCTGTCGATAACCGCATGCAGCTCGTCCAGGGCCTGATGTCGGCATATGGCGGAATGTGTACCGCTGTTATAACGACCGATGTAAGCTCCCTCGGGATATAATAAGGTCGGCATCTGATCATGAGCTGCCACCGGTCCGGAGAACAGCCCGAAGAAATAATCTCCACATCCGAGCACCACACATTGTTCTCCATGTAGCAGACACCTCCTCCCTTGCTCTTCCCAGAGTTTGTTGTCCGGTCCTGGCGCTTAATGGAGACCCCCTCGGGAATCATGCCAGAGTCCGGGGTCGAGCTAGCTTGACGTTGTCAGACTCACAATTCTAGTCAGAATGTGAGTCTGAGACCGCTCCATTGGGCTGTGATTATGGGGCGTGTTTCAACTGACCAGGAAGTAAAATTCCTCTTCGCTCAATTGGATAGACCTACAACCAATCAGAGCAACGTAGTATGTGACGTATGCTAAGCAATGCATTGTGAGTTATTTACTAACGCCGGGTTCACACCGGACGCTTCAGCGCAGCGCCAAGCCTTAAATAACAGCTGGCTCTCATCCACTCCCATGTTAAAACTTTGTGCCGGTCACACCGGAGGCTGAAGCACCGCGAGGCAGCCTTGGCGCAGCGCGGTGCTTCAGCCTCCGGTGTGACCGGCACAAAGCGTGCAGCGACTGGATCAACGGGTGATATTATTAGCGCTGAACAGCCAATCGCCGGCGTGCTAGGGATTAGCGCGGTGCTTTGGCGTCGCCTCCACGTTCTCTGTTCCTCTTTCAAAATGTATGCGCTGTCAATGTCTTCTAAAACAGACTCAATGGCAGCATCTACACATCTGAGCTCGCCAGCGGTAGGCATGTTTGTTGAAAACGAATTCAACCCAAGGGCACTTTGATGACGTGGTTGATAACGTTACCGTTGATCATCTGTCAATCATCGTATAAAGCCCGCCCTGACAATCTGATTGGCCCGGTCGGGGCATAATTTTTTCCCAATGGAGCGGATCCACACCGAACTGCCCGACCAAAAATGTTGTGGGCGGGGCTAAGTTCGTCTGGCATACAGGCTAGGGTCGAGCCAAGTCTCCGTGAAAACCATCACGTTACAAAATGTCAGGCCAAAAAATCTAAATTAAATCTAAATGTGGGAAAAAACAGTGACCTTAAATATTCTGCTGGATGCTCCCCTTTAATTCATTAAAATAACGCAGGGACCCACACAGTTTTGTCCTGACGACAATTAAAGTATAATTCGTATGATTGAAGATTACAGCACACATTTATGCCGAAGCTGATACCTTCTCACCCACACGCACACACACACAGCTGTACGCTGGCTCGCAACAAAAAATTTGCATCCGCACCTGCTGCGGCCACGCTACACTTACTCACACACACATAGAACCGGCAGTGGAGAGAGCGAGAGAGGGCGAGAGGGAGCGCAACGGTGTCCCTAAGTAGATGTCGCCAAATCCCCGCAGCCTATAGGAATCACTGTCCTGTCAGGTAAATTAAAATATCAGGACAATGGAAAAAATAACACTGCTAAAACTATAAAACTGTATTAAAAATTGACCCCGTTACATATATGCCCCGTTCAATGTAGGGGTTGGGGGTAAATGATGATGATCTTCATAGCATTTAATCATGTGAGAGGAAACACTCGGGGAAATTGAAACTCCAGGAGAACAGCAGGGAACTCTAAAGTACGGGACACATATTTTAACATTCACATATAATATGTCATTACTTTCGTTTAAAATATTATGCACGGCGCACATAAATAAAAAAAATATAAAAAAAATATGTTAAATTAAATCAAATGAATAAAAACACTGTGCGCGCACATCCTGAATAAAAAATAAAAATATAATATTAAAACAAATGAATATAAAAACTGTGCGAGCACATCCTACGGGCACGTCCTGCGGTGCACATCCTGCAGCGCACATATATAAAAATATATATATAAAAATTAAATTAAATCAAATTAATAAAAAAACTGTGCGCGCACATATCCTGCGGCGCACATCCTGCGGTCCACATAAATAAAAAATAAATTTAAAAATAAAAAACATAAAAATTAAATTTCATCAAATTAATAAAAAACTGTGCGCGCACATCCTGCGGCTGGTGCACATTCTAAATCAAAAAGCATGAAATTGCATACGCCAAAGCTAATTCTGATTTATAAAACCATGCACACGCAAAACCACAATTCCAAATCTGCCCTCCACACCCCCAATTTCTACTATAAATGGTCAATGCAAAGCACGTCACGAATATTCAATTATGAATCTGACCAATGGGTTTTCACGAATATTAAATTATGAATCTGACCAATGGGTTTTCACCGTGAGTCCTTACGGAGGCACGGCATCAAGAGATGTGAAGAGGAAGTGAAACTTTCTGACACTGACATCGAGTTGTTTGTTAGTGAGGTGGAGGTGAAGAGCGACTTTATGGGACAGCAGTGATGTCACAGAAAATACACTGATACTCTGCTGTTGTGGATAACCAACCCAGTCTCATCAGAAAACGTTCAGAGGCAACGTTGGTCCACTTGGAACGACGTTACCATCTCACAATCTGGCCTCTCAGAGTGTGAGATGGTAACATTTTGTCAGCCCATTGTTTTGCATTGGCGTGTTCACTGTCCCTGCGTGGTGTCCTTCAGTGATCGTGAATGTTATTCATGTTATATAATATTAATATTTGAGGCTAGATTACACCTATAATGCGAGGGATCCTGCGAGACCGTTCATCCCGAAGGGGGACCGACTGCGCCACGGACGGACGGACTGGGCGAGCGGAACTGACGTGTGGCTTTTAGTAAACATCCGGTCCTTTAACTCTGGGCTGCGTAATAACCCGAGCACTTGGAAGACAAACGATGTCATCTTCCTTCTGTCAGGTGAGTAGTTTATTGTTTTTAAAGATCGTTACGATCTAGGTCTACAGTCCGAGTGCTGAGACAGCGGATGCGGAGTCCGTTGATACACACAATGCTATTCTTCAGCTAATACGCCATCATTAGCCACATGCTACAGCCCACCGTAGCCTGTGCTATCTGGGAGAAGAATGAAACCAGTTCAAGACGCTTAGCTCATCATTGAGGGACACTACAATATAAATATAAACATGAATTTGATTTATGAATGCTTTAGATTAATAAGGAGTGTATTTCTCTACCATTACTCCACAATATCAGGTCAATTTGGTTTAATGTATAGTATGCAATATGACAATAATGTTTCCATGTTATGGAGTTGCGAATCATTTTATAAAACAATTGCTATGTTCTGTTTTTTAATCAAGGACGATCCAAGTGAAGCTACAGGAGTTTCATTAACGTCAATAACTTGGACCGAACACTTTGTTTTGCTTGATGAAGAGCAGGAAGGGCAGCCTGGAGAGAAAGGTTGAGTTGAGCCCACTACCATCATCCACGTACCACGAGGAAGATGAGGGAGAGAAATTATCCTACCATTAAAGAGGTACTTTTAAGTTACATACCAGAAACACCATTTTATATAATGTGCCAACTATACATTTTTATAAAATCCCCAAAGTATGCTTGCTGACATACAAGTTAATATCACACTGAAAGAATTTTGATCAATCATGCTTCCCTGCTGTGATTGTTTAACTGGGAAAACAACTTTTTCCACAGGAAGGCAAGTCAATTTAAGGAATACATGTTCAAAGTTTTCCTCTGTTATGTATAATGATGACCCCCATCAAACATAATGTTAGCAATCTTTACACTTTTAATTTATACTGATTATTTCTGTCTACATGTGTGAATTTGCCTTCATTAGTTTCAGAAAAGAGCGATGATGTATCGGTCAGTGGGCGGCAGCACGAGACTCCGCAAACTAGTCTGTAAGCAAAGTAGACGAAGGCATCGAGGTTGCGGCCTGCCATCATTGTTATTTTGCTTAAGGGACTGAATATGTTTCATGTAGAAATATTAGCATTTCCCTTATATCTACCAAAACTGCTTGTTTCACAGACTGCAGTTTTGTTTTGGTCCGATGTGGTGTGCAAATACAACCGTATCGGCAATGGGTTGTGGGGCATTAACATTTGTAACTCTAATTTTGTTTTGACAGACTGTGAAAAGAACGTTGAGAACATCACCACTCTACAGGAAGACACAGTCCAGTAATGGGTGTCAGAAGTTCAGTAGTGAACGACAGGTACTGTGGAAAAATGTGTGTCATTGTTGCACAATGTCCTTTGACTCTGTTTACACAAGGGTAACACAAAAAGGTTTGATTGTAAACTGATATTGGTATGAATTCATGTTATTCTCCTCTTCACAAGAAACAAACAATCCAAATTACCTGCAGAACGCCCTTGATGGACGCTTCAGATGCATCGTCAGACTGGCGAGACAGCAAGATGCCAACTTTAATGCCAATTTATTTGTGTAACATTCTGTGACCAAATGTATAGATAACTTTTTGTAGATTGTAAAAAAAGATAACCCATTTATTAAAAAAAAAACACTAGAATTACCGCACTGCGTTGTATGACTTCGCTAACCAGTGCAGTGTACGTCTACATATTTCTAAATATTTTCTCTCGTATAAATTACACTGTGTCTCTTGACAACTGAAACCATAAGATGAGGTCAGTGTGGCCTTGACCTTTTGACTTTAACACAAATACACAGTTAGACAATCCGAAAAGATACAGTTATGCCAAAATATATATTTGGTTTCACATTCTAGATGGCATAAGCAGAGACATCAACTCAGGAAAAATATTTCTGTAGAAATCAGTCTTTGGATGACTCCTCTGAAGATGAAAACATGGCGAGGTACTTCTCCACTGATGAAGAACTGTGAGGGCTGTGATTAGCTACACTCTCTTGCTACAAGGCTACTCTTGCTACTCCCTGGCAGCCTCAGGAAGGCATTAGCTTGCTGCTGGGTAGCTGTTAGCTTCAGCATTTTTTGTTTTTAGCGGCCTGTCTGACATTTATGTTTAAAAAAAAAATTAGAGGGAACCATCTTCATAATTTAACACTATGGTTTGTTTGTGTGTCCTTCAGTTCTTCTCAAGAGAAGCAATACAGGTGTGCCTCAGCTCCATGGTCCCTCCTGCAGCCTCCGCTCCTGATGCTAACCTCATGTCTCCATCACACCAAGCAGCAGACCTGGAGTGACAGACCTTTCTCCAGAGCTGCCCCCTCCCTCTGAAACCCCCTTCTCCAAAACACTATTTGGTCCGTTTTTAAAGTCTTATTTGCATTAGAATTGTTGATCATAACATTTCCAGCAGATGCCTTAATGTAATGTTTGTGCACAATAAATGACATTGATCTTAACATATTGGTATTTCCTTGCACTTCTACACCATGATATTGTCAGATAAGATGCTGATTACATTAAAGCAGTGAATGCTCTGCTTTAAGCAACATAAACACACAATGATTCAATGGATCTGAAGTAGAATGGGCACATTACATTCTGTAGAGAATGCCTCAGTAATTGAAGTCAGAAAATAACTTTCTTTATCTGAGGTTCCAGTTAATACTACAATGAATGAGGCAGGGGTTATCTATCAGAAATCATTTCTGGGACATTAATTTAAAAGATCTCCAGTATAAGCAAATGTGTTTTAAAATTGGTTTACATCCAAGTGTGAGGCTGTCCCATCACATGGATTTAAGACATATATATTGTTTGTATGAGCTGTCCCTCAGTTAAGTACTTGCACTTCTTGAAAACCTCTATATAAATACGATTTATTATTGTTTATACATTGCTTTATACATGTTTTCCTAAAAGCCACTGTAGATACAGAAACAACAGTATGGTTCAGGTGACAGTGAGTTGAATGTGAAGGTCATTTCAATGAGCTCAAGAGAAACCTAATGTGACGATATAGCTGATTTCTGATAGATAACCCCTGCCTCATTCTTTGTAGTATTAATGTGTTTGAATAAGTCAGGCTATCCTCTGTGTTCATTTCTTTAATGTTAAGAATGTTTCTCGTAAGACCTTATCAGATTGCATTGTGAAACATCTGGGTCACCTAAATTTAGTGTAAACAAGAGAGTGAACTCTTGACTAATGACGGTACGTATTTTGCACTATTACACAAACTTGATGTTACACATCTTAAACAATATGATATGGGTGTCCCTAGACAACCAGACCTGTGTGCTTTCCTGTGACTATAAATGATTGGAACCTCAGATAAAGAAAGTTATTTTCTGACTTCAATTACTGAGGCATTCTCTACAGAATGTAATGTGCCCATTCTACTTCAGATCCATTGAATCATTGTGTGTTTATGTTGCTTAAAGCAGAGCATTCACTGCTTTAATGTAATCAGCCTCTTATCTGACAATATCATGGTGTAGAAGTGCAAGGAAATACCAATATGTTAAGATCAATGTCATTTATTGTGCACAAACATTACATTAAGGCATCTGCTGGAAATGTTATGATCAACAATTCTAATGCAAATAAGACTTTAAAAACGGCCCAAATAGTGTTTTGGAGAAGGGGGTTTCAGAGGGAGGGGGCAGCTCTGGAGAAAGGTCTGTCACTCCAGGTCTGCTGCTTGGTGTGATGGAGACATGAGGTTAGCATCAGGAGCGGAGGCTGCAGGAGGGACCATGGAGCTGAGGCACATCTGTATTGCTTCTCTTGAGAAGAACTGAAGGACACACAAACAAACCATAGTGTTAAATTATGAAGATGGTTCCCTCTAATTTTTTTTTTAAACATAAATGTCAGACAGGCCGCTAAAAACAAAAAATGCTGAAGCTAACAGCTACCCAGCAGCAAGCTAATGCCTTCCTAAGGCTGCCAGGGAGTAGCAAGAGTAGCCTTGTAGCAAGAGAGTGTAGCTAATCACAGCCCTCACAGTTCTTCATCAGTGGAGAAGTACCTCGCCATGTTTTCATCTTCAGAGGAGTCATCCAAAGACTGATTTCTACAGAAATATTTTTCCTGAGTTGATGTCTCTGCTTATGCCATCTAGAATGTGAAACCAAATATATATTTTGGCATAACTGTATCTTTTCGGATTGTCTAACTGTGTATTTGTGTTAAAGTCAAAAGGTCAAGGCCACACTGACCTCATCTTATGGTTTCAGTTGTCAAGAGACACAGTGTAATTTATACGAGAGAAAATATTTAGAAATATGTAGACGTACACTGCACTGGTTAGCGAAGTCATACAACGCAGTGCGGTAATTCTAGTGTTTTTTTTTTATAAATGGGTTATCTTTTTTTACAATCTACAAAAAGTTATCTATACATTTGGTCAGAGAATGTTACACAAATAAATTGGCATTAAAGTTGGCATCTTGCTGTCTCGCCAGTCTGACGATGCATCTGAAGCGTCCATCAAGGGCGTTCTGCAGGTAATTTGGATTGTTTGTTTCTTGTGAAGAGGAGAATAACATGAATTCATACCAATATCAGTTTACAATCAAACCTTTTTGTGTTACCCTTGTGTAAACAGAGTCAAAGGACATTGTGCAACAATGACACACATTTTTCCACAGTACCTGTCGTTCACTACTGAACTTCTGACACCCATTACTGGACTGTGTCTTCCTGTAGAGTGGTGATGTTCTCAACGTTCTTTTCACAGTCTGTCAAAACAAAATTAGAGTTACAAATGTTAATGCCCCACAACCCATTGCCGATACGGTTGTATTTGCACACCACATCGGACCAAAACAAAACTGCAGTCTGTGAAACAAGCAGTTTTGGTAGATATAAGGGAAATGCTAATATTTCTACATGAAACATATTCAGTCCCTTAAGCAAAATAACAATGATGGCAGGCCGCAACCTCGATGCCTTCGTCTACTTTGCTTACAGACTAGTTTGCGGAGTCTCGTGCTGCCGCCCACTGACCGATACATCATCGCTCTTTTCTGAAACTAATGAAGGCAAATTCACACATGTAGACAGAAATAATCAGTATAAATTAAAAGTGTAAAGATTGCTAACATTATGTTTGATGGGGGTCATCATTATACATAACAGAGGAAAACTTTGAACATGTATTCCTTAAATTGACTTGCCTTCCTGTGGAAAAAGTTGTTTTCCCAGTTAAACAATCACAGCAGGGAAGCATGATTGATCAAAATTCTTTCAGTGTGATATTAACTTGTATGTCAGCAAGCATACTTTGGGGATTTTATAAAAATGTATAGTTGGCACATTATATAAAATGGTGTTTCTGGTATGTAACTTAAAAGTACCTCTTTAATGGTAGGATAATTTCTCTCCCTCATCTTCCTCGTGGTACGTGGATGATGGTAGTGGGCTCAACTCAACCTTTCTCTCCAGGCTGCCCTTCCTGCTCTTCATCAAGCAAAACAAAGTGTTCGGTCCAAGTTATTGACGTTAATGAAACTCCTGTAGCTTCACTTGGATCGTCCTTGATTAAAAAACAGAACATAGCAATTGTTTTATAAAATGATTCGCAACTCCATAACATGGAAACATTATTGTCATATTGCATACTATACATTAAACCAAATTGACCTGATATTGTGGAGTAATGGTAGAGAAATACACTCCTTATTAATCTAAAGCATTCATAAATCAAATTCATGTTTATATTTATATTGTAGCATCCCTCAATGATGAGCTAAGCGTCTTGAACTGGTTTCAACAACCATGTATTCACCTCCCAGGTAGCACAGGCTACGGTGAGCTGTAGCATGTGGCTAACAATGGCGTATTAGCTGAAGAATAGCATTGTGTGTATCAACGGACACCGCATCCGCTGTCTCAGCACTCGGACTGTAAACCTAGATCGTAACGATCTTTAAAAACAATAAACTACTCACCTGACAGAAGGAAGATGACATCGTTTGTCTTCCAAGTGCTCGGGGTTATTACGCAGCCCAGAGTTAAAGGACCGGATGTTTACTAAAAGCCACACATCAGTTCTGCTCGCCCAGTCCGTCCGTGGCGCAGTCGGTCCCCCTTCGGGATGAACGGTCTCGCAGGATCCCTCGCATTAGAGGTGTAATCTAGCCTCAAATATTAATATTATATAACATGAATAACATTCACGATCACTGAAGGACACCACGCAGGGACGGTGATTTTAACAGCACGCTGTGGCCTGGTCTTCCGCATGGCAGCGTCATAGCAACCCTCATAGCAACGATAAAAACATTCGTGATAACTATTAAAATATTTATCATAAGCACTGTGGACCAAAGAGCACATTTCTCGCTAGAAATGGTGTCAGAATGTATTTTCATGCCCAAACTAAGTTACAAAATTATATTTTTATCTGAAAAGACAAGGAATATCCACCATGTTTTCCTCTCCGCAGACAGGAGCTTGTGAGTCACGTGACGTGAGAACACGCCAATGCAAAACAATGGGCTGACAAAATGTTACCATCTCACACTCAGGCCAGATTGTGAGATGGTAACTTCGTTCCAAGTGGACCAACGTTGCCACTGAACGTTTTCTGATGAGACTGGGTTGGCTGCTCACATCATCATCACCGCACATCATCCTGCAGCGCACATCATCCTAGACTGCACATCATCTTGTGGCGCATATCATACCGGGGAGCACATCGGCGCACATCATCACTGCACATGATCGTGTGGCTCACATCATCCTGCGCGCACCTCATCCTGCAGCGCAAATCATCAGTACCTCACATCACCGGCGCACATCATCCTGGCGCACATCATCACGCCGCACATCATCCTGCGGCGCATGTCATCACCTCCCATCATCGGCGCACATCATCTTGCAGCGCACATCATCCTACGGCGCACTTCATCCTGCGGTGCACATCATCACGGCGTATATCATCATCACCACACATCATCCTGCAGCGCATATCATCATCACCACACATCATCGTGCAGTGCACATCATCCTGCCCCATTCTATGGCGCACATCATCCTGCTCTGCACATCATCCAGAAGTGCACATCGGCGCACATCGTCCGGCTGCGCACATCATTGTGCGCCACACATCACCTAGCGGCGCACATCATCCGGCTGCTCACATCATCCTGCGTTGCATTTCATCCTGCAGCGCATTTCATCATCAACGCACATCATCGTAAACGATGAGGTGCGCAGGATAATGTGGAGCACATCATCATGCAGCGCACATCAGCCCGCAGCGCACGATGATGAGCGCCATATAACATTTAACAATACAGGACAAAATCGATTTATGTATGTGGGTCTAGATAAAGCATTAAAGTCATGAAGTTATTTTGAGAAGTGATGGCCTTTTTCAATGTCAAGAAAAAAAACCAGAAGAATACAGACGCGTATTGCATTCACTTGAATTTTTTATTTTTTGGGGCATTTGTCTCAGAATTTCCGAGATAATTATCCCAGAAAAACAGAATAATTTTTGTTTGAAGTGAATGTAATATGCTTCTGTAGAAGAAAGCTTATTTTAAGCTCTTAACATATTTAGGGTGTTTTTTCTCACTTTCTGTATGTCCTATAGCGAGCATTACATTATGCAAAGTAGGCGATGTCGTCATTTAGCGACATCTAGCGACTTTTAGGACAGCCAATAGCTACTTTCCTTACTGAGGAGTTGGCAACACTGCACTCGCGACTGAAAGCAGCTGAGGCTCAGAGAATAAGAGCTGAGTTGGTGAAAGTTTGATTCCCAGGATTTACACGGGGATCTCGATACTGAGCACAGGGCCGTTTCCGAGGCTGCCTCTTCACAACATGGGTCCGACCAACGTCATCCACAAGTTCTCCGCCGAAGCGGGTAAATACATGCAGCTCTCTCCCGGCGTAAGCACTTAGTTGTTAGCCTCCTGTGTGTGTGTGTGTGTGTGTGTGTGTGTGTGTGTGTGTGTGTGTGTGTGTGTGTGTGTGTGTGTGTGTGTGTGTGTGTGTGTGTGTGTGTGTGTGTGTGTGTGTGTGTGTGTGTGTGTGTGTGGTAGAACTAGCGCCTATAACCAGTGTACCTAAAGCACGCGTAACCAGTTGAGACAGTGGATCGATAGAACATTAATATGTAGGTTCATAACAGAGCAGGGAGGTGCAGCAGATACTTGTAACAGCTTGGTTTGTGTACACACTGCATGCAAAATCTACTCAAGTAAAAGTAAAAAGTAGTTCATTTTAAATGTACTTTAAGTAATAGTTACTTAGTTACTTCCAACAACTTGATGGGGGCCGCTCCTATACAGGGTCACGGGGTCATAAATCCAATCCAAAAACAGTTATTTTTAATTAAAGGGGAATCTTAACAAATATAAGTGCAATGACATTAAACATGTCAAACATTAAACATTTAACATGTCCACACAACATTTAAGAAATTTTGGGAGGACATGTCAAGACATGAACCACATGACAGCTAAAATAAAAAGTTAAAATGCCGCTGTCCCACTGTATATTTCAACTTTTGGTTAAACTTTGGTCCACCTTCAGAGCACTAGTCTAAAAACTTCTTGTTGAGTTTGAGCAGCAGCTGATTTTCCAGGTGAGTAGAGCTCATCCGGGCTCGCTTTGCAGTGAACAGCAATCCAGCACAGCTGAAGAGTCGCTCGCAGGCGGCCAAGGCAGGTAGGCCAGCAGGCTGTTGAGTTTCAGGCAGTGTTGTGCATGAACACGTTCATTTTCATGAGAACGTTGAACTCAATGCAACTTAATGACAAATAATGAATTTGAGCGGTGAACACGTTCATATTATCTGAAGTCTAACTAAAACGTTACGGAATGTTTTCCTTCTCCTAAGGAGAGACGCTAAATCGAATGCTTGCACCTTGTCGTTTAGATCGTTGTTGGGTTTATTTGAAAAGAAATGCAGTCTTGGGGGGGGGGGGGGGTCGGCCGCCGCCAGGAGTGAAGCTTGCATAGAGCGCCAAATGTGCTAGGGCCGGCCCTGTGTAGCACAGTGATTCTCAAACTGCGCGGAGGCTTAACATGTGCGCGAGCGACCGGGAGGGGAAAATGCGAAGCGGAACTAATATTATAGCCGAACTAGTGTTTTGACGTCCGCATCTCTTTAACGGCGGAGCAGTAAACAAATCGCACTTTCGCCGTAGCCAGGAGTCGGCAACCCGCGGCTCTGCAGCCGCTCTGCAGTGGCTCCCTGTGCAGTGCCGTGCATGTCGCGCATATTTTTCGCGAACAGTGAACTTTACGATCAGTTTTCATATGTTGAATGTGCACGTGAGGGAACGTCATCCACTCTACGCAGTATCTATCACTGCAGTGAGAATTGCCTTGCGCCTTGAACTATGTTTTTTTTTTTACTCAGTAACGGATGTAATTTCCAATGTAGCGAAGTACAATACTAAGTCAAAATCTACTTAAGTAAAAGTAAAATTACCCATTTCAAAAGCTACTCAAAAAATTACAAAGTACACCAAAAAACTACTCAATTACAGTAACGTGAGTAAAAGTAATTCGTTACTTTACACCTCTGGTTGTTGAATATTTTTGCATCAAACACCAATGCTGTTGTCTTTATAAAAATTGCTCTGGAAAACAAATAAACATAAGTTGTGCATAAATGAAAGACTGATTTAATTTTCAGTCCATGTGATATTTTTATTCTTTTTATTTTGTATCTTTCAGACAACTGACGTGCTTGCACAAAGAAAGGCCACATATCTCAGAAGTCTGACTTTCTTTATGAGGGAGGACAACTCTCTGAAGACATGTCTGGTAAGACAACTTTGGTTTATGCCATTAAAGGTTGTTTTACGGGCCAGTAAATCTCTGGTTAGGGAGCAAACAGACTAATTTGATAGCAATTTGCCATAAAACATATCCATGTTTTTATCTTTAAATTTAAAAAGATTGTTCCCTGAAAATTGAAAGTTCACTCATTATTTGCTCACTATTGTGCTGATGGACATGTGGGTGAAGTGTTTGAGTCAACGGACATTCAAATTCGACTTGAAATGTCATTTACACCATATTTTTGGCCTAAAAGTCTGCTTGCAGAAGTAGCGATGCTTACACGCACTGCATACGCCCATCGGGTGCGAGAGCTTGTGTGCAGATTTGAATGCGGCAATAGAGGAAGATATCAGAGCACATGTAGTCGAAAAAGTTTTATGGGGCTTACAGATACTTGGTGACACCATAGCAGCAGTAATGAGGAACTTAACATTTTTTCCCGTTTTTTTTGCCAGTTACTTCAATTGTAATGGATTTGCCTGCACCGCTGTTTACCCCTGAAACACCAAAAGTTTTTTGTGAATGCAAACACGTCACCCATCCCTCTATCATAGTGGTGTGTAAATAGTAAGTAATTTTTCCTTTTTCGGTGGATCTATCACTTTTAAGAACTAAAATCATTGGTCCACTAGTGAGCAAGATCAGTATACCTTGGAAGCTGGGAACAGCAAAGTATCTGAATTGTGAGAACACATCAAGAAAATAACGGCAAATTTGGCACAAATTTGTACTTAGACCTATAAATGGGGGGGATGAAAACTTTAAAGAACAAAATAATATTTATTTTAGTCTGTTTGTTTTTCTGTAGGATACAGACTCGGAGGAAATGTGTGCAAAGGGGATGAACTGCCATGCCACTGGCCAATGTAAGACAGAAATAAGTAGGCTACCATGCCACTGGCCAAGGTTAAGTAAAAGAGAAGTAATTAGGCCACTGACTTGTTAAGTTACCTGTTCACTTTTGATTTGATTTACTATTTACCTTTTATTATTATTTATTTTCAGTGCAGAACTTGATGTACAGTAATTTATTTAGGCTCTTTACCTGTGTAAAACTGGTTTTAATTCTATATTTTGTATATTTTATAGTATACATAGGCCTAATGTGTGGTGATGCTATTGTTGTGTGATAAATATTTTCTTGTTGATACAAAGCCAAAGTTTATGGGCTGTTAAGTCCCATTAAAAAAATAAATGTATATAGATAATCAATCAAGTTGCTGTCTTTGAATAGCTTTGCATAGTTACACTGACATTCTGTTACTGCTCTTCCTTTTTGTGGGGTTCACCAGAGCTTTGTGTACATTATATAGCCCAAACCTGAATGCTCTGCTATACCAAATTGTGAGAAAACAGAAAATCCAGAAAACTGTATTTTGTATTTTATTTTAATACATTTATTTGAGGGGTAATTTGTATTTTGTATCAAACTACATTTTGATGTATTTTTGCCAGTCCCTCCTCATTCCTCCTCTCACCTGCGCTCACTTTACACTGTAGCAACAATCACCAGCACTGATCAGAAGTAAGAAGAACGCGTACAGGACTGACATTTACTTTGTGTTTTTTTGATTCGCTTTCGAGTTTATGAGAAACATGTTTAAGGCTTCTACACAACACGAGACTTAACGTGATGCGCACAGCCAGGAGGGTTAAAGTGATCCGAACTCGCACATTCCTGCAGACAGAAGTTCTTCCCACAGATTATGACATAGCGCAGTGTTTTAACTTCTTTGTCGCGGAAGAAGCGACGCCCCGTTTATCCATGAACATAAATAGGAATTCAACAGGTTTTTATAAAGATCACTCAGTTCTAAGTGTGAGTGATTTGAAAAAAGAGGAGCAGAGCCACTTGTTGACCAGTGGAGGGATGCCCGTAGTGCAGTGCAGGTGACTTAAGTTAAGATAAGATAAGATAAGCCTTTATAGATTCGAACAGCAGGGCAATTCAGTTGTTACAGCAGCAGGTGGCCAGAATGAGGTAGAAAAGTGAATAAAGAAATATAAAAAGTTAAGTTGTGAAATTCTGATTATGTACATTATATAGACCTATTCACTGTACTGGTTTCAATGAGGTGTCATAAGTAAAGGGCAGTGGCACAGGCTGATTGAATGAGCAAATAAAAATCAGTTAAGTGCATAAGAAAAAACGTTTGTACATAGGAAAAACATTGTACATAAACACAAATGTGCAACAAATTATTTTCTGATGATTTATATCACGATATGTTGATATCGACATAACTAAATATCGTGATAAGATGTTTTTCCATTTCGCCCAGCTCTATTTGAAGTGTTTTGTTACTTTTCTAATGTTTGTGAACCCACATTAAGTCATTGTGCTTACTCAGTGAGGGACCAGACACATAAGGAAAAGTATGTTTATTTTGTTTTGCATTTGTTTTACATTATAATGTTTTGCTTGGTTGTTATTTTCCCCAGTCCGTGTGTTAACTAAGCAGAGTCTTCTATGTTTCGTAGAGATGGATATTGAGGTCAGCACAGAGCTCCAGATTTGATTTAGCAGACTTTCTTTCTGCTTTCTGAGTTCTGATTTTTGCCTCTAGAATTATAGTGTCATCTTTTCTCATATTTCATTGTCGCCAGTTCATCACTGGGCTCCTAAAAGTAATGTGTCAGATTCCTGCATTTCAATAATTCTTGTGTCTATTAACATATTCCTTACCGTCTCCTGTTCTACTCAGCACTCATTCATTCACCTTCAGTTGTTTTCTCTAAAATGTCAAATGTAGTAGCTGTTGGTCATTCATCTCTTGTGCCATCATGGTCTTTTCCTCGATTTACTACACTGTTTAATATAGTTGTTCAGGTGATTACTCTGAATATGTTAAGTTGAAAGAATAAACCTTGTTTGTGACTGTTAACTCCACCCAGCCTTTGTATAAAGAGAAGTTCATAGGAATCAATAAGCAGAGAATTCATTGTTGTCAGTTTGCTTTAATGTCACAGTGTCAGTTGACATATATTCCTTTAAGGTCTTAGACTGTTGCAATGGTGAACGATTTATCAGAAAACAAGTGTTTTTGACCTTAACAGATCTATAATATGTGATTGTAGTTAAAGTGATAGCACCACCTACTGCGGAGAGAAGGTAAGCCTCGTTTTACAACTTTAATTTGTTTTACATTTAATTTTAACACTTGATCCAAGAAGAAATAAAAAATAGTTGTGTCAGTGACTGTGTGACACATTTCATATGTCTGATGTAAATGAATAAATGGGAACGAACAGCTGGACAGGAAACAGCCTTTCAATCTAGTGCGCTGGGATGTTACCATAGCAACATGTGAACTGGCAATGTTTCTTGTGAAGGATTAACAGAGGTGGTTAAACCCAGTGTGAGAGGGCCTGCTCCGGATTGAAGTGAAGTAAGTGACTGGTTTGTATCTGTTAGTGCTGATATCGTGTTTTACTGTGAATGAGATGTTAAGTTTGCATCATGCTACAGTGAGCTGTTAGCTACTAGTTAGCCACACTGTTGTTATAAACATCATAGTGTGACGTTAACTCGTTGATCGATGAAAGTACAGACTTTGTGATAAACAAAAGACTTGTTCGACATGTTATGGTCAGTTCGGGATATTAATGTGACATTGAATCATCATATTATCCTATTTTGGTTTGCAGCAACTCATCTAAGTTGCTTGACATTGATGGACACGGTGTCTTTGTAAATCCAATGCGTGAAACATATAGTGGATAGTATGATTAATATCTCGGTCATCGTGTGCAGGATGTCTTTGTCCAAGATGCAGAGCCTGAGAGTGGCAGCTGTGCTGGAGGACTGCTCAGACCAGCTGGACATACTGGGACACATTTTGACTGTGCAGATCAGCAGGGTGCAAGGCACTGGAGCTGCACAGGTGAGCTTCAATGTGTGGATGTCATATTCACTCTCCACAAGAACATCTGTCAAACATCTATCTCAAGGCATATGAAAATGGCAAGAGCATCCAAAACCTAAAGAATTAAACATGTTAAACTCAGCAATGGAATCAAAGGGAAACACTTGGGGACAACCAATAATTAGAATGACACCCAGTAGAGCTCATTGCTCTGCCAATGCCCAACAGGTCAAGCACAATTGCATAGACTTTTAGAAAGCAGCTCCAAAATATGTTATCTTCCTGTTAAGCATGTTACTCTTAAATAGAGAGATTGAACATACCCACACACACTTCAATGGACATGATGAGGGCCATACCCACATTACTGTTAGCACCAACTCTGCTAAATGATTTTAGCTTCCGTCGCCCAATTCTGTATGAGTGATCACATCGTTTCGTTGTATGATGGTCATGGTGTGATGATCCACTGGACTATCAAGGTTGCAACAATTTTGACGAGTAGTTAAACATTTTGAGAAATTAGCCTTTTTTACGATATCTGAGAGTTAGATAGGAAGATTAATACCAATCATAGATCTGTACACCAATTATCAAGTCAGAGCCAGGAGGTGATTCGGTAACACTGGCAGTGATTGTGAGTGTGTGACCTCCTGGCTCTATAGCTTTATTGCACACAAAAGAGTAATACTGATCCACCCATGTAACAGAGTGAGGATAACCACATTCCCCCCAAATCTCAAACTATTGAAATGTTTGAGATAAAAAGTATAAAATAATACTTGGACTGCATTGGTCATCACAGATCATCGGTGTCTATGACAGCAAAGGCTCATAATGGAATGCTTTTGGAGTTATCCTAATGAAGGAGCTATCCCCTTTTAGGTTTTGGCAAAACTCGCAGTATGCCACAGGATGTGTTCCGTGCAGGAACAGGTAAAGTATGAGCGCTGCTCTGGTTTAGAAAGGCCTCTTTCACCTGTAACCAAACGGCCTTGTCTGTCTGCCTCCCTGGCTGTGAACTAATATTTCTTCTACTTGAATATTTGAATGCTAAGTTCTGGTAAAGATGCAGGTAAAGTCTACAGTTATGGCTAATGATAGCTACTCTATTTGTGTTTGAGTGAATTTTAAAACAAGGCAAAGACACAGCTCTAGTTTAGCGCCTGTTGAGACAATGAGCTCATGTCGTTGCTTTTCCCGCAAGGATAAGAGACTTGAAGGATCCTACAGATCCTATCAGCCCTTTATCTGTCTGGTGTAGTAATTGCTTGTTCACCCTTCCCACACTCCCTGCCTCCCTCTGAAACCCTCTTTTCAGGTTGTTTCTTCTGTTCATTTGGGCTCCCAGAAATCACAGTTAAAGGAAGGACGCTGATAGGTGGTTCGTGACCTTGAATTGATTCAGGGCTCAGTGACCCTGTTAGGGACTTGGTTTCAAGAGTTTATCTTTGGTTGTCTGCAGCAAGAATCCTGTTTAGGGAGTTTAGAGTCCAAAATACATTTCATTAAAGACGCCTCCATGCTCCGTGTGTTACACCAGCCTGCTCCTTTGCCTCCCCTCAGCCCAACTTAACTCACCATTCCTGCCCTCTTTTCACTTGGGATGGATTCTCTAACAGGATTCATTGCATCTTATCATCCTACATCCAATTCATACATTAACTGAAAAAAAATCTATGTGGGAGGACGCAACATTCATGTTAGATTTTTTAAGAAAAACAGTCTAAAGATACAAGGAATCATGTGAAGAGTTGAGATTCATCTCAAGTGTTTTTCTCTGTCTATATCTAAATAACTGTCTCTTGTGTGACCCTGAACAGATGAGTTGAGTCCGTACATGGGCAGAAGGACGCCCAGTTCTCTGTCTCTGAGCAACGGAACAGCTTCCCCCAGACCAGAGCCCTCCGGATGTCACTCTGCACCTCAGAGGAAAAGGCTCCTGAAGGCTCCCAGCCTCGCCGAGCTTACCAGCTCAGACTCTGAAGTCAGTGTAATGAGTTTGTGTGTTTATGTGTCTGTGTGCTTTGATTGTGTGTGTGTGTGGGATTTTGTGGAAACATTGCATCCTGCATGTGCAGAGTAAGTAATGAGTGAGTTGCTTGTGTATTCCACATCTTCAGGACGAGATTTTTGGGCACATATCAGCCAGCAGCTCCAGTATGGCCACATCTGTGATGGATGATACATCGCCGGAGTCGGTGCTGGGGAAGAATACCTTGATTTGGTACAAACATTCATTTTAACTTACAGATGATTTTGGTGGTCAAATGTGAGATGGAATAATTCGATTTTGGTGGCTGAAGGTCAAAGATCGGTAATTCTACTTCTCTATTCTGTCTGTATCTCTGTACCTGAGCCCTCTTTGCTCCCTTCTGTTTTGTCTATGGACACCAGCTCCCCCCATGTTCCTTCCCATCTCCTCCTCCCATCTCCCTCTCTCCAGAGAGGCGTCAGACCCATAAATATATATAAAGTCTTGATGTCTCGGCCAATGGAGTCGCACGTCCGCACATGGCAGCCATCTTGCCACAGGAAGCTCGCCCACCCATAACATTGTGTTGTAGTGGTACATACTTTTTAAATAACCATAACTTGCTAAATTCTCCGCCGATTTTTAAACGGTTCAGTTTGTTTCAAAAGTCAGAGATGTAGTTATGACACTGCATACTTATGAATAATTATGTTATTTTCTAAAAAATAGAATAATGTTCTATATAGGTACAAGATTTCCCTTTACAAACATACATCAAGATTTTTTATTTATTTTTTTATTTAAAAAGTACATGTAGCACTACCAACACAATGTTATGGGTGGACGAGCTGCCTGTGGCAAGATGGCCGCCATATGCGGACGTTCAACTCCGTTGACGGAAACACGGATGAGACATCTAGCCTTTATATATATATATATATATATCTATGGTCAGACCCCCCAGAGGAGACACTCCATCGAGAAGGAAACCCCGACCAACGTGCGACAGTTTCTGCCACCTTCCAGACAGAGTTCAAGGTCTATGGTGAGTCAGACATCGTTACCTACATGTCCTTATACACCGTCAAACATATTTTGAAAAGTGAATTAAAAACCATCAGTAAAAACTCCCACAATGTATCAGCATTAAAATGGGCTTTTTTAAGGAACTGGAGCCTTGGATGGATTGGTCAGAATGATTCTGTCCAGTAACTCAATAAGACAGATAAATAGAGTTTGTACACAAAGTCCTGATTTACAGCCTTAATCTCTTTAATATCCACCTTTGTCCGGGTGGATAAAGAGGAACATCAGAGGGTGACCAGAGAGGGAAATGAAGAGGGATTAAAACTAAACACCAGACACTATCGTCTGTTATTCTTTTCTTTGAATTTTCATCGGCGGATGACACTCAGATATAAGGTTTGTCAGTCTGTAGCTGCCCATCCTCTCCTAATGTTTCCTGCTTCAATACTGACCATTCACATACAATAGAGCTGAATACTGCTTTGGTAAAATTCCTTAATTTCATTGCCTTTGGTAACATTTTAACAGTCTAATTAAAGTAGGTATCTGCAACTACATCTCATCTAATTTGATTGTAAAAATAAATCAAATTGTCTATTTTGTTTATTTATTTTGTCCTGGAATAAGAAGTGTTTAATGTCTGATTTGAAACTAAACAACACATTTTAACTTTCAGTGCCCAGAATAAACACTGTTTAAGTCATTTTTTTCACCATTATTCAAAAAATTATATTTGAATCTGTCTGATGCATCATGCACTTTGCCAAAAGTGAAAGAGCAAATATATTTTCCCTCGGAGATACGAAGAATGGGATTTTTAGTGGCAACAAATTTATATACTCACATTATTGAATGTCTGCATTTATTTATTTTTGTTCTAATATGTTTTCTCATAGTTCTGCTTCTGTTGTCGAACCAAACGATTTTCCCTTTTCATCTGCCAGTTTTGCAAAAAGTAAAACATTGAAATCTGTTTTCAAAATTTTATGTAGGTAATCTAAGAAAGGATAAATCATTTTATTCACCACTTCCTATTCTTTCTCCTTTCCAGGCCTGTCTGCTCACAGTGTTGAACATGAGGTTTCATAACAAAGGATAATTCTCCTCAGTATTGTTTCTCAGTTGTTACATTCCTGCCTTCCTACTCTTACATATGCGGCTACCATCCAAACCTTATTCCAGTTTGCCCATCTACTCCATTGGCTCTACCAAAACACTCCAGAGGCAGAGGATAACTGCCATGGCTGCTGTGGGACAAGGACTCACTGTGGACGAAGGGCCGGGGACGTCAGTGGAGGAAGCGGTTGCACCATCCCCTGATGTGAAAAGGGCAACGATAGTATCACCTAAAGGAGCTGCAAAACCTGCTGGAGCAGCAGCTGCTGCAAAATCGGAGAGATCCTCCATTGGCCCCATCACCACAGCATCCAGAAGTCTATGTCGAAGTAAGAGCCATGATCACGTATTTTTACTCACTCAGACTCACAAAAGAGGAATTTATATTCTGATCTGGATAAAAAGTTGCTGTTCTCATTACTCTGACTGCTACAGTATGTTTGTAGATAAACCTCAAGAGTGAAAAATACTCCAAATGCTCACAATGTTTTTAATTCATATACAAAAACTTAACAGAAACTACCCAAGAATATTAAAGAGATTAAGGCTGTAAGTCAGGACTTTGTGTACAAACTATCCACTGTCTCCTCCACCAATTTGTACCCTCAGATCCAGCACATTGTCACTGACATCTAGTGGATGAAATGTTAAAATACCAGACAGGAAAGTTACATTTTTATTCACCAATAAAAAATCGGATCGCACCCACAGATGTTTTAGCCGTGGTCATTTCATTATGATATCAACAAGAAAGTTGTAAATGTATGAACAAAATTATGTAACTCTGTATGTAAGAGCAAAACAATAGTTGACCGGGTAAAATACAATTAAGTTTTTACTTATAACACAATAACTGCTTTAGCTCCCTCCTTTCTTGGAGCACATTTGACCTAATATTGATATAGAGTTTTGTGTTTTTTCCCTATGTGCCACCTCATATTTGACGTTTCAGGTCATTTCTTGCCATACTGGAATTCTTGCAGTGTCATAATCCTGATATATGAATTAAATCAATGGCTCGCTGCAGCACTTTTAGATATCATTTGTTTAGGTGTTGACACATTTGTCTTTTGAGAATTATTACCCAAGATAATGGGAGTGAATTTGATTTAAATAGCATTCAGCTGCATGAATTGGAGATAGTAGTGAAAGCTGAGGCCTGTGGCTTGTCCAGGGTAAGAAGGAAATTTTTTCAGGACAGATATTTTGATATTGATTTTTTTTATCATTTCACAATGTAGTGAGTCCAACAGAAGAAGTTCCATCTTTCGTACTGAGATGGAAAAATCTCAAAAACAAACACACTACAGTGGTATGTAGTGTACAGTAGTGGTACCTCTGCATTTCACTAAATTTTAGTGTGAAAATATGCTTGTTTTTATTCGTTCATAAGTAAGTTAATTGTTATTTGTTATTGTTACCAAGCAGTCAAGTTTGCTTAATACTTGAACACTGTGGCAAAATAAACTTTGGTGAGAATTAAATATGTATAAATACAGTGTGTTTTCTCTCCCCTGTTTCTGTTCTCTTCAGGTTTTCAAAGCACGGCTCTTTAAAGTCTCATGAAGAACTTGAACTTCAATTGGAGCTGACGGAGGACTGGGCCACCATGGAGGTTTGTGTGGACTGCAAAAAGTTTATCTCTGACATAATTGCCTCCAGCAAACACAGCCTGTCTCCTGCCACCAAGAGGCCTCGCTTAAAACGCAAGACCCAATCCTTCTACTTGTCCTCTCCTCGAGGAGGGGAGGAATACAGGCCCTCTGAACGAACAATCAACGAGATCTGAAACTCTTCATTCGTCTTCCTGGCTGCTCTCAGCTCAGATTGCACAATTAAAACACTCCCTGGATATGATGATTATTGTACATGTGTAATTCAGTAACATTAAGCTCTCACAGTAGCTGGCGTGAACCTTAGTCTTAGACAGTGTGGTCTTGTTGCTGTTTCCTGATCATCCTGTACAGCTCCTCCAGACAACAACTTACTGTAGATTTATTTTTCTTTATCATAGATGATCCTTTAAACTCTGAACACAGACTTTTAACCTAAAAGGCAAGAAAAATGCAGATTGAACTCGCTCCTGTCTGCACACACAAAAGCATGGTCCACCCCAACTCACATTTCCAATCAACAAGCACAAGACAGAAGACAGAAGAAGGATCGGTGTGTGACGTCCTCAGGCACTTGCACTGCAGGAGACATAGACATCATGTTGTGAACTGAGGGTGACACAACAGACGCTGTGGAATATCAAACTGTTAGTTTTATATTGGTTTTAAATTAGTTTTTTTTACACATGTATATATACAGTAAATGATTGTTCGATAAAGGACACCCTTTGTTTTGGATTTGTTGCTATATTTTTCCGATGAACCTTCTTGTTTCCTAAGTTTTACAAAGCATCACTGTTATTCTTCAGGAAAAATCACTGTTCTTCTTTTTTTTTTGCTTCGCATCTAGAAAGATCCTCTCTCATTAATGCAGAATTAGTGCCAAATATAACTTCTTTCTCCTCAATCTTACACCTGCTGTGTGTTTGCATTGAACTTGCAAAAAACTGGGCCAACCCCTGATTATTGAAAATGTGGTTCCATTCCAAATCAGATGCATTTCTCTATGTTAAATATTCAAGCTACAGAAGCTATGCTCAAAGCAAAGGTTTCTTGAAAATTCACATTCATTCATTCACAGATTCACTTCTATACATGCCATTCTTAAAGTCCTGTCAGGAGTCAATTGGGGTTCAGTATCTTGCCCAACAACATTTCGGAATGCAGACTGATGAAGCCTTGGATCAAACCACTGCCCATCTGGTTAGTGGACGGCCCTCTCTACCTCCTTAGTTGCTAGGGTTGGGGATGGGGGTGGTGTAACATGAACAAGTGGGGCACTTGTATGAGACACATCATGAAACATATTGTAAAAACTGATGCAGTTTGTGTCTGATTTGTGTCTCTCAGATGTGCGTAGAACCACAAAAAAGACTTTATATATTTTAGTGCCTTTAGAGGTCAAGCTTTAAAAGTGCTTAATATCCCAAAATGCAACTCAACAACAATATTTAATATTACCCGTCAGTAGTGACTAACTTCATGTGGAAAATTGTTGCAGTGCCCCCTATATAAGAAAAAAACCCTACAACCATCATCTGATTTGTGTTGTTAAAGCCTGACGGATCAAAGTACATGACATCACCTTTTTTCAACTGAGCCCCGCCCGGTTCAAGCTAGTGATATGAAGCACGAGACAAAAATACAATAGTGTCGGATCCCATCACAAAGAAAAGGCTGCTGATACAGAAAGAAGGTTTTCTGTGTCTAATGATGCCTAACCAGACATGCATAACAGAAATGTGAAGTATGTTCATTTGGAATCATTATTTTGTGTATATGTGTCTCTCAGATGTGCATAGAACCACAAAAAAGAAACATTATTATCCGCAGTACCATGTATAATTTTTCAAACTTGCCTTTTAATCATTTATATGAAACATCTGCCTATTTTTGCATTTATTCCTAAATATACTTTTACATTGATAAATGTAGAATGTTAACTCCATTATTAGACTCCTAACTTGCGTTATTATGTAAAGAAAGACCTCATTTGTATGTGTTTGTACTGATATACATTTAATGAACCCCATCTGTCAGTACAAACATATGTTTAATACATACAATAAGTGGTAATATAATTTATTTATGATTTCACTCCATAATCCAGTCTCATATAGGCAGGATTAATTACCTGAGTTGTGGCCTGGATCCATTTTACCCGTCATCACATTCCTCCAGTGATATTTCTGCCTTAAAATTAGCCTTTTTTTATGGTCACACCCACATGTTGAACAGTCATCTACTGTTACTGTACATACTTTGTTTAAGATGGTTTTTTGGCAGGTCAGGTCTGTTTCTCAGGGATATCTCAGCAGTGTGTTCAGTTCAGTGTGAATGGGAGGTGTTGGAGGTCCACAGGGGGAGAAAATAAACTCACAGTGTGACAGACGGCATCATGCATGTACTACAGTGTAGCTTGTACCTTAAAGCCTGTATTACCTTTAAGCTGTAACTCCCTGCAGAGTTTGCAACAGATGATGACTACAACAATAAACTATTGGAAAACCTGTCAACTGTCTGTTCTTTTTTTCTTTTATTCAAACCTCAGACTCAATAACAGTTCTACAATATACTGTCACTTTTTTATCGTTTGCGTGCTGGACATTGTGTGCAGAGGTATTTATTTACAGTCAATATTTGTCATAAAATTCCACTGAAGTAGCTTTGATTGTTCACGTATGTGGCTTATATACAAATTTGAATGGTGTACTGAAATGCTGTTATTTTTTCATTTTATGAAGTTAAGCAATCGACCCAATCTTCAACTCTCATCAGGATTGTGATGGTGGAAATCTGTAAATCAGGACTGGTTCCAATGTGAGACCCAGTTGTGCTCCCACTCTCAATCTGGAAACCTTTATCTCTGACTCATCTGAAGCTATATGCCAAAAGTCTGGATGGTTTTCATAGCAACATTATTTAAAAATTTGGTTTGAAAAATAATAAATAATAGGAATCGACGAAAAGGCTCTGTTTGCATGCTTCTGTATTCCACCTAATTTGAAGCCCCTTCAATGAGTATCTTATCCGGGGGATGATCCATTTGCCGACAATGAGAGGATGGAGGAGGCTGCATTTCTAGTATTTTTATTATTTTATTCTATAGCCAATGATTAGGCTAAATGAGTCCTTACATTGTTGTGATACTGTTTTCAGTACTAACAAAATGAGTTATGTTTTATATACCTTTTCACGAGAATTTGAATGAATATTCTTATCTGTGAACCCCCTGTCGCGCTGTGGTACTTGCGCTCAGTAACCTGTTTCTCGCTCTGTCTGCGTTTGAGTGCCCACAAATTCCTAGAAATGTCTCACTCTTTGTGTTAGGTAAAAAAATACATGGGACACTTGTAGGCACTTTACAGTATGTCAAAAATGCCTAGAAAAGTCCCACAATTTTTGTTCGGGAAAAATATAATACAGGGGAGAAAAAAAATCTCCAGCACCAGCTGAGCCCGGGGACCCACTCGAAAGCACCACCCTGAGTGCCCACAAATTCCTAGAAATGTCTCACTCTTTGTGTTAGGTAAAAAAGTACATGGGACACTTGTAGGCACTTTACAGTATGTCAAAAATGCCTAGAAATGTCCCACAATTTTTTTCGGGAAAAATATAATACATGGGAGAAAAAAATCTCCAGCACCAACTGAGCCCGGGGACCCACTCTAAACCCCCACCCTGAGTGCTGAAAAAATGCCTAAAAATATGTCACTCTTTGTGTTATGTAAAAAAATACATGGGACACTTGTAGGCGCTTTACATTATAGCAAAAAATGCCTGGAAATGTCCAACACGTTTGCTCAGGGAAAAATACAATACATGGTAGAATAAACCTCAAGCACCAGCCGAGCCCGGGGACCCAGTCTAAAGCCCCACCCTGAATGCTGAAAAATACCTAGATTTGTATTACACTTTGTGTTATGCAAAAAAATGCATGGGACACTTCTAAGCACTTTACATTATAGCAAAAATGCCTTGAAATGTCCCAAACGTTTGGTTAGGGAAAAATACAATACATGGGAGAATTTTGGGAGCGGAGTGCTCCAGTGGGTTGATAAGGTACTAACAGTTCTTTAAGGTAAAAAGGCGCTATCAATTATATTCTAGGTTTAACTGGATGCCAGTATAGAGATGCAAATATTAATACTGGAGAAACCAGTCTATGACCCCTTTCACCGGCAAAATGTGTCCTTGGAACTTAGTTCAATCTTTTAGAGAGCTGCTGCGATCTTTTCTCCTCAATGCTGCTGACCAATGATGGTGTTGACTTCTTCAATCTTTTCTCCTCAATGCTGCTGACCACTGCTGGTAATGACTGGTTCAGTCTTTCATTCCCTCCGCTGTTGACCTCTGATGGTGTCGACTCCTATGATGTTTCCTCCTCAATGCTGCTGACAAAAGCTGGTGTTGACTGCTTCGGTCTTTCAATCCCTCTGCCCCTGACCTCTGATGGTGTTGACTGCTTTGATATTTCCTCCTCGATGCTGTTGAACTCTGATGACGTTGACTGCTTGGATCTTTCATTCCCTCCACTGCTGACCTCTGATGAGGAAGTCTGCTTTGATTTTTTCAAACACGGTGGTGGCTAACAGGATCGAAGTGAGCGATACCTTCGTATCTGTTCTGCCTCTCGCCACACTGGCGGTTAAAGTGACACTTGACCAACGTCCCCCCGTTCATTAGAGACGAGACCTTGTTAAGAGTACTGTCGAGACACTGAAAGATGTCTCAATTAAAGAAAGTGTCCTCCGAATGCAAGTCCCCTCTGTTAAAACACATGGTGTCCCACAGAAGGAATCTTTTTATGATCATGAACAATAGGACGGAGGACCTGAACCCGGTGTTTAAACTCAGAGTGGAAGAGTTTGACTACACAATATTTGTAAACATCAAACAGCACAAAGTGTTTCAGCATGGGAAGGAAGGACACCAAGCTAAAGCATGTCCACAGAGAAACAAGACAGCTGACACTCAGGAAAAACAAGAGGGGGCAAGGGGGGGTCCAGCAGGAAGGTCAGGAGGGACAGGAGGGGACAAGTGGAGTCCAACAGGAGAGTCAGGTGAGTGAGGAGGGACAGGAGGTCACAGGGTAGATCCCAAAGGTAGATCAGGTTAGTGAGGAGGGTACAGGGGAGGTCCCAAAGTAAGGTCAGGTGAGTGAGGAGGGACGGGGGGGGTCCAACAGGTAGGAGGGAGAGGGGCAGCAGAGTCTGAGTCCTACATGGAGGACAGGAAGCCAAAAGAGCACAAGAGGTTACAGTGTGGGGAAAGTGAAAGTGTTTCTCCAGAAAACAAACAACATGAAAGGATAGAAAATAGAAGGTTATTTATCTGGTAAAGAGCAGTTTTCAAACTCTGCCTGGCTGCACATAAGCAGGAAAGGCAGAGGAGGCTTCACTGACATATATAGACTCATATATAGGGTTGATGTGGAAAAGAGACGGTCTCAAATTCCTAGGGGTGTATGTCGCCAATGAGTACATGGTTCAGAGAACTGGGAGGGGGGGCTGAGAAAATAAAAGGTAGACTCAACAAATGGAGATGGCTGAACCCACATTTATCGTACAGAGGCAGAACACTAATGATTAACAACCTGGTAGCTTCTGCTCTGTGGCACCAGCTCGCATACATTGAACCACTTAAGGACTAATACAGAAACTACATTTTAACAGAATTTTTGGGGACAGATTACACTGGGTGCCTCAGTGTGTATTGTTTTTACCAAAGGATGAGGGGGTGCAAGGGCTGGTGCACATTCAAAGCAGGATAGCCACTTTAAGATTACAGTTTATACAGAAATATCTTGCAGGTCCAAAGGATGTTGTTTGGAGACAAGTGACAAACAGCATCCTGAGGGGAACAACTAGTCATGGAACGGTTCTTAATGGATTTTAAGCTTCTAAAAGGGTATGGATTATCTCCTTTTTATCTGTCACTACTTAAGACATGGAACCTTTTAAATGGAAAAGGCTGCAACCTTCAAACTCTCTGCACTGTAAGCACTATTCGAAGAGCTGCTAATCAATGGAGCCAGGCTGGATGTCCAGAGCAGCTCAAAACCAGGCCTCACCAGTTTGCTGTTCATCACCGGAGCTGTAACCCTGAGGAAGATAGTCGATGCAGCAGGTCCTGGTCTAAAAATACATCCCGTTGGAGGCTTGCCTAATCGGAAAGAGGTCCATGCGACAGGCAGAGAGAATACTAAATTTATGGATAAGTGACTCGCAGGCGAGGAGGTAAAGATGCTACAGGAATATGCTGCTGGAACAGAAACCCCTGACGACAGCGACCCTTTTCTGGAGTAAGTTTTTAATCCAAATTCAGACGGGCTAACAGTACTAGGAATAAAACAGACTGGAAACAGGAAGACCTGAACACAGCCAAAGGAAAAGCCATATATGAATGTTGTGTTTTAACCCTGAACAGAAGCAAACTGGATGTGAGGACTGACACGGTGTGGAGGAAAAGACTGGGTGTTGACAGCAATGTCAAACCAGTTTGGAGGGTTTTATACAAACCACCGTTGAGGAAAAGGACTGGTGACCTGCAGTGGAGGATTGTACATGGTGCCATCGTGGTTAACAGTTTTTTTTCTGTCATCAACAGTCAAATGCAATTGTCCATTTTGTGGAGAAGCAGAAACAGTCTTTCACGCTTTTTATGATTGTTATAGACTATGTTACCTTTTTAATACATTCCAGAATGTTTTTAAACAGTTTGATGAGCCATGGAGTAAGAGCGCTTCATCCTAGGAGTTTAAGATTAAGATTAAGATGTATTTATTAGTCCCAAACACATGCACAGGCACACTCATGCAGGTAGGGAAATTTAACCTCTGCTTTTGACCCATCTGGTGAAGGACACACAGAGCAGTGAGTGACCATGTACGGCGCCCGGGGAGCAGATGTTGGGGGAGTAAGGTGCCTTGCTCAGGGGCACTAGACAGGGTAGGGAGAATCCTCTTGGATTTTTGGGCAGATCAATCCAGGGTCGTCTTTTGTTGTCTCTCCATGGAGTCGAACCAGAGACGAACCAGAGACCTTTTCTGCCCATAGTCCAAGTTTCTGCCACTAGACCACTGCCTCTCCAACTAGACCACCGCCTCTCCTCTCCTCTCTGGATTTACAGAAAAATCCAACGCCAGCAAGTGGAAATTATTAAACTGGATAGTAGGAGAAGCCAAACTGTCCATTTATAGCATAACGAAAAACAGAGTGGAGGATCGGACGATGTTGTGCAATAATGCATTAAACATGATACTATACAATGGGGCTTTTCGGCATTCAATAAATTTGGTTATCAAAATAAAATATTAAAAATGAATATTAAAAATATTTGTATCAAATCATTACTTTAATTGATTAAAGTTACCTAGGGGCACCACCCTTCAAAGGAAGGGAAAAGATAGCAAATTTATTGATTAAGTCTCATCAAAGTACTAACTACAAATTTTAAACTCCGATTAACAATTGAATCAATAACCATAACCAAAATCACCATATAGATAGTTAGCTTAGTTGAAGAGTATGTCGTTCTTGACAGTGTAGAGGTTGGCAAAATTCAGCTGAACAGCTGAAGAGAAAATAAAACAACAATAGTGCAATTTGTGCAATGGTGCAAATATGCAAATATGCAAATATGCAAATATGTCACAGTGCTAGTTTGGTGGAGTTATTGCAGTTCAGAGGAGTTTAAAAGTCTTATGGCCTGGGGGATGAAAATGTCTCTGAGCCTGGTGGTGCGGGCCCGGATGCTGCGGTACCGTCGGCCAGACGGCAGCAGGCAAAAAATGTTATGGCTGGGGTGAAAGGGGTCTTTAATAATCCGGCTGCTCTTCTTCCTGCACCGCTGGGTTTTAGAGGTCCTCTATGGATGGTAGTGCCGTCCTGGTGATGTGCTGGGCAGACTTCACCACCTGCTGTATAGCCTTACAGCTCAGGGCGGCGCAGCTGCCATACCAGGCGGTGATGCAGCCAGTCAGGATGCTCTCTATGGTGCACCTGTAGAAGTTGCAGAGAATTCTGGAGTCCATGTGGCGCCTCCGCAGCCTGCGGAGGAAGAAGAGTCGCTGCCTGGCCATCTTCCTGATGGAGTCTGTGTGATGGGTCCAGGTCAGGTCATCAGTGATGTGGACGCTGAGGAACTTGAAGCTGCTGACTCACGCCACCGTGGTCCTGTTGATGGAGAGGGGGGGTGATCCACTCCTTGTCTCTTCCTGTAGTCCACGATCAGCTTCTTCATTTTGCTAAAGTTGAGATGGAGGTTGTTGTCCTGGCACCAAGATGTCAGGGCTCTGACCTCCTCTCTGTAGGCCTTCTCATCGTTGCCGGTGATCAGGCCTATGACAGTGGTGTCATCAGCAAACTTAACGATGGTGTTGGAGCTGTGGGTGACCACGCAGTCATTCGTGAACAGGGACTACAGAAGAGGAATGAGCATGCAGCCCTGGGGGGCACCGGTGATGAGTGTCAGGGTGGAGGATGTGGTGCTGCCGATCCACACCGCCTGTGGTCTGCCCATTAGAAAGTTCAGTATCCACTCACAGAGGGCGATGTTGAGCCCAAGGTCTCTGAGCTTGATGATGCGCTTCAGGGGCACAATGGTGTTGAATGCTGGACTGTAGTCGATTAAGATTAAGATTAAGATACATTTATTTATCCCAAACACATCCACAGACATGCACAGGCACACTCATGCAATTGTAGGGAAATGTAAGCTCTGCTTTTAACCCATCTGGTGCAGGACACACAGAGCAGTGAGCAACCATGTATGGCGCCCGGGTAGCAGATGTTGGGGGAGTAAGGTGCCTTGCTCAGGGGCACTAGACAGAGTAGGGAAAATCCTCTTGGATTTTTGGACAGATCAATCCAGGTTCTTCTTTTAGTTTTTTCTCCGTGGAGTCAAACCAGAGATGAACCAGAGACCTTTTCTGCCCATAGTCCAAGTTTCTGCCACTAGAACAGCATTCTCACATATGTGTCCCTTTTGTCCAGGTGTGAGAAGGCAGTGTGGAGGGTGAGGGAGATGGCATCTGCAGTCTACCTATTTGACCTGTAGGCGAACTGAAGAGGGTCCAGAGAGTCCTGGAGGGAGGAGCTAATGAATGGTTGGACAGGCCACTCAAAGCACTTCATGATGATGGAAGTGAGTTCTTCTGGGCGGTAGTCGTTCAGGCAGAGGATTTTTATTTTTTTGGGAACAGGGACAATGATGGTCTTCTTATAACATCCGGGGACAACAGACAGGAGCATTGACAGGTTGAAGATGTCTGTGAACACATCTGCCAGCTGATCTGCACACACCTTGAGAGCTTTGCCCTGGATCCCATCATGACCATGTGCATTTCGCGTGTTGATCCGGTTGAGAGATTTCCACACGTCTGCCCTGGATATGACGGGGCAGCGGTCTCCTGGGCCTCTTCGATCTCCGCAAAACGGGGAGTTACTCTCAAAGCGGGCATAAAAAGTGTTCAGATCCTCTGGGAGAGATGCAGACACTACATTAGCAATGCTGGTTTTAGCTTTGTAGTCTGTGATGGTCCTGAGTCCGGCCCACATGTTCCTAGTATTGGAGCCCTTGTAATGGGACTCCACTTTGTCCCTGTAGAATCTCTTAGCACTGCTAATAGCACTCCGGAGTGCGTACCTGGATTTCCTGTATTCCTCCAGATCCCCTGAGATGTAGGAGGCAGTCCGTGCTTTGAGTTTAGCATGGACGTCACCATTAATCCAGGGCTTCTGGTTTGGAAATGTTCGCACAGTAATCCTGGGTACGACGTCATCGATGCATTTGCTGATGTAGCAGATGACCGCGTCTGTGTACGTGTTGATGTCATCATCCTGGAACACCAGCCACTCCGTTGTGCTGAAACAGTCCTGAAGAGCCGAGTCTGATTGGTCGGTCCAACGCTGAATGGGTCACAGAGGCCATTGAGGTTCTGCCTATAGGAAGGCAGCGGCAGAACAGAAACGAGATCTGATTTGCCGAATTGGGGGCGGGGGAGGGCCTTATACACACCCTGGAAGGGAGTGTAAACATGGTCCAGCGTGTTCACGCCACTTGTCAGACAGCTAATGTGCTGGTAGCTGATCTTGGACTACAGGAAGAGACGAGGAGAAGAACACACCCCCCTCTCCATCAACAGGGCCATGATGGAGCGAGTCAGCAGCTTCAAGTTCCTCGGGGTCCACATCTCTGATGACCTGACCTGGACCCATCACACAGACGCCATCAGAAAGACGGCCAGACAGCGGCTCTTCTTCCTCCGCAGGCTGCGGAAGCTCCACATGGACTCCAGGATTCTCTGCAACTTTTACAGATGCACCATAGAGAGCATCCTGACTGGCTGCATCACCGCCTGGTATGGCAGCTGCACCGCCCTGAACCGTAAGGCTTTACAGAGGGTGGTGAAGTCTGCCCAGCACATCACCAGGACAGCGCTACCATCCATAGAGGACCTCTACATACAGTGGTGCAGGAAGAAGAGCAGCCGGATTATTAAAGACCCCTTTCACCCCAGCCATAAACATTTTTGCCTGCTGCCATCTGGCCGACGGTACCGCAGCATCCGGGCCCGCACCACCAGGCTCAGAGACAGTTTCACCCCCCAGGCCATAAGACTTTTAAACTCCTCTGAACTGCAATAACTCCATTAAACTAGCACCGTGACATATTTGCATATTTTCACTTCTGTTGTTTTATTTTTTCCTCAGCTGTTCATATATATTTAGATATATATACATTATTTCCTATTTTGATATTCTATTTTAAACTATTTCTCTTATTTTATTGTATAGTGTGTAATTACTTGAGCATTGTTAGAAGAGAGCCTGAGACTCAAGCATTTCACTGCCAGCGACTGCTTAATGTTATTGTTGTGCATTTGACAAATAAAAATCTTGAATCTTGAATCTTGAATCTTGGTAGTATCTCGGCAGGACTTTCCTCATCTTGGCGTTGTTAAAATCCCCGGCCACGATAAACGCAGCCTATCTCTGTCCTGTCGATCACCGCATGCAGCTCGTCCAGTGCCTGGTTAGTGTCAGCGTGTGGCGCTGTTATAATGACCGATGTAACCTCCCTCGGGATGTAATAAGGTCGGCATGTGATCATGAGGTGCTCCAGGTCCGGAGTACAGCCTGAAGAAATAATCCTCACATTACAGCACCACAGATTATTCACCATGAAGCAGACACACCCTCCCTTGCTCTTACCTGGGTTTGTTATCCGGTCCTGGCGGTGAATGGAGACCCCCTCTGGAACAATGGCGGAGTCCGGGATAGAGGGGTCGAGCCAAGTTTCCGTGAAAACCAACACATTACAAAACTTAATGTCCCGTTGAAAAGCCATCCTGCTACGAAGGTCGTCCAGCTTGTTGTCCAGGGACTGCACATTAGCCAGAAGAATGCTCGGTAAAGTAGGCCGGTTCTCACGTTTCCTCAGCCAGACCAAGATGCCGGCCCGTGACCCTTGTTTCCTTCGTCGTCGCCTACGTGTTCCAGGTAACGCAGGTAAACAGCGCCATGGGAAGTCTCCTTTGTTTGTAGTTGGTGGCGGTAAAAAAGTGTTTTTTACCGTCAACCCGATGGACAGAAGTTGTTCTCTATCTTATATGATGATAGGGCTCGCTTTACCGGAGTGCATGATGCAAAATAAAATAGAATAAATAACAACAAGATAGAAAAAAGAGCAGAGCTGTGGGAGAGTGTGAGACACAGCAGCCTTCCTCGGCGCCATCCGCCATAAAAACACAAATTACTAACAGTGTTCTTACTAAACAAAGATGTGTATGTGTGTGTCTGTGTGTGTCAGCATGCTTCCAAAATGGTGGCTGGCCACCCTAAAGGTAACGCCTTCCCCGTTTGGGATGTTTTAGGACAGGTAGCGGGAGAAGAGAAAGTTAGGTGAAGATATATGCGTGTGTCTGTGTTGATGCTAAGTCAGAGAAAGAGTCAGAGAGATATGCAAAGAAAGACTGTGAAGAGCATAACTAACATTAACATTCAAATAACTTAGTGAAAAGAAAAATCCGGAGTAATAGTCGGAACTCATGGGCAAAAAAGGAACAGTGAAGAAAGGAGGGAGAGGAGCAGCAGATTCTGAGTCCAACATGGAGACCGACTCTGCTGACAGCAAATCCTCCGACTTCAGGACAGGAAGCCAAAAAAATAGGGTACAGTGTAGGGAAGATATAGTGTTTCTCAAGAAATCAAAGAATATGAAAGGTTTAAAAATAGAAGATCATTTCTCTGATAAAGAGCAGCTCTCAAACTCTGCCCCGCTGCACATGAGCAGCAAAGTCAGAGGAGGCTTCATTGACCAGGAAATATAGAGACTAAAAAAATAAGATAAGAGAAAAACAATGATGAAAATAATGGATAAACTTTTACATCCTGTTTACCAATCATTCCTGTTTTGATATATGTTTCTTTTATTTTACAACATGAGTCCTTTAGACATTATCTCTTTAAAAATAAATGTGTGAAGAGGTCTTTGCTGTTCCAGCAAATGAAACTTAAAAGTAACTGACGTAATGTTTTTATAAGATACTCATAGTGACTCGTAAAATGAGAATATCTGGAGAAGAGAGTGTGGGGCAGGTGGTCCTGACACAACCAGTGGGAGGTGGGCAACATCTTCTCCAAGAGTTTCATTCCAGAATATTTGGAAGTGGAGGAGGTGGTGGAGGACAGACTACTGGTGGTGAGGGCAAAGGTTGAGCATTTTTATTTTGTTTTTATAAATGTTTATGATCCTGTCTTAGGATATGACATGATATTTAAAGGTTTTAGACCTTTAAGCAAGGTTAAAGGTTACTAAATGTGGTGAAGTAGAGGAAATGAGGAGGAATGAAGGGGGAGGCTCCCACCAGTAACACATGTAGCAGAAGACTCAATGCAAAAAATTATTCAGAAGTGGTTAGAAATATGCTGAAAACTGGTGAGTTTTTTCTAGAGAAGGAAAGGTGGAGGTGGAGGCCGAACAGAGGAAGATGATACTGATCATCATACTTAGACTGATTATATTTTATTCAATGATTATGTTTTACACCCTCGAGTGAAAGGCCAGGAGTCTAGTCCAATGGGCAAGAGTTAAAAAAAATTGTAGAAAAACAGGATTAATATGTTTACAAGAGACGTGGCTGAAACCTAATCGTAATGCATACAAATTTTAATATTTCAGGGGGAGGATGTGCAATATTTGTAGGGGAGGGAATTATACAGGAGGGTGAATGTGCTATCAGAGCTTGAGTGTGTTGTGATAGAAATATGGAGCTCAACAGGTAGATTTTCAGCAATACATGCTTAAGTTACAACCCTTGTCTCCAGTTGGATATGGAAAAATTGTATGCATTAATGGCTCAAGTGCGTTGTCCCGTGGTGAGGTCAGGAGAATTGAATGCTCATAATCCTTTGTGGTGCAGCAAATGTAAAGACCTGAATGGATCTTTTTTATAAGATTTCTTAGATAAGCATTTCCTTGTCATGCTGAAGGAATGGATGGAAGGCCGAAGAGTTTTCAGGTTGTAAATTGTAGTTTATCATGCCTACATTTAACTTTTGCCTCAGCTGAATTAGCTAAATGTGGGAAATGGAACGATGTGGATGGGAACACAATGAGGAGTCTTCATGTCCCCTACCAAATTTTTCTCTTTGGTAGGGTTTTGAAGATGGCAAAGGTAAATTTCTTCAGAGGGTTTAACTTTCAAGTTAGCGAACATGCTGTTATTGGACTTTTTAAGATTTCATGTATCCTCCTGTCACTGCTTGTTAAAGTTGGCACACATGATTTTAAAAGAAGACATAGTCGTTGTTCTTAATGATGAGCAGGTTTCATTCATCTGAGAAAGGAAACAGCTCAAATGCTCATCAGAAAACAGTTTGGATTTGACTATAATTAGTTTTAAGTAATTTCTGTAATACAAGTACTTTTCCTCTCTACTTTATAACATACCTCTTACATAGCTTAAATTGGAAGCAAGCTATATAACATCCAAGCATCAGTTTAACCTGTCAATAAAATATCCATGCCTCGAATAGATGAAATCAAATTGACAAGGTTAAGGCCCGGACATTGTGGATTAGTAAGTGGGTTGGTGCTTGTAGGAAAAATTTACCCTAGTTTTGACAACATGTGAACTCTACTTTATAACATACCTCTTACACAGCTAAAATTGCTTCTGTTGACACGTGTTTGTGTTGGTGTTGATATCTATTTTAGGTCCAGAGTATGGATGATGCTTTCACCTTCTCCATGTCTCCATCCTCCCATTTCAGCTGAGAATTACTTTGAGGTGTGTTTGTGTGTGTGTCTCATTCCCTGCCTGTCCACCATGTCCCTGTATCCTCCGGCTTTTCAGTTGAATTCTCTGGTTTGTCTCCACCTCCAATTAAGATTAAGATCAGATTAAGATCCATTTATTCGTCCCAAACACATGCACAGACATGCAAAGGCACACTCATGCAGGTAGGGAAATTTAATCTCTGCTTTTTACCCATCTGGTGCAGGACACACAGAGCAGTGAGCGACCATGTACGGCGCTCGGGGAGCAGATGTTGGGGAAGTAAGGTGCCTTGCTCAGGGGCACTAGACAGGGTAGGAAGACTCTTGGATTTTTGGACAGATCAATCCAGGTTCGTCTTTTGTTGTCTCTCTGTGGAGTCGAACCAGAGACGAACCAGAGACCTTCTCTGCCCATAGTCCAAGTTTCTGCCACTAGACCACCGCCTCTCCTAATTTTATTAGGAGAGGCGGTGGTCTAGTGACGAGCCCTCTGCTCGTCTCCTCCTCCTCCTCAAGACTAGCTTTGATAAGAAGCTTTGGTTATATAATGTGTCTGAAAATGTCAGAAAATGCCTGAGTTATTTCAAACATTAAAAAATCCAAATACTTTTCATTGCCAGGCCAATGCTGACCAACAGTCAACCATTAAGGACTTATTTTACGACAAAATGGGTCGCCTATCAAAGCACCAATGCTGCACAACAACCTAAATGTCACACAGGTGCCAATTGAGACTCATCACACTTGTCCTAGTATAACATTAATACTTATCTTTTAGCTGAGGCTTTTATACAAAGCGACTTTCAATAAGTGCATTCAACCATGAGGTTACAAACACAGGACAGCAAGAACCATGTAATACATTAGCTTCAAAAGGCCAAACTACAAGGTGCTACATGTAAGTACAATATATATATGCCTTTTTTAATTTAATTTTTTTCTTTTCAACACCAGAACTGGCCTGTGGACTAGTAAGTGGGTTGGTGCTTGTAGAAAAACACAGAAATGGAAACTGTGACAACTGTGGAGCCCCGGAGTCTGTCCAACATATTCTGACGTATTATCCATTGTATGCCAAAGAAAGGAGGAGGGTTTTTATAGGAATAGGCAAACTGGGTACTGAAACCTTTTCTTTAAAAACACTGCTTGGTGAATCCAGTGGGTGGCAGCAACGCACCATTTAGTACCTAGTCTGCCTGAAAGAAGAAGAAGAAGAAGAAGACGAAGAAGAAGAAGAAGACTGTTGTGATTTATAAACATATGACAGTGGACTGATGGTAAGCTCCCCATATTCCGTTGGTTGTAGCTAGCATTTCAGCGGGTCCATTCAATCACACGGCTAAAGCGACCTGAAAGAAAATGGCTTGTTTGCATTAGTGATGTTAACGTGTATATCTTAACTCTGCTCTCTTTAAAGGGAGAGACGTGTGTTCAGCATTTAACGCCAACTCAGTGCACACCACCCAGTTAACTGGTATGCCAACGGGCTTTTGTGGCTTTGACTAGCGTCAGTCGCCGTTGATCTAGCTGGTTAACTATTGTTGTGTAACTTGTAACATGTTTGGCTCTTTATTCGTCACTCATGTAGGTGAAAGTGAGGACTATAAATATAGACTAATTTAGCTGACTTTGATATTTCAAATTTTCTGTTGGTGAAGTGTTGCAGCAAGCTGTGAGATCAATGACTGTATAGGAAGTCGGTTGGTCGGTTGTTGTCACATCACATCACTGACATGAAGCTTCTACGTTATTCTCTCTGCTTGTTGCCGTTCTGTTTCTATATTTTGGGGGGATTAATTATTGGACTAAGTCATATAATGTCTGACTACTTGATTTGGGTATAGTGATTCATGTTCTATGAACAGTCAGTGTTCCAGTTTATCTGGGGATCATGGCAACTGGTGATATGTTGTATTTCGTCCAAATTATGAAGACTTGTTAGACTTGTACCCTGTTAAAAGGGTTTTTACCCTGTTAAAAGGGTTTTTTGTAGTTTTTCCTTACTCTTGCTGAGGGTTAAGGACAGAGGATGTCACACCCTGTTAAAGCCCTATGAGATGAATTGTAATTTGTGAATATGGGCTATACAAATAAAATTTGATTGATTGATTGACTTGACCGCAGATTTGTCCTTTTCTCAAAGCGCATGTGTATGAAGTTTACTGAAGGTCTTGTTGAAAAAAACATAAAAAAACATTTAATGTAATATGTCTGTGTCAACATCATGTTGAGACATCAATATAGATCATATAGGTACTAAAATTAACATAATATAAACAACTTTAACAAGATTCATAACAACATTGCGAAGCAGTATTAGCTTCTAGAAGGATGATGCCGCAGAGATGTTTGTGGCATGAAACATAAAATGAGGCATACTTTGCTCTGTTGGCTGTTTAACAGCAGGTGTTGTTAAAGGAAAAGCCCATGATATTCGTTGATAGTCCGAAAACAGATTAAACTTAATAATCAATATCAGGCTTTACAAACGGAACTAAATGTTCATAGGAGACACATGGAGTTATGAAGAATACACACGGCTGGCCAGCTCCATGCAAAGTGCTTTCATTTGACGCTGGTGATCATTACAATGCACACACACCAAACACGTGTCATATGCAAACATCCCTCACACCAACAAGTGTCAAAGTTATTTGACATTTAAAGCTTCACGTGTCCTCCTCGCTGCTGTCAGTCATCGGTGAATAAAAACAACCCAAACGCAAATGGGTGGGTTTGTTTTTTGTAGTTTCTGTGATGCAAGTGTCGTTTATCTTTGTGTAATCAACAGATGATGTGTCGGTACTGTATAGATTGTGTTGTCCCCATAACGCATGTGATATAACAAATCTGAAAAACTGACTTAAGGTCTTCATTGTCGAACAATGTGCTGTTTGTTTCTTCTCTTCTGTCAGATGACTACGTGCTTTCTTGTGTATCAGTCAAAAGGGTGAATAAGTCCCTAGTCTAACTTTGACAACTCTGGCTGAGTGTATTCAATGATTGTGTATTTCATATTAAAACAGATTGTTGTAGTGTTGCATAGTTTGCATAATATGTCCATGCCTCGAATAGATGAAATCCAATTTACAAGGTTGAGGCTCCGACATTGTGGACTACTAAGCGGGTTGCTGCTTGTAGGAAAAATGTACCCTAGTGACATGTGAAATCTACTTTATAACATACCTCCTACATAGCTTAAATTGCTGCTGTTGACTTGTGATTATGTTGGTGTCTATTTTAGATCAAGAGTATGGATGATGATTTCACCTTCTCCTGGTCTCCATCCTCCCATTTCAGCTGAGAATTACTTCTGTGTGTGTGTGCGTGTGTCCGTGTCTCAGTCTTATTCCCTCCCTGTCCACCATGTCCCTACATCCCCTGGCATTCCAGTTAAATTCTCTGGTGTGTCTTCACCTCTTCTGCCTGGTGCTCGTCTCTTCCTCCTCAAGACTACCCAAAAATGTTACGGTTCCAGCCAAACCCCTGATGCAGCTCAACACAACACAAGCAAACTGCTCCTCTCCATGTAAGTATGAGCTTGGATAAGAAGCTTTGGTTATATAATATGTCTGAAAATGTCAGAAAATGCTGTTGTTACTTCAATAATTCAATGATGCAAATATTTTTCTTTCCAAAGCAGACTTTGTCAGAAAATCTCTTGGTATAATTGTATTTCTTTGTAGTTCTTTTTGCCCTTACCTTTGATTTAAGTCACTAATGGATGTTGTGGTTCCCCAGGTGTCAATGGAGGTGTTGAGAAAAATGGAGCTGCTCAGGAGAACAGTGATGTACAAACCATCCCACTACTGAAGAAATTGACCTCTATCTCAGTGCTAGAAAGGGACCAGTCCCAATCTTCATCCAACACTCAAACCTCTGTAGGACAAAAATCGAATAAAACTTCAGCCTTCGTAATTTTACACAACCAATCTGCAGCTGGAAACAATCCGTCCACAACCTCACCATTCAATCAGCAGCCTGTATCACCAGACCACCAGCTTCCATTACCAGAGATTGACGCTCAGCCTGTAGCCCTTCCTCCCACAGGCTCTCTCTCACAGGCTGCTCACTCTGGATCCATTAACTCCACTGGTAGTGCACAGCCTGAGAGGAATGTAATCACAGCCATTGTACTTGTGACTTCTACCGACATAACAAGGCCTATGTCTACTACGACAGCATCTACAACAACAACCGCAAGACAGTCTGCAACAACAATATCAAAGTCTGCAACAACCACACATACAAGTCAGAGTGCAACTATTATTACCACAGCCGCCTGTACAAAAATGACACCCCCAACATCACTGGCACCGGTTACAAAACAAAATACTGGAATGCCCACAATTAACTCCATAACTGCTGACAGTGCTATTACTCCTGACAATCACAATAATTCTGATACCACGGAAACAAGTGTTGCTGTGGCAGAAGTAGCAGGGGCTGCTCTGACCAGGCAGCTGGTGGATAAAGCGTCTTTGTTTGCTGTCTTGCTCTTTGGTCTGCTCTTTTTCTTGGTCGCGGTGGCTGTTTTCATCATGCAGGCTTACGAGAGCTACAGGAGGAAGGACTACACCCAGGTGGATTACCTGATAAATGGCATGTACTCAGACTCTGGGGTATGAGGGTGGAAGAAGCTAAGCACAGCTTGTGGAGGGTGTTTGTTTTTGCACCGGGAGTCAAACATTTCAGACAGGCTGGTAACACTAGTGTTGTGAATTCATAAGGTGATTCAGTTGTCTGGACCAAAATCCAATAGCTAACTGACTTTAAAGCAGCATTTACTGATTTGTTCATCACAAAATACTTAGTTGTCTTGCCTCTTTTTTGTGATTGTTTCAATGTAAAAAGTTTGCCTTTCCATTTATTATGCAGCCAAAAGATGAGTTACCTGTATGTAACTCGGTTACTTGGTTCTATGAATAAATGCAGGCTTAAGCACAGGAAAGAATCTCCTTCACATTGCTTGTCAGTCGCGCTGTAGTTGTCAGTCGCGCTGTAGTTGGATCCAAGCTGGGGGTCAGGAGAAACAACAAAAGTTACAGTAATGTGATTTTCAGTTCATTTCAATTGGTTTAGTCACCTTAAATAGCTATTTTTAAAAGCAAAAGCAGACCCTCGGGCCACAGTGGAATTTAGGAAATATCAATATTGTGTGCTCTGGGAACTTTTTTATATTTCAGATCAGTTACATGGCAGCTTTTATGGATAATTCAGCTTAATTGTGACTTTCTTATCTATATTAATGTTTTAAATATCAAAGTTATAAGTGGTTTAGATGAGCTAGAGAAATGAATGAATGTTTACAGCCTCTCCAAATGAAGCTACTTTGACCTTTGATTAGATAGAAAGTTGGCAAACAAGATTCAACTTGGACTATTTTTATTAGAGTAGAATTATCCTTCAAATGTATGAAATACCAGTCCAGTGAGTAGCAGAATGGTTCTATGAAGGAGATCAGACCTGATATAGCCTGGTGTGTGAAAGCCTGATTTGTGTGTTTCAGACCAGAAGTTTATCCAATGTGGCATCTGGTTTAGTCAGTTGACCAGAAAGAGAGAGAGACCACCATGTCATCTTGGGCAAATCATCGAGTTGACAATATTGGTATCGCCTTTCAGAGGGTAATTATTGCTTTGGTGATTTTCTGCTGTGTGCATGAGCAACTGGAGCTTTGTTAGCTCACTGGGTTTAAGTCAGTAGCTGCTTTAGTTGGTGATAATGTTAAGGAGGAAGGTCACAAACAAAAAAGGCTCCTATTTTTATCAATTAAACTTTTCTTTTACAAACTTCATTTGTGATTTCAAAATAGTTCACATCAGGCAGAGCAGCAATAATGGCCATTACAAAACCAGAAGTGCAGTATATCCCTCAGATGTTTTCAAAACTTGTTGCATCCTTTACTCGTTTTTCATAAAAAAATCAAATGATAACGCAACTCCAGTACTAACAATTTCGAAATGTGTTTAATTAAAAGGATTGTTCACCCAGAAATGAATATTAACATCTACTCACCCTATGCCTATGGAATTAACTCGATGTCAATGACCACACAAGCAGTATGTAGGCATGCAGTGATTTTTCTGTTTTATTACATTTGAAGGACTCACCATTTACTTCAGTTGTTTTGGATTCTGCTCTAATAAAGTTTACCCCTGAGACTCAAGAAGGGTTTTGTAGACTCAAACACTCTACCCAACCCTCTATTTGCGTAGCGGTGAGTAGATAATGAGTGCATTTTCATTTTTGCGATGAACTATCCTCTTAAGTTAGTTAGTTTTATTGAAAATTAAAAAGAAATTCCAATCCAGGCTCCAGCACTATGAAGGTAGGATTTTGAGAAGCAACATTTTGTTACCTGGTTGTTGTTGGACAGAAATAACTCAAGTGTTAACAGCGTCATGTATCTGAAACTTGTCCAACTGTGGTTAACAACTAAGAAAACTATTTCCCAAACACTGTACTGTACTTTGAATTACATTTAAGTCCAAAAGCTTTCATTAATGGACTGACATTTCAGTCATTTTCTGTAAATATTGTTAATTTAGCAAATTATTTCTTTGCACTGAATCACGGGAAGGGGACCATACCAGAGAGTTGAATTCAATAGTGGTCCTCGCAAAAGTCATGCATTATTATCTGCATCTTTGTCATCTTTATCCTGGTTTTTCAAACCTGTATGGATTATTTTCGTCATCTGTCTCCTGGTAGCCTCTCTTGATTGCTGTTTCCGACATTTAATGATTAACTTATTGTCTGTATGTGTTGAAATTGTTATAGTTATGAACATGATGTAATATTATGATTATGGACAGATTTCTTAATCTGTCATTAACCGCAATAATTTCTCAGTGTTTTAACCAGAAATTGGTGACTTCACAGAAGTCTGTGTCTACGCTGCATAATTAAATGCCTTTATTACTTTGCCAAATATTTTCTGAAGCACATTACTGTATGACAAAGCCAAGTCAAACATAAAGCCATTGTCAGATTGTATCTGAATGAAAGGAAGATGCATTCATTGATCTAAAAGCTCATGCAGCAGTTGAGCTTAAATTAAGTTTTTAAAAATGTATTTCTGTAATATACATTGTAATAAAAATTATATTTGGCCTGTATGATTTTTAACTTTCTCCACCATAACTTTTATGTTATGGCACACTTTTACATGAGGTTTTTACAAGAACATAGGTTGTTTTTGCCCTTTGAATGACCCAAGTTCAAATCCTCAAGTGCACCAACATAAAAGGGTTATTTTTGCGTTCACATTGTCAGTTTATTTGATGGAGGACTTGGTTCTCTCTCTGGGCCATGTTTGCTCTAAAAGTTCCTCAGTCCTCTTTCTGTTCACATAACTCATGGTTCATAATTACACAGATTCTTACTTTGGATTGTGGGTAGTTTTCACTTGGAACAAGATGGCTGCCGGCACACTTATCCAGAATGTGGTTATCCACATTCATGTCGTATTTGAAATGAGTACATGTGGTTAGGAAATATCTGGTTAGACATACAAATTATATCACTACTACTAGAGGTGCAAATCTTCACTAGCTTCACCATTCGATTACGATTCACCTGTCCTCGATTCAATTCTTGATACATCTCTATATAGGCATGTATTCATGTGATCGCAGGTCATCTGCAGTATAAAAATACTTTTTTTTTTATCAAATGTGTTGTGGCAGATCAACATACAGAACATATTCTTTTAGAGGATTTATTCTCTTAAAGGTCTGGGGGAGTGAGGGAGGTTATGTATTAAATATTCTCTAATTTATGACACAAAATGTTTTCTTAAATTCTTAATTACATTACATTACATTTCATTTAGCTGGCGCTTTTATCCAAAGCGACTTACAATAAGTGCATTCAAACCCGAGGGTACATACCAAGGACGACAAGAATCAAGGAAGTACAATTTCTTCAAAATAAAGCAAAACTACAAAGTGCCTTAAGTAAGTGCCATTTTAATCATTTCAATATGAGACTAGATGAATTAGGTCAAACTACAAAATACAGCTTTTGCTCCTTTAGGGCTGTGTTTTTTGTTATAGTTTGAGCCCAAAAAAAGCAGACAGAAATACAGAGTGATTCTAGTAGATATGTAACCCTACTGCACCACCTACACTTTTTGTGTTGAAATACAGTTAATAAAAGCGATATTTCAATTAAAGTTTCATTCATTTGATAATTGTTTGGAGGTGTTTGGGTTCATGAAATGTAGTTTACGTGTAAGATTTACATGTTATGAATCAGTTTTTGGATTTTCTTGGACACTTTTCATTATGGACATTTTGTCTTTTGTGTCCCCAGCTTTATTTCCTGTCTTTGTCCTGTTTCCCCGCCCTTGTGATTGTCTGCACCTGTTCCCAATGTGCTTCACCTCTGTTCAATCAACCCTGCCTCCCTTGTGTTCTCGTTGTCAGTTCGTCATCTTTTGCTGCTACATAGTCTTTCCCTGGTACACCATGTTTCCTAGCTTCTTGTTGGTTACCTTGTGTCACACCAACTCTGTGTTTCTACTAATTTGGTTATCCTAGTGTTTCTTTTTAGATCATTTGGATTTAGATTTTTCTGTTTTTGGACTTAGTTTTTTGACTCTGCTTTTCCACAAAAGCCTTTGTTACAATTAAAATGCCTTTTTTTTATTGGTACCAGTCTCCTATGTTTGGGGCCACCTCCACACTTCATAGTAAACATCTGGACACGTGTATGCAGTGAATACGATTCGTTATTTGTTCTATGTTAGTGAATTTTGTACTTTGTTCTTCTTATATAACCTTATACCTCTTAACCATGTTTGGATAGATACACACAGAGGTGACACTTTTTATGGGTGGATTAAGACTGATAACTGAATAAGGAGCTTCACATTGGGGCATTCAAGAATCAATATTATTGAATCATGCATTATACAATGTGAAACTTAAGTCTTTTCCTTTTTTATGCTCTGTTAAATCAAGAGATTTGGATTATTTGTATGAGATCTGTGTTAAAATATGTGAACCCAATGAAAAACTAAACACATAACTAAGAGAAAACTTCTGCTGTGAAGCTAAAGATCAAGTGGATCTAGCAATTTTTAAAAACTGAAATTGTGGTGAAAGGATAAATAAGCCAGCACATATATACTTATTTATTTTGGATAATTGATTCTATTCTTTGTTCTGTCTTAATATTATGAAACATCTACAAAAAAGCCGCTCTTTGTTTTACAGACAAGAGCCATAAAATACAATAAATACAGTTAAAACAAATGCCAAGAAAAAAAACTATATTTTTCTGCCCAGAGGTATTTATAATACAAAAGCGTATATATACACACATCATGTTTCCACTTTATGAACTTTTCCATCACTCAACACACTGCGGTCTAGCAGTTAGCATTAGCTCACCTGTCAACAGGGCTTCTCAAAGTTATGACGTATGTGGCCTGCTAATGTCAAATTTTAAACATTTCACAGCCCACTAGAGGGCGCTCACAAATGGGCAGGGGCTCAATGGTTGAGAAGGTATGCTCTAGTGGGAGCTGTGCTCAAGGCCCAGCACCTTGCAGCTCGATTTGCATAAGCCAAAGATCACCAGAAATGGCATGTCTGTTACTGGTGCCACATTCTCTTGTCAGATGAAAGCTGGTTCTGTCACGCTTGAAAGAGTCTGGAGATGCTGTGGTGAACATAATCATGCCTGTAACATCATCTAGCATGACCGGTTCAGTCGGTGAGTAATGGTTTTTGGAGGCATCACATTAGAGGGTCGCACAGACCTCCATGTCATAGCCAACAATCCTTACATTCATTGTCAGACCTTATGCTGGTGCAGTGTGCCCCTGGTTCCTCCTGGTTGAGAACAATGCCCGGCCTCATGTGATTAAACTGTGTAGGCGGTTCCTTGATGATGAAGGCATTGATGCCATTGAATGTCCCTCATGTTACCCTGACCTAAATCCAATTGAATCCCTACAACAGTGATTTTCAACCAGTGTGCCGCGGCACACTAGTGTGCCTGAGAGATCGTCAGGTGTGCTGTGGGAAATTATCTAATATTTAGTGTCGCCCTCAGAGTCTCGGTGTGCGGCACGCCTCGGGGGGTTGGTCCTCGTCCGGGGCGCCTCACGGCGTCGCTGGTGCAGGGGCATTCTTTCTCTGGGACCGCGGGGCGGTGTCCGTCGCCGGTGCGGAAGGCGGGGACCGGTTGGAGGGGACCGGGTAATGGCGGTCGGCAGCTGCGACTCCGGACGTGTATCGGTCACTTCTCGCGAATCACCTCAGCTACGGCGCCCGCTGGGGGAACCCTCCGGCGGTGCGCCTCGGCTGGCGCCTAGCAGCTGACTTAGAACTGATGCGGACCAGGGGAATCCGACTGTTTAATTAAAACAAAGCATCGCGAAGGCCCACGGTGGGTGTTGACGCGATGTGATTTCTACCCAGTGCTCTGTATGTATGTAAGTGAAGAAATTCAATGAAGCACAGGTAAACGGCTGGAGTAACTATTGGCACTCAAAACAGGTAAATCTGAGGAGGTCTGTTTTAGACAGGGTAAAAAGGTGCTGTTCTAAATTATCCTTGTGGTATTTTGACCAAAATATGTTACAGACATTTCATTAAGACCCCAAGGAGCCATATCAACTGTGGTCAAATGGTCATAATATGTCTCTGTTAAATAAAATTTCGTTAAATCAAAGATTATTTCATAAATCTGATTCAATTTGTGCTCATTAAAAGATCATGAGCGATAAAGGGCTGAAATAATTTAAAATAGTGCTTTTTAATACATTAATAAACTATGTTACTAACTATATGTATTATATGTACTGTGTCAGGCCATAGAGTGTCATTTTGGTTGGTGGTGTGCCCCAGGATTTAGCAAATGTAAAAAATGTGCCGCGGCTCAAAAAAGGTTGAAAATCACTGCCCTACAAGACATCATGTATTCAAAAGTCTGCTTCTGCCAGGTACTGCCACAGATTGTCCCGGAGCTCACTGATGCCCTGATACAAGTTTGGAAGGAGATCTTTTAGGACACCATCCACGCCTCATCAGGAGCATGCCCCGATGTTGTCTGGAGTGCATTCAGGCACTCAAGGCCACACACACTGCTGTGTCAAGTTAGGAGTTGCCTGTAATTTCAATTTGATTTTCGGTGTGGTTTTGAATCAAGCCCTCAATTGATTGATGATTTTGGTTACCATTGTCTGTTTTTGTAAATAAAATATACAACGTGTTGAGGATTTTTTGACCATCCTCACACATTACTGTATGTGACAATATATTATGTATATTGTATATTACACATAACTGCACAGGAGAATAGTGCCTGTCTAATTCCACATATACTCCCTTCTCTCTTTAAGCAGGACCTAAGGCAAGGTTACAGATAAATGGCCAACCAACAGTACATTGTAGTGTCTATGTTGATGGACTTTCATATGTAACTCAGATGCCTCAGACATCGAGGCTGGAACTTCAACTATTTTGCGTATTTCATCAGTGGCAAGATAGGACACAATGTGATTTAGTTATGCATTACTTAGGCTTAACTATCCAATAGGATATGAACACCTCCATGTATCATAGAGAGTGACAATAATTCTAGCCATTCATGGATGTGCTGTTGGCATGGTTGACACAAGTAAATGGTTTTGTATTTATATAGCGCTTTTCGAGTAGAAAGAAAAGAAAATAAATTACACAGTGCTCCACAGCTTCTCTGAGTTTGAGGTATCCACCTCAATGCCAGGCCGATAGGTGAACTGCATAAAATAACATAAACAAGTGAAACAAACTTGTCTTTGTGAGTTTTATTTAAAGTAACAGTAAAGACCTTTTCCGACATCGCCTGCGGATAAAGTCCAGGGAATGGGACTGAACTCTATTCGTAATTTGCCTCCACACATGCAAAACACAGTAAGAAGAGCACAGATGCATTCACAACAGCAAGATATCCTCTGCATTATTCAGGTGAGAGGTGGTGAACCAGGCAGAGGCAGGAAGTAACATATGAATTCCACTGCTATGATCACGTCATTTTGTTTGCGTCTCCTGCTTCAACTTGTATGGCACTGCTTTTTCTCCCGGGGAGATCTGTTTTCTTTTAATATTTTTAATTTCAGCATCTTTCGAATGTTACAACCTTCATCAACAAAGAGCATCATGACATGATGCATCTTTATACCAAGATGCAGCTGTTGGAGTCTTACAAGGTATCTTTCTTTCTTAAAAGGACAGGTTCTATCAGTGAACAATTCCTTTTTCAAATGTCTCACTGCTCAATTATTTATTTCAGGATCAGTTCCTGGGTGGTACAGTGTTGTCCACGCAAAAGTAGAATAAAGTCAGAAGAGTGTACATGTGTGTATAGCAAAATTTGAAGAACGTGTGGGCTGAATATTCCGAAGTTCCTGAGAAGATCAATATCTGAAAACGAAAAGCAAAACAGCAGGTGCTCAAGCCCCTCACTCTTCTGTCCCAAAATTGGAACCTTAAAAACAAAAATCCTAAACATCAAGAAAACCCTTGGAGTTCAAGCAAGCTAACCTCACTGACTTGCACAACAAACAGGTTGTGAGGAAAGCCACATCTATTTTATAGGTAAGTTCTCACCACCTTCTTTTACCCTTTGCATAGATTCAAACTCATATTCATTATCACTGTCACTCCAACTTTTAATTCTTTCCAGGGGGGCAGATGGCAATGGTGTTCATGTTTTTTTCCCCAGGATTTTTTTTAATATCTTATAAAGTATTTATATTCTTGTTTTTATTGTATTTATTCGACAGTATTATATTTATTCAACATTTGTAAGGTCAATGCGGGACAACTATTGTCCTCCCAAATCTGAAGCATCTGTGCCTATCTCCCCTCCTTGTTTTGTCTTGTTTTTATTGTTCATGTCTTGCTTAATAAAAAATTGTCCTTCGGCGAATTTGGTTGGGTTTCACTGATTTTAGTAGGTCCACTTGAAATCCAGGTTAAGAATGACATAGATATGGTTGTAATTTAAAATAAAAAGGTATGTATGACATTACTAGTAAAGTGGACTTTGTGAAATTTAGAAAATATCTGGTCGCCTTGTGTTGGATGACGTCATACCACGTCCGCCGGCCCCTTCTCTCCGTGCACGAGCTCGACTGTCCAAAGTATAAAGTAGTGCGAGTGCCACAACAGTGAAAAAGTATAGTCGATAGAGGAGCGCGCGCACAAACTCACTCACACATATGTGTTCATGGACACACCGAAAGTGGACCTCTTTACAACTTCATTTAAGAGTAAACAGCAGACAATGAAGTGGGACTTACGGACTTAAAGCTTAGAGGAACTGAAATGGGCGGTCTGCTTCTGCTGCTGCTCAGGAGCTGCCTGCTGTCGGCAGTTCAAGGTACGTTCACTTTTTGTTCACTTTTATTCTGAGGAAACAAAGACTGGAGCCACCAGGGTGAACATGATAAGAACGTTGTAGTTAACTTGCTGTGCTCCATTTGTGTGTTGGTGCTCGCCTCTCCACACTGAGGTGTGCAGCTAGCTGTGATATTTGTTCTGGACGTTTTTATGTCCCAAGGGTACAACAACAACTATGTTGTAGTAAATATCTTAAAATACTATGTTGTTGTCTGACTCACAGCTGAATAAACCTATCGTAGATAAACCGTTTTGTACAGTATCTTAGTCCCAGCGGTGTGTTTATTTGCTGGAGCACAAATCAAGTTTGAAAAGAGCAGTTTGAAAAGAGCCTGGGCTGTTTTCTCGGGCCTCTGCAGCTCCAGACGATTCCTGCTCGGTGTCGGATGTCAGGCAGACTCTGTGCTCAAGTGTGGAGAAGTAGATGAAAAAGGAATGTTTATTTGTGAAAGAAAATGCTGATGTATCATAATAGACAGTTTGTGCCTCTGGATCAGTGTCTTTATCAGATTTTCTTTCTCTGCCGGTTGATTTGCGGTCTTGTTCGCCCAAACTGCACCACTACGAGGCGGCGCTTCGACATTCTGTCATGTGTGAAGGCAGTCCTCACTAACATTTAGGTCCAAAAGTCCTCAATCAAACCTTACTAATGTGTGTCAATGTGTACTGGTGAAATAAATAAAGCTTAAACAGTTAACCTTGGAATCATTAGCTGATGGATATTATACTATAACCCAATACAATATCCAGCATGATTAAATTGTGAAAACTGACATTTGACTGATTCACTATAAAACAAAGTTTACATCCAATCTGAAATAACATTTTTATAATCCTGTAACTGATGAATCTCAGAAAAAGCAGCAGATATACGTTAATAGGGGTGAGTGATGAACATAAAATGAGACTGAATGCATTGCCAGCTTTTATGTCCTTATAGCTTTTTTTTATCAGATATTTCTCATGTTTTTGTCAATTTCTACTTAGATTATTTTTTAAATGTATGCCCCTTTTTGCTCGCATAGTCTATTCTGAAACAATTTACAGCATTATTTTCTTCAACATGTTACAATATATGTATAATGTGTGTCTTTTTGCACTGGTACCACACTTAAGCCTTTTTCAGGCATGACCCTCGAGCAAAATTCAGACATATAGTGCAGCAGACAGAGACAGGAAGTGTTAACCCTGCTGTGTAGATCACATGATATTGTTTACTGTCAGCTCTTATCATCTTCAGATCAACATTGGAGTGTCTCACTTGGACATTTGCGTTCACACATGCACCTCCTCTGTGTATCTGCGGAGTAGAGTACATATCTGAAAGTAGCTTTAGTGACATTGTGTTTTAGCTTATTATCAAGTTGATTTGCTCAAAACATATTTTATAGAAATTTCGTGGAAGTTAATGTAAAAACTGTATTGTTGTGCCTACACAGTCAATTTATCTGCTTCTCAAAGTATCATTAGTTTCTAAGATGAATGTATTGAACATTTTGTTTTTGACACAGATGTCAAATGTTTTAAATTCATGTTTAAAAATAAATATATATCAATGGGATTGGTTGTGGTCAAAATCTCGGACTAATTGTATATATATATCATGTAGAAGATAGGTTTGCCTATATCTCTTCCTTTTGTTAAGAATACTGACATTTATTGACACATTACTCAAATCACCATATAAAACACAACCAAACATTGTAGCTCATTATGTACATAAGTAGCATTAAAGTATGTTATTAAGTTGATGTTTAGATTGAAACAGAAACAGAAAAGAAGACTGGGCTTTTTCTTAAGTTAAGATGGTTGGCTGTTATTGGTCCTCAACTGAAAATGAGTCGACTGTATGTACGCACACTTTGCACTCACTGACTAAAAACACCAAAGTGGCGTCAATTCACTGTATGTTTATAGACAGACTGTTCTATCACTTGGTGTATAGCTGGGTTTTCTCATAAATTATACTCTCTCATCAACAGTGACCTAATCAAAAATTTTACAACTGTTTTTGTGGAGGAAAATGAATTGTTTAGATTAATTGACTAATCAGTAAAATAGTCGAAAGATGAATCGTTAGAAAAATAGTCGTTAGTGGCCCTGAATGCATAACGAGCAGCAGCACCTTATTGCTGCCACATTAAACATTGCAGCAGCACCTTATTGCTGCCACATTAAACATTACTTAGCAAGTCCATTCATTTAGCTGCGCTCTGTATTTATTCTTTATGTACGTCAGGGCAAGAGTTGCAATGGGGTGCAAAAATGTTCGGTAAATTTCCGGAAACTTTCCGGAAACTGTCGGAAGTTAAGCTCGGGAATTTGGGGAATTTTCAAGAAACAAAAATACACAAATTTAACGCTGAGCAATAAAAACATTATTCAAAACTCTATTTTAAGGATGTATGGAATGCAGCACACGCTGCACATTGACTTTTCCACCCTGCACTCTGCATTTCTCCATCACATGCGCAGATAATTCCAGCCTCAATAGCCCTGCTGTAGTGTGCAGGACTAGTCAGGTAAGTTTCGATGATATTACTGGGGAAAATATATCAGCACAGTGATTGTGGATTGTTCATCAGTTCATCTAGCCTATTTGTATTCATTTCTCCATCAATTGTAAAATGTTAAATTTAGATTGAGGTTGTGATGACTGAAAATAAAGACAATAGAGATCGATACTTCATTCAAAAATTTATTTTAATAAATGTTGCTGGGTACTATTGATACAAAAACTAAAAAAATCATTATTTAAATTCAAGTTTCCCTTTTTCCTGTGAACCAAGAACAGGCCAAGTGCCGATACTAGAAATAAATGAAAAATCAAGTTTCCATATTTCTGTTAAAAGGACAAGGAAAGTATCAGCAATAAAACCATCAACCAACGAAACTACAGCCTTCTTCGGACCGCCATTGGTCCATGTTTTCTCGCTATTGCTCATGTGCGACTTTCAGAGATAGGAAGGGAGCGAGATGGCTCTCTCCTCAGCTACTTCCATCAGCACCTCCGGTAAAATGTCATTTAGTTAAGCTGCACGGCACGAAAAAAAACACACGCTATGACGTAACACACAAATCGATTTTTGACGACTACTCCGATTTATTGTTGCACCCTTAGTGTCAGGGTTCCTACGGTCATGAAAAACCTGGAAAGTCATGACATTTCAAATTGTTAATTTCCAGGCCTGGAAAAGTGCTTGAAAAAATTGAATCCCAAAAGTTTAATAGAAGTCATGAAAATTTGTTATGTTCATATTTTCATGTCGTTCATTTACGCTGAGTTTTAAATAATTCAGATACTTTAAAAATAAATACTCTCAAAATATAAGCAGGCCTACTCTCATACTACGTTACGTTACGTTTCATTTAGCTGACGCTTTTATCCAAAGCGACTTACATTTTTTTTAGAACACTCATCATTTTATGAGGGGCCATCTAGGGGTTCAGTATCTTGCCAAGGATACTTAGGCATGCAGATGGGATAGAGTGGGATTCGAACCGGCGACCTCCTTGTTGCAGAGCACCACTCTATCCCCTAGGCCACGCTCTCCCTGCTAATTACTAATTGAAAAGTTCGGTGGGGAAGCAGGCGGGATAGTGCACTATGCCAGGGAAGTGTAGATTTAACCATGCTTGACTACAAAAGAGAAAAGTACAAGCCTTGGGTTACAACAGACAAAGACCTCAATCAAACTATTGTCACATTCGTTTGTGTAATTCAAGCTATACTGTATGCTTTGAAATTCTAATTGTTAGCTTAAATACTAAATGTTGTCACTTTTTCATGTATACACCGATATCTCACAAAATGTTTTGTCATGGAAATTTGGTTTAAAGTTATTGAAAGTCATGGAAAAGTCATGGAAATCCATTGGTCAAAATGTTTATGAACCCTGTAGTGTAAATGCAAGTAAGTGCATGTGCAATTGTTACAGACTTTCTTTGCTTGTCCCCCTAGTATTAAGTCCATAGAAGGTCCAGAGAAGTAGATGTGTGAACAAAGCAAGAATCCCACGCTGGTTTCATAGTGAGTGAATCCAGTTGATGGCGCTTCCAACATTCGACAATAAAATAAAAATAAATAAAATTATAAATTCTGGGTTAAAAGTGGTGGCTTACACGCCAGCAGAAGACACAGACAAAGATGTCAAGAGAGTTTGTGGGGATAACAGACGATGATGGTGTCAGGTGCTGTAAACATGTAATAACATGATCTCCTAGAGGAGGTAATTCTTTAATTACTGTTCCTGCCGGCTGCACCAGCTCTCGCCTGAATAATTTGGAGGATTTGTTGCTATTGGGAGGGCCACTGTGCAAAAAAACACGTGCTCATGCACGTTGCGCATGCGTGAAGGTCTGGGTTAAGCCCGTACCCAGTTCTCTGGACTATATCAGCAAACATGCTGTTAATCAGAGGTGGGACCAAGTCATTTTTTTGCAAGTCCCAAGTAAGTCTCAAGTCTTGGCCCTCAAGTCCCGAGTCAAGTCCCAAGTCAAGACAGGCAAGTCCCGAGTCAAGTCCAAAGTCAAGACTGACAAGTCTCAAGTCAAGTCCAAGTCCTGTAGTTTGAGTTCGGAGTCTTTTCGAGTCCTTTTGATCACCGAGTAATAATATATTTACACAGATCATGTATGCTTTTAAAATCTGTATTTATTTATTAAAACAAGTGCAATTCAAATTACAGAAAAAAAATGTGCCAACATTGCACTTCCCTATTGCACTATTAACCAGTCATTTTTAACATTTAACTCATATTTTGCAAGAATATTCTTCATTTTAAACCACTCCTACAGAATGAACAAGTGCAACTGTAATTATTTGTACAAAAGTGCTAACAACATTGTCCTGTCCTGTGTTTATCTCACGTCATATTGTCTGTGTGTGTGTGTGTACATGTGAGAAACATAACAAATACTTGAACATAACAATGAACAGGGTTGTGCTTTTTATATGTCAGGGCCCTATGCTGCATTGCATTTGCAAAAGACCACATTGGCCAAAAGTCTGTCAGTCATTTGTGCACGATGGGGACGTAGTATGATTCCACCAAGTGCCGCTGCGAGCCATTTTGGTGCCCTAAGCATAACTCCTCTATGATTACGTTAAATAATCATCAATAAGTACAAACAAGAATAGTCAATCTTCTTTAACTTTTTTTGAGCAATTTAATATATCTCTTGTTCTGCCTTTTTTGTGATATACATGTCTAAAAGGTACCTAATATTTCTATACTGAAATAATATCGGCATTATAATTGTAAGCTAATTTATTTAATGACGTTATTGTTGAGGGTTGATTTGTATTTTCGGTTTTAAGTGGGTTGTTGGTAGTGACTCTTATTTTGAAAGGGGGTTTTAAAGGAAGTGGGTGCTGTGATGAGTGAAGTTGTAAAATGAACGGAGAATAAGCGGGTGCGCTGTCCCGAGCGCATGACCTGCTCTCGTGTCCTTTGTTTGACTTATGATACAATCAAACGCTTGGCTACATAATAATTATAACTATGATGATTTTTCAGTTGCTTTTTTTTGGTGCCCCCTCAGGACTTGGTGCCCAACGCACAGCGCGTAGTGGGCGTTTTGGGAGCGCTCCTACAGAGCGCTCCTTAATAACATACTTTTGAATCTTTGTGTTTTGGGGAAAAGAGCAAGTCTTATCAAGTCAAACGGCTCAAGTCCAAGTGAAGTCACGAGTCATTGATGTTGAAGTCCAAGTCGAGTTGCAAGTCTCTTTACAGTTTGTCAAGTCGAGTCTAAAGTCATCAAATTCATGACTCGAGTCTGACTCGAGTTCAAGTCATGTGACCCGAGTCCACACCTCTGCTGTTAATACAAAATACTAAAATACAATTACATAAGTGTATCAAATTATATAAAACATACATACATATTTAAAATATTGAGATACAACTTAGGGCTCTCAAAGTTAATGCTATAAAAATGAGTTAACGCATATTCCTTTTAACGCCAAACATTTTTTGGAGGGGCCATTAACAAGCAGAAACAAGCCTCAAATGAATAAAGTCCAGCTTCAAAGCCAAGCCACATGGTTCTCTCGACAAGACCAAAGTTATATGCATTTACTGCCGTTGTGAAATGAGTTACCACTGGAGTACGACAAGTCTTAGATACCATTTGCTGGCCAAGCATACAGCTGATGCAGAGAGCCCTACTCCCCCTCGCCAAAGGCAGTCCAAGCTGGTTAGATTGCAATGGAGACAGTTTGCCATTTATGCTTTCATCATATGTTTAGGGAATTCTGGAGAATAATGTGGACATTGTTTGTCTTAGTTTTGGATTGTTGCAAAAATAAGAAATTATATTTGTAACAACTAGAAGGTTTCTGCCTGAGGATCTCAGGCTGCGCACAGGCTTGTGAGTGGTTATAACCTAATGTTAACCGAATGTAAGTGATGTGGGCCAATAATGAGAATTTCTGTTTAGTCAGAGTTCAATTGAAGGACATTATTTGACATCCAGTCTTTAATATCCTATAGACAGTTAACTTAACAGGACAGGTTTGTATGGTTGTTGGGCTTCACTGGGAGATATAATTGTGTATCTGTTATAAGCTAACTACTGTCTACAAAAAATATTAAGATTCAAATAAATGTAGGCCAGGTCTGTACATTCGGATTAAACTAGTATGATGTCCTTATTTGGTTATAATAATCAACATGAACCTTTTCTCACTCACCTCCATGTCACCCGCTCTCTCCCTGCCCTGACCTGATAGCATCCTCATTCTCTCCTTCTCTCTCTCTCCCTCTTTACTCTTAATGCACCACAGTGAACGTGAAATAAATACTATCAGTGAAGAGGTTATGTTTTCTTGCCTTTGGGAAGAAAGCAGATGGTCCCAAAATGTAGGAGCAAGGCGAGAGGTAGATCCAATTAAAAAAACAGAATTTACTCCAAATAGCTCAAAACAAGAAGCAGGGCCAGGAAGAAACAAAAGGCAAAATTCAAACTGTCCAAGGACTTTCTTCATGTGCAGTATTGACTGTCACATTTGTTTCCCATTAGTCCAGGAAAAGTAACGCATTTTGGAGCCAATAATTTCAGGTAAGAGGCCAGTCTAAAAGCAGCTTTGCCATCACCCATTGGCAGTGGGATGATTTGATGAAGATTGGGCAGATGTGTTTGTCATGCATATGAATGGTGTTTCTGCCTATGCAAATATTTAATAAGTGTGGAGCTCATGTACAAATTCAAATTAATTTCAAAAGAAGCTTGTAATACAAAAAAAGTTACTTTTCATGCAGACTTTTACAATGTAAAGTTGTATTGTGGTAGGAGTAAAGGAAAATATTTAGCCTTTTTGATTGTATTTTGGGCATATTCGATTAATGTATAGCTCATTTGCATATTACAACACAATTTTTTTTAACTTTTCATGGGTAATTTAATCGTGTAAAGTTTAATTTTGATAGGGATAAAGGAAAAACATAGCCCCATTGGGGTGTATTGATGAGAATTAAACATATTCCTTCAACTAGTATTTCTTAGGACTTTTAGTATGTTGTTCCGGACACCTTATAGAAATGATCTATGCTGACATTTTTTTTTACAATTAGTCGGTCGTAAAACGCTACTTTGCCTGGACTACATATAAACATTTTATTTAGATTAAAGGGCCTCGTCGAATTTCAATGTTTTGCCGGGTAACAGGAACTTGTTTCAACATCAGTGTACATTATCCAATCTGCACCAAACTTAACATGGCCCTAGCCTGAACACAATCTACATGCCAATATTTAGCCGTAGTCATAGAACCCCTTACTGTCAACAATCCATCAATCAAATTTGATTTGTATAGCCCATATTCACAAATCACAATTTGTCTCATAGGGCTTTAACATGGTGAGACATCCTCTGTCCTTAATCCTCAGAAAGAGTAAGGAAAAACTACTAAAGCCCTTGTACCAGGGTAAAAATACATAGAAACCTCAGAGAGAGCCACATGTGAGGGATCCTTCTCCCAGGTCGGACAGACGTGCAATAGATTACAGGTCTAGGAAAACATCATCAAGATTAAAGTTTTTAGCAGCATTGATGAGGGTAAACATTTTGAAGGATAACTTCAATACTATATATCAAGTAGTCCTGCTGCAATCAGTCTATGGTCAGCAGCCAGATATACTGAACAGCTGACCGGCTTTCAGCATGTTACGTGCGGACAGCAACCTGATCCTGTCACGCAAGGTACCGAACCTAGAAACTTTTTTCTTCACCTGCACACCGTTCTGCTCTCCCCGTGAATTCACCTCTTTTATCCTGGCTGGAGTTTACATCCCCCCCGCAAGGTCATGTGCGCAAGGCTCGCGGAGCAGATACTGGGAGTGGAGAGAAGGAGAGAGAACACGTATTCCCCTGTTATTGTCCTTGGGGACTTTAATAAGGGGAACTAATCTAACAAACTCCCAAAATACAAACAGTTAATCAAATGCCCGACCAGGGGGGACATTACTCTGGACCACTGTTACTGCACCATCAGCAAGGCGTATCATGCAGTGTCCCGCGCTGCCCTGGCACGCTCTCATTCACCTGATCCCGGCTTACAGACAGAAACTAAAACTTTCTAAACCTGCTGTGCTGAGATCCAAGAACTGGAGCAGCAGAGAGGCTGTGGATGAGCTGCATGACTGCCTTGACAACACTGATTGGGACATTTTTGGAACTGCTTCTAAAAGCCTGGACAAATACACAGATGCTGTGACATCCTACATCAGCTTCTGTGAAGACAGATGTATTCCGACACGCACCAGGGTGAGTTATAACAACGACAAGCCCTGGTTCACAGCAAAACTCAAACAGCTTTGTTTGGAGCCCACCTACATTTCTGATATTCTTTGTTTTTTTCCTTCCATAATAATTGATGTATAAAGGCCATACATCACCCATCTCCTGGAGACCTGGGGGTTGATTTGTGTATACAACTTTACATTTTTGCTCTCCCGGATGGTGGCCATCTTGGATTTTGGGGTTAACAGGATGTCTTAATGTCAAAATTATGTCAGAATCACAATCTTTATGGTCACATTACCACAAAAAGTGTCCTCATACATTATTCTAGGTGCATTGGTTAAAAAGTTAATTTGTCTATCAAAAATTACGTTTACGCTCTACCAGATGGTGGCCATCTTGGATTTCGGGGTCAAGATGAGGCCAAAATGGCAAAAATTATGTCAGAATCCCAATCCTTATGGTCTATTTACCACAATAAGTGTATTCATACATTATTCTAGGTGCTCTGGTAAAAAAAGTTACTTTTACAAGATGGTGCCGGCTGCAATTTTTGATTCGGCCCTCTATCGAAAAATGGCGACATTTTTGCGAGGGACATGGGGGCTACATTTTTTATAAAATGTGTAAAGAAGTTAAATCAGTC